>NW_020884877.1:15134382-15609105 GCF_003945725.1 Corapipo altera | reverse complement strand
GGAACCAACTTTAAATTCAGGTTAAATAACTTACTGCAAGACCATAAAATCCCATTTCTATCTAACATAACTGCACTTACATGGAAAATGGGATTATACACTTAGGTAGTCGAAAGATTATTCAAGGTCACTGAATCCATCCTGGGGCAAAACAGAGAAAACACGTAGTTTGAAGACAGATCTCCAGATCTGGATAAATTCAAAATATTAATCCAAGCTAAAATAAGAAAGCAATTCATTTTTTCTAAACAGTGATCTAAATAGCTGAACATTTTACTACATATTCAATCATTGCATAAGGAGTTCATGGCTTTTAATTCAAAATATTGCCATCAAATATGGAAATGATAATTATTTATCTTTCTGTTTTTCTCAGGCAGCAGCCATCACTCATACTGTAAGGGAGATTGGCTACTTGTGATAGGTGCCATATGAATGTGCCATAGTACAATGCTCTAAACTCTTGTCCAGAATGCTGAGCAGCAATCAAACCTGGTCACAGACTTGTCATGTGCTCACAAATTCAACCAGAGTTTGACTAGATATCTGGTCTTTAATTTGACCACTGACTTCAAGAGCACCTTTTGCCATCAGCCACCAAGCTGAGAAGAGGCCATAACCTTTGGTGTTATAGTTGTGCAGATGTCAGCCTGGCGTGCTTTGCTATCCCAGCTCAGCTAGGTATCTGCTCAGGCAGTCTCACATTGTCAGAAACATGCCATTTCTGGCAAGTGAGCTGAACCTCCTACATAGCAAAGAGGAGTGAAATACACCTAAAGCATCTGATATTTGCTCAGCCATATAGTATTGTGTGTCAGGAATGACACAGGTAGAGCCCCCCCTCCTTCATTGAGGGTCACTCCAGACAAATTTTCTAAGATGGCTAGCGTTGCAATTGCCAATTTTCTAGCAACTGCAGAGGATAAGACTGAATAATGGGACAATGCTATTGAACAGTGAAAACCTTACATTTTTAGGAAAATCTTTCATATAGTGCCCAGGACACCCTAAGTATACACATACAACTAAGCGAGGCTGACAAATCATAGGGATGAAGTGAGGATAAGTGAAACCCTGATAAGAAATTTCTACAGGACTCTCACAGTACTGTGCTAAGAACATAAATAGGTAAAAAAGCAATATGTTTATTTCCATTGCTGCCTGCAAGTTTGTACATGCTCTTCATTAAGAACAGAAAGTTCTAAATCTGCCAATACATAAACAATATTCATTAGCCAACTTCATAGATAGATTATAAGATGACCATAATGTACAGTTCAATTAAACACAGTATGCTTCAAATGCGAGCTAGCAAAAGGCTTTCTTGTGCTTGAATGAACTTTTGATCCCCTTGAACAATACACACATATATATAGAACTGTACACATGTTTTATGTACATATACATGTAGCATACATATTCTGATCTGAAAAGAAATTTTATTTTTGAAAGGGAAAGTATGTTTTTGTCTATTATCAGAACAGAAGGAAACTGTATAAGTCCCAACACAAAAAAAGCAAACCTTGGTCTAAATTACACAGAGAAGTTATTGAAAATTCAAATCTTGGCACATTTTGCAATCAGAAGTCCATCTAAATTATTGCAGCAGAGAGGCACTAAAATTGATGTATGGGCCACTAACATGTAAAACGTGTGTAGCAATTACAGTTCGCTTTAGTAACAGAATCTGAAAGCCTACATAAAAGAACTACTCCTCTAACAAAACTTACACAGACTTGTTCTCATATTGTTTTAGGTCAGAATGACTTGTTACCCAGAGGCACAAAGGACACTATAGTCCTCTGTCCTAAGTACCACACAGATATGCATGGGAAGGCCAGCAGCTCACATAAAGGGTGATGTGAAACAAACATGAGAGACTGCAGGATGATGAAAGTCTGAAATAGAAATAAAAATAAAATTACCATAAGAAACCGTTCATGAGCTAGCAGCATTCCAACAATCATCCAGCTGACAATATTTTCTGAAGCTTATTCATGACAGGTCATAGAACGAACAAGAAGTAATTGATCATCAAATAATTCTATAGAATATACTCTAAAATCTATGGGACCTACAAAACATGCCATAAACGTGATGGGGTAGACTAAATTAATCCTACCTACAGTAATCCTATATCCAACAGCTGGCAACTACAGAGGAGGGATGAAACCACAGGTCTTCAAGCTTTCCATTTGTTTGGAATAATAAACAAGCAGCATTTAACACTCTGTTACTGGAATTTCAATTAGCCATCTTTACTGACACACAAAATATGAGATCCTCCATGTCCCTCTTCCCCCCTGCATGCCCAGAGCAAGGCTATGTAATTATATTGTCAAAATCTGGCTTATAATGTTTAGGCTGCATTTCAGAGAGCCACAGCTATCACATTAAACAATTATAATCTTTTGCAATATGGCAACTATTTCATAAGCAGTACCAACGTTACAGCAATAAAGCAGTAGTGACATTCAGATTAGATTTGCTTCCTGACTACATTAAGCCTAATTATATTTCTTTTTAATACCCCACACCATTCAAAGGACACATAATGACTTCTGAACATATTTCGTGCCTCATGAATGAGTTTTCCAGTAATGAGAGCTTGACTTACATATCTAAAACATGCACATAAGAACAGAAATGCATATCTTAAATGAAAAAAAGCATATATATGCATAAATATATTAAAAAGCATATCCACATAAAATGAAAAGGCGTATTATACATACACCTATGCGGTCATTAAAGAGAGAATAGATGGGAAAATTTGCACTTCATTTTCTTTGAACTGCCTCTTTTCAACTTGGTATGGGGTTAGCTCTGTGTCTCCTCACATGTTGTGCAGCTCCCTCAGAACTGTTACACATACAGAACCTGCAAGTGTAACCACGCTCTCCTGCAGCCTCAACTCACTGTGACAGTTCAGATAGGATTGATTTTGATACTGGTAATGCATTAAGTCATTTACTGGGCCAATAATAAGAAAATTAATTCTGCCTTTTGTTCGTATGATTTTAATTCAAATTATAGTTAAAATAGAGGATTTGGAAGCACAGAAGTGGAAAAGAATTCCTAAAGCCCATAAAGAGATGTTGTTTCTCTGCCATAGAATCTAAAAGCCCTTGCTGCCTCCTGCATGGCAGAAATTACAGGCCAGGCAGTAGATGCCCCCCTACATTAATTCAGTAGAAATATTAAAGGATTGCAAGCAGTGTAAGCATTCCTTAGTTTGAAGGTGGAAAAAATCCTATAAATATATGCTTTTTCATGGGATGACTAACAGAGAGAGCTAATTTCTTGCCCCCAAATTAGCTGGATTTCAAGGAGGTGCCAGGATTTGAGATGTAGGAAGCTTACAGCTCTCTGTTGCACTAGACATATAGCAGTAATCTCAGCAACACAGTCCTGCTTCCACTCAAGTTACACTGAACACTTGGGAAGCTCTTGCTGGAGGGACCAGAAGCTTCTTTCATTTGAAAGCTTATTATCAGTAGAAACTGATAGGAAAGCTTCCTTCTCACAAAGGAAGAAGAAAATATAATTTGACATGAGTGAAATTATTTGTTAGATGACTCCGTGTGCATGAGAGAGGAAGCACAGGACTGCTGCCTTAATAATATCAATCTTTCAAATTTATTTCTTCTAATCACTAAACCTCAAAGTACCCCATGGACACAAGTACTGTGATGTAGCACAGGTTCTATGTCAGGCTTCAAGTAAGGAAACAAATCACTACCAGAATCTGAAGCCAAAATAAACACAGCTAACCTCAGAAATCAGTTTGCACAGACATCTTGGACAGTGCTTTAAACTCCCAACAATATGCTCTGATTATTACACTGCAGTTATCAGGTTTATAGATACAGTGTTAACATGTATTTTATAGGATCTTTTCATTAGCCTATGGTCATGTTTTTTATAATTGCAATTCAGTGTGATTTTTGCATTGGAAGAGCTGTATAAAGCATATGCAGGAAGTCATCACCCCTTATATAGTTGTATTACTATACTTCCTTTTGCAAAGTTTCATTACTCTCATGCTACTGACAGGCAACAAGTTGATAGCACAGCACATAAAGCCAGAACCAGTCTTCCTAGCCACATTTGTCCCCTTCCAATCCAATTACACAGTGTATTCACACAGCTTGCCGTATCTGCCGGCCAGCGTCTGGTTGCAATAACAAAAATGACTTGACATCTTCTGTGTTATAAAAAAAGCCTGTCCCAATGTTTATGGCAACAAATATCAAAGATAATAACAATGGTACTCTGCTGTAAAATCACTATTCTAGTTACACCACTTACACTAGAATTTATTCGTGACAGGCCTTCATATACCTAAAAAAAACCCAAAACAAAACCAACCTATTAGCTGTTAATGTGCAATTATTTTTGTTTGTCTTGAGGAAAAATCAAGTAGCAGGCACCACACAGTATCAAGAAGCACCAGGGAATGCAATGAAATGACCTCCAAAGAAAGTCAAACAGAAGCCTCTCAAACACAAGAGGTAACTATATTAATTAATAATAATCTCATTGGACAATTATATCTGTTTTGCTCCTTCCTCCTTTACCACTTGGTACAGCAAGATCTGGATGATCTGCTGAGAGTTTCTCTCATTAGGTAGTGCATAATAATTTTTAAAGGTGTTTTATTAAATGTTTTTTATTTGTTATTGTTTTAACATGATAATTATTAGGTTTACATTCATATTTTTCATTGAGGTAACATTTTAGATATGGTTTCAGAAGTATGGAAAATTCTTATGTATTGCAATAAATCCTGTATTAAAGTGAAGGTTTTATGTGCAGGTTTCTCATCGTGAGCAAGTTACTCATGAAATAAAAATGGCTTCTACATCCACTGAGCATGACACAGGTAAGAAGTTGCATGAGAATAAAGGCTAACAAATGAGCAGTGGCAATTGTCTTTACTCACACAAATGTACTGTTCTTAGCATACAAACACGAAAACCCACATTGCTCCGACTTCTCAGCAAAGCATATTCCTTGACTTCAACAGGACTTATGTGAGTTTAAAGTTCGGTATGAAGAAATTACTTTTGCATAAGGATGTGGTTTTAAATATGCTCTCAGTTGCTTGAAGGAACTAAAAACATAGGCAAACACTAGTCTGTGTATGTACACAGCTGTGGATGAGAAAGGTTGAGTTGTAACTGAACTGAAAACCCCTGCAGAATATGTACACAGTATTAAAACACTGCTGCTGCTGCAGTTTAGTCCTTGTACTAGAATTCATGTGTTATATTCTCCCACAGATCCCAGTTAACCTTTAGCCCTGCCACATGACTCAGGTATGGCAAAACAGGTTTTATCATGTGCATCAACAATTATTTTGTTGTTTTCTCTACGGATCTCTGTTCCTGATCAAGTGATTCTCTAGACTTCTACAAGGCTAAGCACAACTTTACTAAGATAATAATGTTCTATAATTCACTGACAAAGTCAATTTCATAAAATGCAGGTTGGAGGTAAAACAATTATTTTGTTCTTCTTCCCATTGCAGCAATCAATTCAGCTCAGAATGAAGAGCTCCCAAAGACTGTAACAGAGATTTTAAAACAGCAAATTGAAAAGGCAGCTCAGGAAAGGGCTGTTCACTCTGACAGAGAGACCACATCATCTGCAAAAGAAGTAAAGGTCTGTGTTTTTAATGAGGGATCTTTCCTTATGCAAACTAGAAGTTAAGAAACTGGTCTGTCATGCAGTAAGAATTTCTATTTTGAATAATTATTATATAAAATGTAACCTATGAAAGTGGTGGGAATATATGGACTTTAGGAATTAAGTGCACATAACACAATATGAAGTACATTAGATGGCTCAAAAGTACTTACAATATGTGACAAATACAATTAAAAGTAAAAACTTCTCTATTCCTGTCCTCCTCTGCTGAATAGTCTCCTCCTTGCCTGTTTTGAACATGTATGTATAATTTGTCACCACAGATTCTCAGAAGCATAGAATATATCCCTTTCAGAAGAAATGAAAATGAGCATAGGCTACAGCTAAAATTTATGTTATGCTTATAATGCAAAGTCTGCATTTGTTGCAGCAAAAATTCCAAGACTGCTCAATCATCATTTTCCATGAATTCCACAGTTCTTTTCACATATATTCTATGGTGCAAATAGCACAGCTCTTAGTTCAAAAGATTGGCTTTATGCATTCTGAGCAATAGTTGATGGATTATGTCTTTCTAGATCTTATTATAATCCTATTGCTTGGATGCTTGCAGAACTAGCTTTTGTGAAGAATAGAAAAATTGTTTCCTACGTTACTATCCTTTAAAAAAAAAAAAAAGAGAGAGAAGAGAAAAAGAAAAAAAACAAACCAAAAGCACAAAACCCCCAACACTTTTGTTCCTTAAAGATGGAAAATACATACCAGGTAATTATATTGCCTTCAACAGATAGTTCATCTACAGCTACAACTTCAGCAGACTACAGGAAATTTTTACACCAAGGAAAAAACAGGATAGAAAATCTACTTCTGCAAGTATTTGCTCCAGATACCATGAATATGGAAGCACAGGAAAGTTTTCCACCACTCATGTGAAAGCTTCAATGGAAATGCCAGTAAATTCTGAGTCCGACTCTACAACAAAGACCACTGTCTCCACAGATCTGTACCCAAAGCAATCCATGTGAACTAAGAGGTTCATATAAACGTTTATACACACAGTTAAGAAAAAACTTAAGGAAACATTTTCTAATAACTTAGGGAAACATTTTCTAATATTTTATCTGGTGAATCTGAAACATGGAACACGATTTCAGATGTGTAGCAGGCTAGAAATGGCTTTGCCTTCATCACTAATAAGACCAGAAAAACAATGCTTAGAGCGGTGTGAAATTCAGAGAGGAGAGGTCCTCTCTGTAAGATGGGTCTTTGAGAACCAGCCTTTCATTCCACTTAAAGATGATCCACCAGACCCAGATCAAGCCAGAAGTATTGCAGACCATTTGTAGGAATTGACAGACGCAGGTTGACCAAGATGGCCATGGCTCACAGCTTAGGTGTAAAGAGTAGGTTTATTCCATCATTTCAGTGTCACACATGCACTAAGTCAAAACTTAGCGGGGGCAAAAAGCACCAGCCCAATCTGCGCTTTGCCTTATGTATCAAAGGCCTGATGCACATGTAAACTCACCACCAGGCTGTGTTTTTACAATTCTAAACTCCTTTATCTCCCTTCTACCCAAGCTGAAACTAGGAAGTTTCTATTGGTGCTGTAAGGACTCTGAGGTACGTGCTGGAAGCAAAGAGCCTGGATAAATTTCAGTAGCTCAACCCACTGAATGTCCTTAACTTGTCGAAGACAAAGTCTGAGTTGAAAAGGAAGCTGAGCTCTTCACAGCAGAGTGAAGTCTAATATATTTCAAACCTCAGAACAGCACACCCACCAAACGCAGCCTTTACCCATGACCAAAGATCTGGTGGAAATTAAAGTCCTGTGTGTAGTCTTAGTGGAGGAAAATATAAGTGGTGGTGTACACATGGCAAAACAGTTAGCTGCAACACAGCCTTGGTACACACGGGATTCAGAGGAATTAAGTCCAGCTGAAACATCCATTACAAAAATCAGACAAGCAAGATCAAGATCCCACAAAAGATGCATCAGCTCCTGTAGCACCAGAGCAAAGCAAAGTTTCTGAGTCTGAATTTGATGGTGATGATACACAAGCAGTACAAAAAAATGAGGTAGGAATTCAAATAGATTTCCATGAAGACCAGAAGGTAAAGAAGCTGAAGATGCAGATACTGTTGTGAAAATCTCTGTTTAGTGAAAACCTCTAGTTGCTATCTTTTCCATCGTTATTAGGATTAACACTACAAGATCTATCTTGAAGAATTACATAGAGAAAAATAAAAAGATACTAAAAATATTAAAATTAAAATAGCATTAGTGTTGTAATGTTGAAAAATATTAACATGCTAGAAAATGTGCACAGAACGCATCTGATTTTTCATGCTTAAAATTAATGCAACATCCTCTAAACTGAGGTAAAATGTTGCCTGTATAAAACAGCTGTAGAAATAAAATAATGGCCATGTTTTGTGCACATCTTTTTTTAGTTTTTTAAAATACAAGACATGACTTTAAACAAAGTGAATTATGTTTCAGTGGGTTTTCTGTTTGAGAAAAATTAATGAAATTGTTTAGAAATTACTATAATTTATTTTTTTAAAAATTCTACTAATTTTCCTGCTGGGTGATTTCACCACTTCATGAGGCCCTAGTCTGAATTCAAGTGGTAAAACCTGATGTCAGGGTGCAGGTTTCACATCATGAAAAACTGGAGCCACTCAGCGTCCCTCAAAGAGCTGGAGCCCATTATTCGTATCATATTGAAGTAAACTTTTTAACTATATGATGTGAATATAGGTATATATTTTTATATTTGAATATGAAGTAAACACCGAAAATAAATGCCTTCTCATGGTGCATGTGTTACTTCAAAATTATATTAAAATAGCATTTAGACTGCAGTTATGCATTTGAAAGTTAGAAAATACTACATATGCTATTACATGATGAACATAAGTGTTCTTTTCGCATCTATTTTTGGCACTGAATATGTATGGCATCCTGCAGGAAGACCAGATGTTGCCATAGCTTTAGCCATTTGAAATATATGAACAGAATGCTTATGCTTGAACAGTAAAGAAAACAGCAGAAGAAAGCTAAATGTTCCTGTACCAGTGTAACTCCTAAACAGAAAGCTCCGCTTCAGGATTCCCAACACTGTGAACACTAGGAGCAGAATTAAACACAAATAGTTTGTGAGCCTGTAAAATGAGGCACAGCCTGGTGGTGGCCCAACAAAATACTTCATGTGGTGGGTGGAATCTGGCTGACAGCTAAGTCCACCCCCACTCATCCACTCCCCCACAGTGGGACGGGACAAAGAATCAGAAGAGCAAAAGGAAGAAAACCTGTGGGCAGACGTAGAGACAGTTTAAAAGATAAAGCAAAGCTGGGGCCCGAGCAAAGCAAAAGAAGGAATTGATTCACTACTTCCCATCAGCAGGTAAATCTCTAGCCACTTCCTGGAAAGCAAGGCAGGCCCAAACATGCACAACAGTGACTTGGGAAGACAAACACTACAGCTCTGAATGTCCCCTCTTCCTCCCCCTTTCCATCAGCTTTTATTGCTGAGCATGATATCATATGCTATGAAATATCCCTCCAGTCAGCTGGGGTCAGCTGTCTTGGTTCTGTCCCCTCTCAACATCTTATGCATCCCCAGCCTACTTGCTTTGGACAGGGAGGAAGAAAAGACCTTGACACTGTGCAAGTACAGTTCGGCAATAGTGAAAACATTGGTGTCTTGTCAACACTTCAGCCACAAATCCAAAACACAGCACCACATGGCCTGGTATATAGAAAATTAACTAAATTCTAGACAGTCTCAGTATAAATAAGCGTGTTAAAAGTAGAAATGAGCAGAAATACCCCATACCAGTAGAATAGAAAGTTCTCTATATAGTCAATGCTCTGGATTTTTTTTTTTTAATCTCTTCTGTCTGGTAAATATTGATGACCTCAAATAGTAGACCGGCCTTTCCCCCACTGATTTTGTAGGACTGTTCTTCTCTGGCCTTGGTGTTCCCAGGGTTTCTCACAGTATTTTCCCTTAGTCCTGGCTGCATGTGCAACTTTTTGCCTCTTCTTGAATACGTTTTCCCAGAGGCACCATGAGTGTGACAAAGGGGCCCAGCCGTGCCCTGCAGTGGGTCCACTGGAGCCATCTGGAACTGGTTGTCTCCAGCATGGGACAGCCCCTGCCTCTCCTCACATAGGATGCCCCACAGCCACCAAAACCATACCACTGACACACAACACATGATTAATTTTCATGAAGATGAATACTGGCTCCACTATTCAGTCCTGGAAGTGGTTTTGGGATAAACTTCCCTTAAATCCCCTCTGTTTTTCTTTTCCCTTGACTTGCCTTCTGCGGCAGAACACTCACTCTCAACTACCCAACTACACCAAAGTATAACCATTCAATTAGTTTTCCAGGAGACATGTCACCTTTTTTCTCCCTCCCAGTCACCTTACCCACTTCCTTTCCTCCCTCTTTATATTCAGAATACTTGTGTACCTAAGAATATTCAGCTGAGTCCTTGCTGGTGGTTTATTCTTTTTGCAAGTTCTACATTATCTTGAAGATACTTAATTTTCAGCATTTTTCACAGCTCTCATTATGGACTAGAGATATGTGGCAACTAAACCTATGGTTATAAAATCTACATTGCTTTCTGTTTTGATTTGTGAATTGCCATAAAATCGATACCAGCAGGCAAACCAAACACAGACAGAATAGTGAAATGGGCCAAATTTTCTGCTGATGTCAAGGGCCATTATTATTGTCAGTGGAGATATATTGATACAGCAATTATTTCATCCACCCTCTTTGTATTTGTCTGCTAGTTCCATTTTCACAGTAATTCAGAGATCAAGATAGAAGAGCAGCAGGCATTTTTACAAGCCCAACAGATTATCCATTTTTTCCTTCTGCCCCTTACTGGTATGAAATAAACTTTCTACTCATGTTTTGTGCTTTATAGAGAAATAGTTTCCTTTATAATTAACTATGATTCATAGAACAAAGAATTTCATATAGTTGCTAATATAAATGTAGCTATCTCAGTATTAAAATTTAACTGAAAAAAAGTATCAGGTCTGGAAATTAAAATAGTAAAAATAAAAAATAATTATTTCCATAACATATCTGGACCATAGGAGTGCACAGTCTGCAGGTTACCACAAAAGCAGTAATCCCTAATGTGCTTTTGGTATAGTTAAGCAAAACTTCCTCATCAGAATTTCAAACATCTGCACCTGCTTATTGATCTCTCCATCACATTGTACATTCAGAGATTGTAAATACATTATACTCAATTCCACTTATACTATAAAACCTTTTATTATCCTATCTCATTTCACAAAATAATTAGTTATTACAAATAAATGGAAAATATTGTACTTGATGAAGTAAATAGTCCTTTCAAATGCATGGATTCCTGCAAAGGGAAAGGTAAATAGTCTTTCACTTCCTAGGCTTTACTGTTAGTTGAACAAAAATGAAGGTCTATAATTACCACCTGAGATACCACCTAATGGAAGATGGATAATGTTCTAACAAAATAAATGGATATTTGTTAAAATCAAATCATAACGTGGCTTAAACTAACTTGTAACATTTTAATATGTGATTCTAGAAACTACAGATTCAAGAAAATGAAACATGCAAACTCTGTCAACAGAGAGTTTACCCAATGGAATGTCTCGTTGCTGACAAGCAGAATTTTCATAAATCATGTTTCCGATGTTATCACTGTGGCAGTCAATTGAGGTAAGAAGTAACTGCATGTCCACCCACAGAACTCTGCTTATGAGTATAAATACAGATGGTGAAATTATTTTCAACTGTGTTGGATTGACAGGGAGGTATCCTGAATTCCCTTTTTCTTCTCTGCTCCTCGCATCTGCCCTGTGACAGGGAACAAGTTCTTTAAACTCTCTAAAGAACTGCTCCATCCCAGTACCTTCCAAATTCTTCTGCATATTACTTCCTACTTACTGTTACAGACCTTCAGGAAGCAGCAGACACAGAAATTTGGGTGGATCTGAACACACCAGATTTTCTCCTAATTTCCCTCATCTGTAAAAGGAGTTATGATGGTTCTCTGCATTAGCAAACCACTCTGCAACCTCTGTATGAGATGCAGGATTTATTGCTCTATTGCTCTATCAAACTGCAAAGGCCAACAGTTTTGAGTTTAACACATTGAGGGTTAGTTACACACATTTCCTTTACTTCATTTGGGAATCCAAATATAATTAAACACAAATTTCTGTAATTTGCAAAAAGGCTAAAAAAAAATTGTGCTGTGGAACATTTCTATTTGAAGCTTAGGCTGTGCAACACCCGAATGAGTTTATGTTCTTTCTTAAATCACCAAGCATGACTCTTCTTCTTCATTTTGACTTTGAGATTGTATGGGACTTCGCAAGTAAAAGCAGGGAAGGTGTGTGGTCAGAATTGGACAACACATTGAATCTGCTCTCTTTTTGCTCTTCCTTTCTTTATATGTACTGTTATATATAGAGGTGCTTGAAATAGCAAATAAAATGTAAAGTTCATGGTAGTGTATGATATGTAAAAGTATAAAACTGATTTTCTTGCATTTGGCAGCTTGGGAAATTATGCATCACTTCATGGAAAAATATATTGTAAACCCCATTTTAAGCAACTTTTCAAGTCAAAAGGAAATTATGATGAAGGTTTTGGACACAAGCAGCATAAAGAATTATGGAGTTCTAAGGATCAACATAGTTCAGTTGACAGTACTCATACTGAAGAAACAAATCCCATTAACAGTATACCCATTGATCCTAAACCAATTACAGAAGTTGATAAAGACTTGTACTCAGGTACTGAAGGTGCTCATGCTGATATTTTGGAAAATAATTTGAAAAAATCCACAGAAAGAGGTAAATTAAAGATGTCATGGCCTCCTTCAACAGATGATGAAACATCTAAGAAAACATTTTCTATTGAAGAAGTAGCTAAAGTAAATAAGTCAAAGTGGCCCCCAGAAGGTTTTGTTCAAGAAAATTCTAGTTTGAACACAAATAAACCTCTGGGCAACAAAATCGAATCTCAGAAAAGACACACTGAGATGGAGCAAAATAAAAATAACACTGCAAATGCACAACAAAATCAACACTCATCCTTTAGCTCTCTGTCTGAAAAAGAAGCAAACAAAAATGAAGCAGGCAATAAGGGAAATGATGAGAAAGCTGGGAACATGCCAGATAAGCTGAATAAACCAGAAGCATCACAGAATAAGGAGGATATTAAGAAAGGTGATAATGTGATTGTGAATAGTACTGGTAAGGAGCAAGGGAAAAAAATTAATGAAATTGATGATTCAGAAGCTGTACAGGTTACTAATATTGATGATGTAACAGTACAAAGGAATCACAAAGAATGCAGCTTGAATAACAACAACAATAATAATTACGCCACTTTTTCACATCTAAACATTTGTAGAGAGGAAACAACTCTCTCAGCTATGTCTAAGACAACAGTAAGCCATGTGATTTGCACTGAATCACAGCATGCCTTTGCAAAGCTGGACAGTCAGTCTGGAAATGAAGAAATATTTGAGATGTATGAACCTCATGAGAGCTATTCTAGTGATACTGTAACTGTTTCACAGGATGAACAGGACTCAAAAGATGAAGATGCTGTTACCTCTAAGAGTCTTGCTCAATTTAACAATGATGCCACTTTTCAGAAGTCTCATACTAATAGCACATTAGGTTTAAAGGAGGCAACTAATACAACATTGCCTATTGATATCGAGTTGGTGTGCATTGGAGAGGAATCCAAATATGACAAAAAAGACAAAAACTTATATACTATTTTATCTAACACAATGAAAACATCTTTTCTTAAAAAAGACAACCTGGTTTTAAACTGTGGTCTAATAGACTCTGTAGACATAAGTAAAAGCTCCTGCACACCATATTCAAAAGAACATGGAAATTGTGATACAGAACTGAATTATATTAATGCTTGTCAAGGAAGTGAAATAAAAAAAGCGGCAAAGAATGACATAAAAACAAGCTTAGATTTACTGCGCTCGAGACATACTGCTGTTCCATCATTCCAAGGCAAGAAAGTCAAGTTCAAACAGCTCACTGTAGAGGAACAAATTAAAAGAAATAGATTTTATGATGAAAATTATTAAACCAGCTAAGTAGTCAGGTATGTTTGTCACTCATTATAAAGTATGTCATAAATAGGCATTTCTTCAGTCCATTTATTTTAGTCCTCCTTGAAGAATTTAATATCCAGAGATTTCATACAAAATAATACAATTATACTGTCAATTAAGCAGATTTTATCTACTTAGTTTATATTTAAGGCAATAAAGATGCATAAGATAAAATTTTTTCAGTCAGTAATTAAAAAAAATGTTGTTTTTCTACATTTCTAAACATTGCAAAGAATATTTTACTACATGATCATCCTGGAGAAACAATCAATTTTAATATTTATCATTTGTAATGATTTCAGATGTGAAGCACCTGGTGTGCACAAAAAATTCCATAGGTTTTTTTCTTATATATTATTATTGTAACTGAGCTGTTGCTCCATGACAAACTATGTACATTTGTTGTGTTAACTCATAGTAGAAAGTCTGGGTTTGGCTGGGCTTTTTGGGGGGTGGTGTTTGGTTTTTTGTTTGTGTTTCTGGATTATCATGCAGTATTTAGTTCGAAATGGACTCATTATTGAATAGTACAGCGGGCTGGTGAACAGCAATGTTTTGCTATATTCCTAGAGCTGCTACTACGGTTATAATGAATGACAGAAAAAGCCCACAGAGTGTGTAAATTTTAACCCAGGATAAAACCAAACAACCTGGGCAGAACTGGAACAAGGTTTGGGGACACTGAGCAATTAATCCTAGTGGTTGTCTCTGTAACTAATTCAATGTCATTTTAATTGAAGCAGCTCTCCAGTTTCATACTTAAACCTGTACAAACTTATGCAGACTTCGCACTTTTTTCCTTAAACCTATGCTTATGGATTAACATTTGCTCTCTTAAACACTAGCTTGCATGAAACAGCAACATATCATTTAACTGACAATGCATAATAAAAAAAGACTTTACAAAAAAGTATTTTGTGAAGTTTTTTCAATATTAATTTATACATATGATTTTCCTTAAATAGTGTATGAAATTCTTCATGTAATAAATATTTTCAACTGAAGTGTGAGTGAAAAGGAAGGATAATCAAAATACAGTTTTTGAAATAACTCCTGAAGTATCTGACACAGGTAGGTGTTTGGAATAATTTGCAGGAAAGACAGGCTGATGTTAAAATATTTAAGAAATTATTGTGCAGAGTTCTAGAATAAAATACCTGCTGCACTGCAACTCATTGTCCAAGGCAACAAGATTGTGGGTAAGTAGGATGTTCACGTCACTGTTCCATACCTGCACAGAAACAATGATAAAGTATCACACAAGAGAAAAGCTATGCATAGTATTTCTTCCACAAGAATACTTTAAGAGTATACTACGTCAGAGTATTCTCATGAAATGCAGAAATACAGAAAGACCCCTTAAAATGAATGTTGTCACAAGAAAGGCCTTCACACAAGGCACTCCAATACCACTTTATTTGAGAACTTTATTAAAAAGCATTAGCCTACAGCCAAATGTGAACATTTTAGAATTATTTTTGCAGGAGAACTCTCTCTTATTTCTCATCCCATTTGGTTGTAACCATGATAAATTATTTTTTAAAACCCAAGAGAGTAAATAGAGCTAAAACATGTTGTTTGTTTTTTGAGTAGATAACACAACTAAAAATAACATCAAAAAAATTCCTGCTGAGACAACAAAAAAAAAAAATCTCAGAAAATGCATGCCCAAAGAAAATCAATGGAATTTGTCTGGAACATTTAGTCTTCTACATTAACTAAACTTTCAAATCTCCCCCATTTCTCAAAATTTCTTATTAGATATAAGATTGGTCTTGACTGTATTAGTTAGGAAAGAGAAGTGATCTTACAGGTGAAATGGTGAGTATTTGTTTATGTGCACATATGTAGGTGTGATCAAGTCAATAATTCAAGTGAAAAGCTAATATGGTTGCAACATTTGTACCTGTGCCATTTTCCATCCTTTTGCATATTCTGATGAATTCAGACTTGTATACAACAATTTTAGAGGAGTGACAAATATCAGTTATGATAGTAAAAACTCATTTACACCAAGAAATTAATCTATCTGAAAATATCTTTACAACATATAGACCTTTTAGCTTCTCCTAAGCAAAATAGAAAATAAGTTACAGAAAAAGTGTGTTCCTTTCTGCCAGCTAGAGACGACTGAAATAAAGGCTTTGATGAAATAGTAGAAAAAAAACCAAGACTACAGGAAATTTTTTATTCCCAGAGGGAATATTATTTAAAGACAACATACATAAATGACATAGCATACAGGGCAAATCTCTTTTGATAGTCCATGATTGAGATTCTGCTTAGCATAGGATGGACACAGAAATGCAGAGCCCTCCTCTAGTGGATTCATTAGCTTTGCATTCTCTTCTCTCAGCGAGTAGCCTTTTTTTCTTCTTCCAGTAGCGAGGGTGGATGTTAAGGAAAAATTAAATTATATTATATAATTCTTTCTTTGAAGCACAAGCCCCATTATACTGTCTTGGAGTTCTTATACAAATCATAAGGATGACACCCTGTAAACCTGTTCTAGAAAACTAATAGCCATGGGCAATAAAAAATTACAAAAGAATGAACATTATCTGAAAAAAAAATGAAGTATAAGAGTTCTTCAGAACTTGAGCCAGAAGCTTAGAGCAGAAGCAATCAGAGACAAGATATGGCTGGAACTCAATGAATCTTACTCCCTTTTCCAAGAAAGGCAAAAGAGATGGGTAATGGCATATGCCTGAGTCACCCTAATGTACACATATATTACCACTACAGAAGTCACACTGTGAAAAGAACGCATATAGCAGCTGGAAGTGAGATTGGCATAAAATCTGTAGCTAGAAAGTAGCAACCTTACTGATATTCTCTAAATTAAATACTAAATTGATAGTAACTCCTTAGCTGCCAAAAAGCCCTATGAATTTTGGTGAAACCATACACATTTACTGCAGCCAAGTAGCTGGTCTTTATGGTTTTAAAAAAACTAACATCCATTAGAACCATACTTTTGTGAGAGAAAGTTGTTATTCTAAGTTTAAATAGCTTTAAGTAATCATCTGGGCTATCTAAGTTTTAGTACCTGAGTTTAAATAACTGGTCATCAGTTTGTAAAAGTCTCATTCTGCGAGGAGAGGCTTGATGGCTCTTGAGAGGAATCATGGCACTGAACCCCCTATTCTGTCAGTGAGACAAGAATTTCTGGCTACTCCTAGGTATTGTCTCACGGACAGGATATGTAGCTATGCCTAGGACAGGAACCTTACAGTCATGGAAGTCAGAGCTGACCCATTTCCAGCACAGGTGCAGCCAAGCACTGTTCAATAAGCAAAACTGCACTGACAGGTAGCAGTGAAATGAAACTTTTCCACATCATTATTTAGTACAGGAGGCTTGGAGTCTGAGAAGTCTATTTTCACTGGGTATTATTGGCTAGTGAAGATGCTCTACAGCTTTTAGAACACAGCAGGGTTCATATATTCTTCTATACTCAAAAGCACCAATTAGAGAGATTAAAGAGCCTGATTTAATGGCTAGGGTAGCACTGGACTTTAGAGAACTTCTAAATTTGCAGTCCCTTTGCAGCTTCATTAACATAATTGGCATAAAGACTTACTTAGAGCTATTTAAATTGTTTTTAGAGATGCAGCATATCAACTAATCTCTTTGGAGTCTTTGTAGAGTCAGGGGTATCCTCAAAACTATAGAGGGACCTAAATAACAATTTTACTATACAGTTGGATTCCTCCTAGGAGAGGAACTTGCTTAAAGCAAATACTTGATTACTCCAAAAAGTGTACATACCTTGTACGTCTTCTGTTAAGCATTCATCTTCTTCTTACATATCAACAGGTAGACCTACACTAGTTATCTTAAATGACAGTGCTCAGGGTAGACATTAAAGCCATACTGCCTTATTCTAACACAGAACATTTCTTGAAATATCCCTGCCATAAATAATTATAGTTCAGGCCTTATTTTCAAAGTGCAGCATAATTATCAGAATTACTGATAAAAGATTTTGGCCATTTCAGTCAAGTATACCTCCAGCTGCTAGGTATAATTGCAAAAACATTAACTACCCTGGGTACACTCACAAAAACAGGAAAACACAAAGACAAAAAGAGACAGATTAAAACCTTTGTCTCTTTTAATGCTTTCATCCCTTAAGAGGCACCTAACTTTAACACTTCAGGTCAGTTTTATTGACTTTCACTAACAGCATTTCACCTTGTGTGTGGGTTACATTTAATGATTTTGACATGAAAAGCATTTTTAAACGTTTTAGAGAGTAGATCTGTGTTAAAATGTGCTTGGAAACATAATCGGACTGACCTTACTTTTGGGCTTTCTAAAACAGTAAATGACAAGTTATGAAAGATCTTAATTTTTCAATATAGTCCTTAAATAAAAAAATAAGGCAGCTGTGTACTGTACTGCTACGGGAAAAGAGGTGAAAAAGTCAGCCTTACCTCGCCATGGACCATAATTCCTGCAGCTTCCTCACCTCCCCTCTCTTAGAGTAGGGTGCGAGAGAGTAAGAGAGAATAAAGTTTTCACATTTACTTTGAATTTGGATTTCATTAACTAAGTACACTACAATTTTATTTAAAACAGACATGAAAAATATACTATACATTTGCAGCAGGTGATTTTCAAAATCTCATAATCTGTTTAAACTTTAAAAAACTTCAAAAAAATAGAAAAACCTCGAAGGGTTCAAACCCATTTTACCTTCTGTCTCTTAGCACTGTAACCATTTCTATCAGTAGCCATTTAAATTACTTTTAGGCTGATAAAATGATTAATGTGATAAAATGTATGATGCTGAAAGGGAATAATATTCTGTCACAACAGATATCTATGAAAGAGCCATTCCTTCCCCACAGAAACTGCATATTCCAAAGTGAAAAGAAGGCAGTTTGTCCAGTCATCCTTATTATAGAAAAAATTCGACAAAATACAAAATTTCATGATCAAGAAAGTCATCTCTAAAAAAAAAATAAAAATTACTGTACAAAAGATGAAACAGTTCAAAACTTTATGGGGGAATGGAGGTACAGCTGTACCACGAGGGAATAGAGCAGTAAACAAAGTACTTCAATGTGCTGCTTGGTAAATTAGATTATGTCATCTTAATTGTAACGCTAGTGCACATATTGTAACAAGAAAAATAACTAATCTATACGAAATAATCTCTTACCCCTTAAAATATGCTTCCAGTTTCTTTCTGTGATCACAGTTCAGACCTCCACAGGATATTAGATAAAAAGGAAGAAATAGATAGCTATGAATTCTGCTTATACAGATGAACACAAAAAATAATTTTAGCAGTTCCAATCTTAAGAGGTTATGTACAGTTTTTCACAAAGCAATATTAGAGAGGAAATAGCACATACATAGTGTCAAATACTGTTTAGAATCTCTTCTTCTTTATTGTGTCCTATAAGCTGCTGTTCTAACTTGGTAGGACAGTACTCCTGTACTGAAAGCTACAGACTGAGTCTTAGTGGCTTTGACTGAGAAAAGTATTTTGCCACGGTGATCAGTGAGTTTTGTGTGCCTGGAATGAAGGTAATGAAAAGTTGCTTTAACGGGCTCTGGCAGCTATCCACGCCGACAGCATGCCATAAAACAGAAACAGCATGGACTCAGCTTCTTGGGCCAGAATATGAAGTCTAAATTGTTTTCTTCAAAGTGAAGTATTAAGACAACAACCAAGAATACCTTTACATGTTTTTGGAGGTATCATGATACGAACATTTATATGTTCAATAATGTATGGCAAACTATATTTAAAAATACTAATGTTATAAGCTAACAAACTGCAGAATGCAGCAGTATCTCAAAGGTGGGTGCCAAGAGGAGGGTGTCAGGCTCTTTTCAGTGGTGCCCAGTGACAGGACGAGAAGCGATGGCCATAAACTAAAACACAAGAAGTTCCACTCCAACATGAGGAAGAACTTCTTTACATTGAGGGTGGCAGAGCACTGGAACAGGCTGCCCAAGGAGGTCGTGGAGTCTCCCTCTGTGAAGATACTGAAAACCCACCTGGACGTGTTCCTGTGTCACCTGCTCTAGGTGACCCTGTCTTGGCAGGGGGTTGGACTAGATGATTTCCAGAGGTCCCTTCCAACCCTAACAATACTGTGATTCTGTATCTTAATTTTTTTACTTTTAATGAAAGTATATGTGCACTATAGATGTCAAGATAGGAAACTGAGGTAAGAAAAATAACAGGGATAATTTATCTTATTTGTGAATGCCTGTGTAAGAAAAGTCAGCTTTATAAACTTGTTCCAACTATCTTCCAAATTAGGAGAGGTTGAGATTAGGTGTCCAGACATTTATGTTCTGTGACGACATTTCAAGACTACTGCAGTACTCCAGCAAACAAAGAATTTTCTTTAACCAGCTACAAATTCCATTGTCACCTACAAGAAACAGAAATGACATAGTATTGCTTTTTTTTGATATGGAGACCTGGCTACACAGAAAAGATGACTAATGGATGAGGCTCTGCACCTCCTGTACCTTTACTGACTTTGTCCAAATGTATGTAAATGTATTACTGTATTTACTAATACCTACTATATTATTGATTCATTATTATGCGACCATAATTTCTAAAAAGTAATCATAATTCACCAGGTCATAAAATAAGGTCAAATAGACAACCATAATTTTACCATTTACTAACAACTGAGTGGTTCAATTTGCAACTTTAATGTTCCTTTAATAGATTTGCTGAAGACATACTTACATATGTGCCAAATACAATTAAAGGGGTTGAGTTCTGGAAATTCAAAATCTGGATCGACTTGAAAGTTCCGAAAACTGTTAGAGACCGTCATCAAAATATCATGTAATAGTTTTGCATACTTGCCATTTAAAAAATGCCCTTTTCAATTGCTTATAATTTTCTCTAATGTTATCTATTTGAGGAGAAGCTTTCTGCACACAGGAAAGGACAGACAGACTGATTTATTTTTAAAGTTTTCCCAAAAAGGCTTTCTCCATTTCCAGGAAGAATACCTGGTAAGAGCATAGAATTTTGCCCACACTAAAAAATACCTTTCATCTGAACCAACTTAAATCAATCTAGTGTCTCAATTTTGATATTGTTCTATTTCGACTACATTTGCAATATAGTTTTCTGTTGCAACATGTCACATTATTTTTTTATGGTACACATCATGTCCTGGTGACATATAGCCAGGAGAATATTCTTATTAGGACTTCTTTTTGAATTGCTGCAGCAACTAGAAGATACATTGGAGATTGTAATCAATAAATCCTGAGGCCATATTTTTAATAATTCAATAAATCAAAATACTAAACAATCCTGCAAGTAGCAGGCTTCATTCCTTCCATTCTCTGAATAAGGTAAGAGTCCTAAGAAAAATACAAATCACAAAATTAAAGACTATACCAGATAGCTTTTGAATTCAGGCATTTTCATTTTCAAACTTAATGTTCTTCTAATGTAATATATGAATGTCATATGTCTGTATGTATTTAAATAGATAAATACTCATGAATACATAAGTAGAACCACAAGCAATCAGGAAATTACCGTAACACCAGCTGTGTAAATATAGAACTAGCAAGCTCAGTACCACTAAACTGCTTTATAATGTGATGACTTCACTGTTTTTCCCCTCATTCTTTCTATCCATATATTCCATTTTTCCTTTTATTGCTCCTCTGCTTGCATTACAAGCTGTTTGGGACTGAGACTTTGGACAAATTTTTCTTCCAGATGATAAGCAACAGCACACAGCCAAACGTTCCTGATGTAGTTCTTCTATCTCTGCAAAAAATTTTGATACCCATGTCCCCAGCCCCTTGCTGGGCAGCATTCTTATCTATGTGGATGCCACTATGGAAACATGTGAATAATTTCCCTTAAGATGATCTTCAATGAAAATAAGGGTAACAGAAACAGTCCTGTGTGTCAATCACAAAATACTACCAGTGATGACAATACCAACCTTTGCAGAGCAGTACCAAGGGACACCAATCCTGAATTCTGGTAACTGTGTCCTTTGAGAAAATGGAAATTAAGGACAAGTCACATTCCACTACTGGTCACATCCCCTTGCTGGTAAGCAAATCACATGACACAGAATCAAGCTCTCTGGTTTGAGTAGCAATTGCCAAATCATCCTCCAAGAGCCTTAAAAAGAAAATTGCATGCAAAATGAAAAAATAAGTGAAAACATTAATCATGATTAAACAGAACCACATTGATTTTTGCCAGCTGGATTCAGCCACTGACTGTGATGCAAAGGCTCTTCTCTCTTGGTTAACCCAGCTGAGAGCTGGATTATTTTTTTATAATTAATTTCTTAGGTATTAGTCCAAATGCTTGTCAAAACAGTTGATCCAACAAAAAATTAAACATGGGTGGGGAACAATAAAAACTCTAATACATTTAAAACAAAGATAAAAATATCTAAATTGAATGGAGCAATGGAGAAAAAAAAAGGTTCTTCATATGTCCTGGTCACTCATGCAAAGCAGAATTGCTTGGATCTGAAAAAATGCTCCACCACCCTCCATTCTTCCATTCAAAAGACCTTCATCACTGTTGAAGGCAGTCACATAGAAATATATATTTATGGAGTTTTTAAATACTTCCAAGTATATTCATTATGTTCATGGTGACATTGCTATGAAGGACACTATACAAATGGAAGCTGTGCTTGCAGCTGATCACTGTAGATAAAAAAGCATCTTGAAGGACTCTGCACACAAAGGAAATTGCCTTGCTTTGTTTATGGGGAGATCATCTCCTTCCAGCTGACACAATACATGGGAGATAAAATAACGAAAGGAAACACTTTGTCATGCAGTGTGAAATCAGATCCCAATGCACTTCCAGAAGAGATCATGAGGGGACAAGAACTTTGTTTCCTTACTTGTCTATATAGCACCTATCACATAACTGTGATTTGCATCTCACAGCATACATCTGCATGATATTAAGAAATGGTTTACCAAATGAGGCTGAATAGCAAACTCTAACACATTTAAAAATAAATAATCAAATATTCCTCCCCTAGATCTGTAAAGGTAGTACTGCATCATTGCATCAGTTAAATATTCAAACCTGAACAGAACATATGAGTGAAATAACGTTTATCTATAAAAGGTTATTTTACAGTTTGATGTAAAAGATCTGCCAGTACAATATACCTCAGTACTACAGTACTGCTCTCCTAAAATCTGAGGTTAAACGCTAAAGGATATACAGAATTTTGTTTCCTTTTTTTTTTTTGGAGATGAATTTCAGCATACTTCCTACTGTCTGCCAGGGTCCCCAATACCAATATCTAGCCCACAGATCACATCTTGCTGGCTATTTTAACAGCTAAAACAATGATTTAACAGGTACGATTCCTGACTTCTGCCACCCCTGTTGATCCAGGACAGAAAGAAATCCTGCTGACAGAGCTGTATGGGGATTACATTTCTTATACTGTTTCTGCTGTGAATAAGAGCAGTTCAGCTCCTGTATGTCCTTTAATACTTTTCAAGAGTGCTGTATCATTTTTCAGAAAGAATTGTTGAACTCTTCTAACTTATGGGATTGAAAGCTAAATTATGGTCTTGTGTGCTAACTGGGAAAAGTCCCCCAGTTAGCACACAATAAAGTGTGCTAACAAGAAAGTCCCCCAGTTTATAAGGGTATTAAGAGCTCTGCTAAACTTCAGAATATATTATGTGTACTGTAAGGCACTTTCATGAACAGACTCATATTTCAGGTGTGCTATTTTTTTCCTCATATGTTTAGGATATTTAGCTGTTATGTGGTGGTTTGTCTTTCTTTTTAATGATTTAGTTAACTTAAACACTGAGCTGTGTATATACTTGCGAAAAGCTTGTGTTGAACCTCAAAGGTTACTCTTTTAACATGAGCATAAAATTCAGAGAGGATACGTGAATTTCTCTTTACATTTTAGATAAGTTTAAAATATTAAAAACAATGACATTTATGTTCTACTCACTACAAAGAGCTTCCTTTTTAGTATTATTTTTCATATTTCCTCCTTCTTTGCAGGAGTTATAAAGTTGTAGCTGTTTAATGTTTTAGTCAGTTCTGCAACATTTGTAAAACTCTTAAGAGTAAATAAAGTATATTTGTTCGGTTTGGGGTTTTTCAAGATAACAATATGGCTGACATCAAAGGTTAAAAAAAACCTTCCTGCTTTAACAAAGAGTAAAAAAATCTGATACTTTTTGATATGTATTTTTAACACCATACTTTTTCAAGGCTTGAGGTAGTTCCTCTAGTAATAAAAGTCATTTGCTAGGAAAAAAGACATTTTGACTGAGCTATTGCACAGTGCCTAAATCCATAAGCATTTAAAACATTTCTTGTTATTTCATTCCAAACAAAAGTGTGTATATTGAATCTTCACACTGGACACAGTAAACTCAAATGCCTCATTACCACAGAAGAAAAAAAGTAAACATTTGAAGAGTGTGAGGAAAAAAATCTATCACTGTAGTGCATCAGTCTCACCAGAATAAAATTTGCATTAAAAAGCTGCTATGAAAGGAAAGGACATGACTTTCAGGTTGTTCAACAGTACTAGCAGTTCTGAACTCAGCAAAGATGAGGGTACCTGCATCTGGTATGACTAAACAAGGAATTTTGTCTATAAATACAATATAATATTAGTATCAGCAATACATTCCTTCATTAAGGACTTAATAAACATTTGCTTATGACCAGATTAACTTGAGAGGTTATTTAATTTTAGAAACCTTTCTAAAAAGCATGAAATATGATGACAAGCCATTCGGAATTAATAAACCTCCACATCCTTTTGAATCAGCAAATAAAGCATGAAACTAGGCAAGGGGATCTACTTGACAAAGTCCGAAACAGTGTATGAAGACAATATACACTGAAATGAATCCAGGAATAAAACATATTTCTGAAATCTTTTCTACCATTTCATCTGGTTTTTTAGAGAAAGAGGCAGGAAAAGAGGGAAGAGACATTTATTGTTAGTATAACTGAAATCTTAGGAGTCTAATAATTACTAGTTATAGAAAAAAAGTGGTAATAATGCAGTTAAAGTTGTTGTACTCCTCTCCTGCTGTTACATTCACCCTTCCACTGCTCCTTTGGATCTCCTGATCAGTTGCATTCCAAGCTAGCGTGACAACAGTGACTTGTGAGCATTTGGAGTCCTTGGCCAGAAGTATGATGTCCAGGTTTATGATTTCTTCTTCATCCTCTAGGTTCTACTTAAGATCATTTTTATCTTTGCTAACTCACTTTTCTCCCTTTCCCTTTTTTCACTGGTCTGCAGCTCTAATTCTACACCTGAATTTAATACATACGCTGCCTTTTAGATATGTCAGATACTATTTCGTTGTTACCCCCAAACCCACTTTTGTCCAGCTCCAGGCCTGCATTTCGTTAGCTGACCATGGCTGAGCTGTTCATTGTCATAGGGTCTCCAGTCTCCATGGTTCATCCTAGGTTTTCACTTCTCCAGGGCCTCTGGTACCTTACCTGTATATCTCTACATCACTGGTTAGCATGCAAACCACCTCATTCTATGCAGAATAACAGTAATGCAAAACTATGGATGCATCCCATAAATAAAAACTAAACAGACACCTGGTCCACTGGCAAAATCGCTGAAACAAGTTGAACACAGGTGCAGGCAGGTGCGGCACTGCCACTAGGACAAGTTCTGCGGTCTTGCAAACTCGGTGCAAACCCCTCGGCGCACTGACAACCGTGCCACGGAGTGTCCCGCACAGCTCGGCGAGACACAGCTCGGCACCGCACGGCTCGGCACCGCACGGCTCGGCACACCCGCTCCGCAGCGCGGCAGCGGCCGAAGACGCGGTCCTGTGCCCGCCGCGGCCACGCCAAGGTCAGCGGCAGCCGGGCAGCCGCGGCGATGCTGCCGGCGGTCACGGTTTTCAGATCGGTGGGATTTCCCCGGAAAAAGATACATCCTGACCCCCCTCCTTTCCCCCCCCCTCCCTCCCCGCCCCCCTTTAACAAAGCGCCTCCGCGTGAAGTTCTCTGTTCCTGCGCACTCGGGGGTTGGGCGGCACCCGCTCCCCACCTGCGGGGCCGGTCCCCAGCCCCGCTCCCGTCTCCCAGAGCGGCTGGGGATGGGCGAGACCGGCCCCGCCGCGCGCGGCAGCACCGCCGGCAGCCTCCGCCGGGGCTGGAGCGCGTCAAAGGGGACTCCGCGGCGCTGCCCCGGCTCAGCCCGGTCCGGGTCCCGCTCGGCGCACCGCCCGCCCGGCACCGCCGCACCCGCGCGGCCACCGCTCAGCCCGGCGCTGCTCCCCCCGCCCGGAAACGGCGTTGCCGCACGGGCCGGCTCCCATTGGCCCCTTTCCGCCACTCCGTCCCGCCTCCCCGGCGCTGCCCGTGCGGCCATTGGCTGCCAGGGCCGTCAGTCGGCGAGGGCGCGCCCCGGCGGTGCCCGCGCGGCGCTCCCGTGCGGCGCGCGCGGTGCCGGCGGCGGTGGCGGCTGCGGGCGGAGCAGGGATGCGCTCCGGCTGCGGGAGCGGCGGCGGCAGTGGGAGAGGCGAACGCCCAGCGGGGCGAGGGTGGCGAGCGCGGCCGGTAAGGTCCGGCCGGGGGAAGGCGGATGCCCGTCTCCCGTGCGCGTCCCTTGCGCCTCGTGCTGAAGGGGCCGGCGGCAGCGCCGGGTAGCGGTGCCGGGTAGCGGTGCGGCGGGCGGGATGCCGGGGGCGGGCGGCGGCGCTGGGCCGCGGCGGGCAGGGAGTGCGGGCGGGCGCCGTCCCCCGCCACCCCTTGCCATGCCCTTCGGCGCGGTGGTGCCGGCGCGGTCCCCGGGCGGCACCGGCGGCACGGTGGGAACTTGGTCCGCCGCCGCCGCCCGGCTGCCCGCGGTGCCCGCGGGTGCCGCGGCGAGAGGCGACACCAGCTCGCTGGTCGGGGCTGGCGGAGGGGCTGTGGAGCTGCCCCCTCCGCTCCGCCGGCTCGGGAGGGCCGAACGGGGCCGCCGAACGGGGCCGCCGATCGGTGGCCCCGGCGCTGCCGGTGCGGGGCTGCTGGAGGTGGCAGCTGGAAAGGCGGGTGCCGCGGGTCCCGGGGGGCGGCGGCGGTGCCCGGGCCCGGCTCTACCCTGCTCGGGAGCGGCATCGCGGACGTGCCCTGGCCCGGCGGAGTGCTGGGGGCGGTCAGCGCGGGCGGGCTCGTCTGGGGACGGCGGTCTGAACTTCCTTACGAAGCAGGATTGTACTCCAAGGTGGTCCCGGACGCCCAGCTGGGCGATCCACACAGTCGAAGGCGGCGGTGGTGGCGATGGTGGTGGTGTGGCCGCAGACTGTATCTTAAAGTTGTTAACACAGTTACCTCAAATAAAAGTTATTTTAGAGTAAGTGTAACGGTGACGGTTGATACATGACCATTGGCTATTGAGACGGAGGAATTCCACGATGAAATCCCGTTTATCCCTCCCTGTGCGCTCTTTTCCATTGTTCTTCAACCTGCTGTACTTTTAGTGATAGAAGATGACATAGTAAGGCTTTCAAGTATTGTCAAATCCTGTTAATTTAGATAAAAACAGACTTTAGATGGTGTGTATAGATGGCAATGTAAACATTCAGCATCTTGATTATATAACACTTCAAGGAATTTGACAGGATGTTGCTAGACTTTGCAATGAAGGACGTGATCATCCAATCATGGAAATAAAGAGGAATTTTGACATGGATTCTGTAGGAGGCAGGATAGCATCCACAACTAACAGTTGAAGGGAAAATAGTTCCTGTTATCTCTTGGTTATTTTGGATGTGTCGGGTTGGGCATTTTAAATATTAAGAAACACTGTCTGCAGAATATGTAGAGAGCTCTTCATTTGATTCGGATTTTTTTGTTCTTTTGTAGCTTTAAGCTTCCTTTTCTACTTTCTAGGAGTGTACTAATCTTGCTGTCTTTTCTTGATTGAGTATTCTTATACACTAGTTGTTATAAGGATGCATTCAATCACGTGATGCATAACTTGTTTTCAGAATTTTTTAAAATCATGTGATAGATGCAAGGGTGAACAACCAGTGCAAACACCATTGTTACACATACATGCTCTGCTTTGGGGAGCTCAGCCCATTTTTACAGCTGTGGGGAAGGCACAAATAAGTGTAAAATATTTGAGATGTGGAATTTGTAACTGATACAGGCTAATATTGTTCCCTCCTTGCCTACTTACCCACTAAGTAACATTTTTGGCAGAATAGGAATTGCTCGTACATCACCGATTGTGGATAGATCTAGATAGATTCATCAAATGCAATATTGTCAAACCAGTTTTTCAGGAACCTCTTTTAATTAACTTGATTCAATGTTATCTGAGTATTTCAAATTAATTTAGTGAGCAATCCTGATACAAGTATGTTGCACATAGTCACGATACAATGTCTGCTATGCACTCATATGTGCTAGTCTGCCTTGTAACCTCACCTGTGTTTTCGTTATGGGCTTTTTTAGGAAAAAGAAAACCAAAATTTTTGTGGTTTTTTTTTTTTCCCTTGTGAGTGACACCAAATTTTAATCTAAAAATCTAGTTTATGAATAGGTAAACAGTAGAACCTTCAGCACATGAGTAGTTTTTATTTGTGACACTCATTTCACTGGGATTGTTCCAAAGAGGACGTACATACAGAGAATATATGCCACTGTATTTGTTACATAGCTAATCTTTATCTTAACTACTTTTTTTCCCTGCACAGTTCTGAGGAAACCTTTTCTAAACGATCAAAATATGCTAACTGTATAACTTCAGAAGGGTGCTTGATTCAGTGTTTATCTTACTTCTCTGTCTGTTAATAAGTAAAGAACTTTTTTGGAGCATCAGCTGTCCCACCACTAAAGTGAATATAAGTGTATTAACTATTTACTTGTTAAAAACATTAATCAGCTATACATTTACTAACATTCATAAGTATTATCATTATATAATGCTCATACCTAGTTAAAAGTTAGAGAAAAACATAGAAGTTTCATAAATTGTTAGTTTGCTTTTCATGGTTTTCTTCTATATAAAAGAAAGTAAGTCCATCTGTATGCCTCCCAACTAAAAGGACACTCAAAGATATCTTGGATTTTCCTAAGCTGCTTTTGTAGTAGTAATTTTTATAAGGTAGTATCACTATATGTAAGATAACAAGAAGTCTGGAACTGAAGCAGTAAATCCAGCATATTCTCCAACCTGCTACCTATTTAGTTGCTTCGATAAAGATGGATACTAAAATATTATTGATGTAATTTGCCATGAGTACTAGGAAAATTATTTCTTTTGATGCAGCTAGGGAAAACAAGTAGCATGCTTTTAGGAAATAAGTATGTGTGTACATTCAGTTGAACCACTGAAGAGCTGCAGAAGCTAATAGTAAAGATGAATGAATGAATGATATATCTCCTAGTTGTATTAGATCATGAGAATGATACAGTGCTCTTTTTGGAAAAGCTAATGCTGTTTTTGAACTGCAGTTAAAACACTGACTTGAAGCTGTTAGCAAACAGAGCAACTCTAAATGCTGATGTATGAAAGCTCTGCAGAATTCCAGATAAACCAACGTATAAAATGCCCCAGCATCCAGGTGTTCCCTTTGTTGCTTGTTCACAGGCCTCAGATGTTTCAAATTGGTGATAGTGTTTGCTGCTGTCTAACACTGCCATGGCCATGGGTGAATGACCAAGAGTGCTCTTCTTGAGCTCCTGTGTCTCCTGTGAATGTTCCAAGGAACGTAGAAAAGATAGTCTTAAGCAGGAATTCAGCTCCTGAAGCTGAGAACACAGCTCTTAACAGAGGGAGAGAGGTGAAGATGGGCAAGTTGTTCTTTGACTGATAAGCAGGCAGTTATAATTTTGGCAAAGCTGTGCAGACTGCAGATATGTTGGTGGCTGAGATCAGCTTTCTCGGGTACCAGGAGAAAGAAAGGATGTACAAGAGTCTTGGGCCTGCTCATGGGTAGTATTAATACAGAGATGAATCAAAGTGTGATAATGAATTACAAATGTCGTTTAGGAGCACACTTATTGTATCACTACCTAAAATGTAAAATTGGGAGGTATTGCATGTGTAGTGGGGAGTGGACACTCTCTTTTTAACCCTCATGCATTCTGATTTTTGTAGCTCTCAATTTAACCTCCCAAGCTAATGGGAGTAATCTAGATATCTGCAATAGTTACTCATCAAAACTGTGCTCTATTATTCCATTAAAAATTGAAAGTGTAATATAATGCATATATAAGTGTATAATGTAATGTATCACAAAATGTATCACTACACATATTTATATGTATACATTCTTTATGTCTGAATAACTAGAAGTTACCAAATACTGGAAAGGGAGCTAATAGTTAAGAGTGCAGTGAATGAAGAAAATGCTATATAACTGAAACCATGTGAGAATTCTGTTGAGCTATATTTATTCATTTCTGTGGAGTGTTGCCAGCTTACCTTCTCCCTTTGCAGGTGTTCTGTATTACCAGTAGCCTCAAAATATTTCAATTATAATATGCCTATTTCATGTATAAACACTTCCTGTAGAAAGGGCAGAAAACACCCTACAGATACTGGATTTTGCACTCAATTTTTTAAAGACTGCCACCTGAGTACCAGTAGACTTTAACTCTTGCTATCTTTTGAGACTTGCTTTAGTAAAAATGTGAATAACCTTTCTTCATGCCTAATCTTTCTTCCCTTTGAGCGGTTCTGCAGCTCAACTGTTTGAGGGGCTGATGTTTATTTCTTTTGTCCCTCAGCAGGTGGCTACATTTTCACTCAAATAGCTGATCCTGCTGTGGAACAACATCTGTGGCTTTGTGGGGGTCACACTGACTGAACTAACACAAATATTTCCTCCTGGGTCTAACCCTTATTTTTGTTTAAAGATATAGTACTAATTTATCGCTTAACATAGGGTATTGTATGTTCGAATTTATACTAGAGGTCTGCTGTTATTAAAATCTGACCTCTATCTTTCACAGCAGACAAGAAGCAGGGATGTAGCCTTTGTGGTTTTTTCACTAGAGAAAACTGAAGAACATCAGAAAAGCTCTACTGGGTCAGACCAGTGGGCCTTCATACTCAGTGTTCGATCTCCAACAGTGACATGAAGGGATGCTATTAGAGGCTGTACACAAGCCTAGCAATCTAATGTAATGTACCTATTCCCTTGTACTCTTCCTGCCTACTTAGTCTTCATATTAGGGATGGTATGCTCAGTGTTTTGAGAGACCATTTTTGGACCTGCAAACCAAGAACTTGTCTTTTTCAAACTTTCTGATGCTTACTACCTTCACATCCTCCTGTGCTGGCAAGTTCCAGAAGCTTACTACTAGGTTTGTAAAGAAGCACTTTTAATCTTTTATAGACCAATGTTGTACTAGCTTTGTTAAAAGGTCCCTGTTCTATTACTGGAGGATTTACCAAGCAGAAGTTTTACATTAGTTTGTTCATCATCGTCACAGTTTGATTGATCATATCTTACTTCAGCCTTCTTTCCTAACTCCCCCGAGTCTCTTTTTCTAAGGCAGGCACTCCATCCTTTTGATATTTCGTTCACCCTTTTCTGACTAGAGTCTGTCCTTGAGATGCAGAAACCAGAACTTCATAGGCTACTTGAGATGTGGGTGGGCCAAGGTTATATAAATATGCTCTGTCTTCTTCTCAATGCCTTTCCTCACAATGCCCGATGTTTTGCTAAGTTTTTTTGTTGCTGTTGTACATAAACCTGTTAGTTCTAGGGATCTGTCAATAATGACTGCTAGGTTTTTTTCTCCAATCATTTGTCAGCATGGTGTGTATGTGACTGAGATTATTTTTCATTAGATGTATTAGCTTATGTATATCTACACTGAAGTTTATTTGTCATCTTTTTGTCCACTCTGAGTCCTGCATGGTGCTTCTGGAGCTCTTTGCCATCATCATGGCATTAGTTCTGTGCTCAAAGGCTTCTTGTCTTTGTCTTGATTTTGCCAACAGTGTCATTCCTTATGAGTTCTTTTTGCATGTATGTCTGATGTCTTAGAGGAATAAAAGTGTTGTGACATATCAGTCAAGGGTGTTTGTAAATCTTAAAAATTATTTATATGTAACACAGGCTTTGGGTTTTCCTTGTGTTTCTTTGAACCTCAGTAAACATGAGCTCATAAGACTAACTGATTAATGCTGTGTCCAGAAATCCAGACCAGATAAAGCAGAAAGAAAACTCTGAAAAATACAATTCATAGTACTTATTCCAGCTGGATTGAGTGGGAAATTGAGAATGGTGGTATATGGTATTTGATCCACACTGATTACCATTAAAATTATTCTTAATTAAAACTAAAGAAGCTTTTAAAAATATTGGATTGCAAAACGACATTTACTCAAATAACCTCAATGCTTTCCTAGCCTCTCTATGGATTCACTACACAACAGTCTTAACTCCATTACCATCTATTTAATCACCTTCCATTTGTGCACTACATTTCAATAATAACCAAAGTTTTTCCTCTCCTCCCTCCCAGTTGTGTTAGAGGTTAGGCTGGAAGCCCAGCATGTAGAAAGGACCTCTTCACGTTCCTTGTTCAAAACCAGGCTACTCATTTGTTACTCAGGGCATGTCACTTAGAAGAGCTGCTGCATTGCAAACAGCATTGAGAGTGAGGTTTAAAGAAACATTAGAAATGTATTATTAGTGTGCTGTGTTACTACTTAGTGTTACTGAGTAATAAATGTGGTTTCACAGCCTTGTGACTGCAGCAGCATGTCTGTGATGATCCCCTTTTCCCTTGTTCCAGTCACGATAACTCTATCCTTCCTAATGCTTTGCAGAATACTTCAGCACATTAGTCTGGCAGAACACTACTCTGCCTCCTTGGCCACTGGTTTTAAAAAAACAAAACAAACCAGAAATGCACCTTCTGCTTGAATTTGTTTAACAGAGGACCTTACGAAGGCTGTGAAAGGGAGGACATAGAACTATGAAGGTAAATGCAAGGGGAGATCAAGATGGTTGAACAGCAGCAGTTACAAATTGCCTTATGGGCTTGTCAAACCTCAGCCTGAATGCTGTTCTGTTTCTTGATTTACTGTTGTTCAAGTACTTGGCAGAAGTACACGAACTATTTTAGTAGTCAGCCTATTGCTTTGTTAATTTAAATATTTAGCTTAAAGAATTACATTTTATATCCTTTGAAGAAAGGCCCCAGCTGTTCTACAGTCCATTGATGAGGTCATCTGCTGTGTAAATCTGGTTGTCTAAAAGACTGTGTTACCAACTGTAGTTAGTTGCAGCCATAGGATTCTTCTTTCATTTTGTTTTGCACTACAATAGAGTTCACCAAAACAGCTTTTTCAAACTAGCATGTATTCAAGTACATAACAAATATATTTCTACTATTTAAATTTTGTCATGAGTGGTTTAAAGTCAGATTCCTGATGTATTTAATGGATGGTGTTTGCTGGAATCTGTAGCAACCAAGACAAGGCAGTTTGCCACAGGAAAAGGTTTTGGTGTATTCTGTTTGCATGGTATGCTTGAAACTGCCTAGTGCTGTTCATGACAAACATGTCCTTGTGTACAGTAGCTGCAAAGTCATGGTCAGCTTTCTGTAGACTGATGCAGCTCAAGATTAGTTGAATGTGGAATAGTGAATTCATGGTAGCCTGCAAGGATGTAATGGATGGACAGGAACACTGTTAGTGTCTTTTTTTTTCCCCCAGTGCTTATAGGCCATGGTAGTGGAAAGTGCTGGATCTGTGCTGAATACATTTAGCAGCATACTGATAAAGCAGTGCCACTTGTGCTGCTTATCTGCCTTAAACAGACTATCATCCTACAAAGTGGAACTTGTTTTCCATTGTTTAATTATGACAGTATCTTCTTGTGTTAAGATGTATGCAATCATTCATCTGAAATTTTTATAAGATACTTCAGACTCACCAGCCAAATTTTAATATGCTCTCTCCTAGAAAAAATACTTTCATGTAGGTAGGATGGTACATGTAAATGAAGCCACACTGTTGTGAGCATCCACAAAATATTCTAAAGAAGTTAATTTGTTCTTTTTATGCTTCATTAGAAGATACTTTAAATCTCAGGAATTTATCAGGTCTGTCAGGCCTGGTAAGAGTGGCATTAGTACATTCATAGCATTATACTGTAAAAATCTAATATATTAATGTTTACATAAAGCTTTCAGAATTTGCAAGATTTTTCAATGTAAAAAAATAATACATTTTGGTTGGATTTCAGACTTTGTACTAAAGCCACTATTTTTTCTTTTTGCCAAGCTTTTGTGTATGCTATATGTTTCTTAAAAGGCTACAGAAAATGCATCTTATCTCAAATTAATCATAAACTAAATTCTGCTATGTGTAGTTTGTTACTGTATTTACTTTAAATAAGCTGGGAAGTAACAGAGCACTGCTAAAAGTTGGCTGAAAGATTGTATGAGGTTTTCATCCAATGAATAAAGCTTCAAATGAAAGTTTTTCACCAAGTTAGTGGTAACTAGGTCATGTTGAGTCCAATGTCTCAAGTTTTCATGCTTGAGATTCACTTCTACCTGATCAGTCTGTTAAAGAGCATGTTACTACTTCTGCTCTGTAGTACCTATTACACAAATGTTTTGCTGTGTTGCAGCTCAGGTGAAAAAATATTTTGCAAACCCTGAAGAAACTGGCCTACTTCCTGGAAATTTTCATGTGCAGATTTCAGATTACTGCACAAAGTCAAATATTCCCATTGATTAACTAGGCTTTGAAATAGACTAGAAAAGTCTGGAATAGAATTTGAGCATCTGGTCTGCTACTAATGTTGCAAGTTGGATCATATTAAACATTTCACATGGCAAATATACTGCTCCTGAGACAAAGTTTCTTTATCCATATATTCTGTCTAGCTTGTGAAATGAGAAGTCAATGAGAAGAGAATTCAATATATTATGTCCTAGTTACAAGTGGGGAGGAGATATTGAAATACCATACTATGGGTATCTTATTCTGAATATTTTTCAGGAGAAAATACAAATTCTTAATAGATGTGGACATGAACAAAAGAAGTGTCATCAAAAAAATAGAGGCATCAAAAAAAATACTAGTTAAATTAAGAGCTACCTTGTAGAAGTTCTGTACTTTTTAATTATTTATAGTAGAGGAGTGAAATACTTTTGTTATTGGTGCTCATTCCAAACATAAGCAGACAACTCTGTTGAGAAGTTCCAAAATAAGATGCTTACTGTGAATTGTTTTTCATTTGTAGAGAATTATTTCTGTTTAAGATTTGGTATTGATATCATCTAAAGTCTCCTACAAACTGATTTTGGGACTGCGACTCACATTGTAAAACTGCTCTTTAGATCTGACACAATTAGGCAGTGCTGTAATCTCATGAACAGTCATGACAAACGTAGGTAGCAAGAGCATTTGGTAGTAAAAACAAAATGCACACTTACAGGTTTTTGGAGAAGAAAGTCATGCTATAGCATCAGCTGTCCACTTTCAGATGTTTCGTCATTTCAGTTTTCTGAAACAAAATTCATTAAATATTTTTAGAAAGTAAAATATAAAATGACACACAGCAAAACAGCTCAATAAAAATTCACCAAAATAACTGAGTCAAAAGTAATAGGTTTTCCTCTGAAGATGTTGTACTTGTACTACATATCAGGCTACGCATCAAGTCATAGTAAAATGTGTGAATGAGCAGGGATGATGCAGCAGAAGTGGTGGATCATATAACAAGGAGACTGTCACAGTAGGCTTCTTCTAGGTTTTGTTTGCCCTGCAAGAACTTGTCAGAACAAAGACAGTCCACCTGGAGGTAGAAAACTCCTCTGAGCCTGTGCCTGCTGCTGCATTTCATTGCTGGCTTTTGACTGAGGCATCTGATTGTTGTGGCTAAATTAGTGCAGATCATTTGGGCTGGCTGTCATGGGATTACATGTCCACTTAGAGGCAGGTACTAGGGCATAGAAGTTTGAGCCTAGGCCAGATCACGCTTGTTCTATGTATTAACTACAAAGTCTGGGGAAGCCCTGTATTGGTTAATGTGTCACAGCTGAGGTCACCTGGAAATCATCTTCATAATTTGAAAACTCTGGGAAAGGAAAATTTATTTATAACCCAGTAAAAGTAAGCAACACACAAGTGCTGGTTGACCTTGTCTTTTGTAAAGTATGTCGCTGTTTTCTGTGTGGTCACTCAGCCAAGTTACTGCATGCTTTCATTTCTCTACTGGATGATGTTTGAGATGATTGCTCTGTAGTGAGACTTCTGGCATGAGCAAACAGGTCAGTTACATCTGAGCAATTCCAATGCACTTTGTACAATTGTCGACTCAGACATGTTGTAATTTTTGTTTAAGACCTTTTGGGCTCAGGTGGTTTTGATTTTGACTACATGTTACCTGATATTTTGAAACTAACTTAAAACCTCTACTATCCAGAATTGTTATTAATGCAGTTCTTTCTAGCAAGATATCAATAAGGGTTCTGTGTGGGTTTTCCAACTTTTATAGACCTACTCAAACTTTTAAAAAAATGTTTTTCCCATCTTTAAAACTCTATCAATTTTTATTTTATTGGGCCAATATGACCTAGAAGCAAGGTTCCACCTACACAACATGCAGTTGTTTGAAAGTGACTTTTAGTCATGGCTTTAACAGCATGGCTTCAAGCAGCTGTATTAAAAATATTATCTGATTTTACATTTTTAAAAGTGTTTTGTAATTCCCTTTAAGACAAAGCATGTGTGTGCAGATAGAAGCATCTACTATCTTGTATGTTGAAACCTCCTCTGAATAAAAAGTATGGTGATAGCAGAAATCAGTTCTGGTATTAGTTACAGTACAGATGCATTCAGTAGTATTTGTTTCTTTACAGTCTTTGAGACTTAGTTATCTATAGAACAAGTTAAGAAGATTCTACAAAGTGCAGCAGAGTCATGCTGTCAGTTTTGGCTCCTGGATTCCCTTTTGCTGTGAACACTAGAGCAGATTTGCTTGGGCCAGAGATGATCAAGAGCAGTCCTGGCTGGATGTGGTGGATCTGTTTCAGAGTCACCTTACAGCCACGGCATGGCCAGAGCTGATTGGTCCCAAGCACTAGAGAGCAGCCAGGAGAGCTAAATGAGATCTGCTGGGTCTGAAAGTACTCTCAGACACAGGGACATACATGGGTACCTGGTGGCACTTGTACTTGCTTGGGTGGGTGAATTTCAAGGCTACTACAGCTGATACTACTACAGCTGGTGCCAAGTCGCACCAAATCTGTGTTGGTACTGAGGACACTGCAGACTCAAGTAGCTGATAACTGGCTTTGTGACAGCCTACTTCTCTTGCAGAGTAGAATCTTCGTGAACCCGAGAGGCTGGCCTAACATTTCCACAGTGATGATAAAAATGTTGATCAGAAGTTTAGTATCACCATTTCTCAGTTCAAAAGCCATCTAAATATGCTGTATGTATTTATTTATGCATGCCTAAATTGTTGATCCATTATATTGTCTTTGTGCACTACCACTACCTCAGAATTCTGTAATTGCTTCCATTTTGTACATGTTGTTCTTATGTGCCAGGATTTCATAACTCACTGGATGACATTTTTGCCTGATTTGCCAAGAAGAGCATGGTATTAATAAAGGTACCTCTTCTTTGTTATCTGATGGACTATTTTCATGGAGAAAAATAAAATAATTTGTTTGACTTTTATGTATTTTCATTGTTGAAAAATAAAATCATGTTGAGCTTTTGAAGGTGATGACCACATCTTTCAAGTGTAAAACAATACAAAGAGTTGTAATATTAACTAATTTTAGTATATAGTAGCTAGTTAAGATTATAGTTAATATTAGATGTATAAGTACCAGGTTATCTTATCATATATTAAAATTTATGTGATTATTCTCTGTCTCAAAAGACAAAGATTTGTAATATTTGAACAGTTCTAATAGGTGGTAATGTGAATGATAACTAAAAGAATGATGGAGATGACATGTGGATTTAAAAATTAATGAACCCCAGACTCGTTGAATTGAGAACTAAAAACTGGAAAACCAGTTCTTTTTTTTCAATGAGATGTAATGACACACTTATAGACAAATAGGTTTTTTGACTCTGTAAGTAATACAGTTGTATTGTAAGGAAAATTCAGGAGGTGTTACCTATGAAGCACAGCACTAATATTTCATGTATAACCAATATGGAAGTGATTAAATTGCTTTACAAGGGAAGGTTGGTACCATGGTAGCAAGAAATATTACAAGCTAATACTGCCTCTATCTGAAGATGTATTGTTTTGTGGTAATGAAATATTGTAATAACCTTGTGCACCTTTAGAGAAGAATATCAACTATAGCTCTCTGTAGTTATTCTTCAAACAGTATAATTATTCTGCTTAAATAATTTTTATGCAAAGAACAGTTGCAATAAACAGAACCATAAGAATGAAATGGCCATATTAAATGTTAACAAATGCATAAAAGGCAGGCTAATATACAAGTATGTAGATACAAATAAAATATTTGTCAAAATTGAAAATAGTTGATTGCTAAGTGAGTTTCACATTAAAGTCCTTATCCAAAGCGCACTGGACTGAGTAAAAGTGATCTCTGAGACCTCAGTTCAATTCAATCAATCTCAAGTCCTTTCCCCCCTTTCATGAGAATGAAAAACCAGGACTTCCCTGAGTTTCAGTGAATCCAGTTTTCAGGATTTAGGTAGCTTCAGTGTATTTAACAGCTTTCTCTTGAACACAGTGTTGAGAAGGTTTATACCTTCCTTTTCCCCAAAAACTGCAGCCTGTGGGTTTAGTACCTGTACTGAATTTCCTTTTTTTAGTATTAGCCTACTGTCAGAAACACCTTGCTCAGTGTTTGTACTGTATTTGTTCTGGAAATAATGAGAGAGATAAAACAGTGAAAACTGTCTGAATTTGGGCTAGAAATTTAAGTTGGCAACATAGTTAATATTAAAGTTGACATGCATTTTAAGGTTTTAATGGAGTTTTGAAATAAAATGTTACTCTCTGTTTTGCAAGGATTGTTTCAGCATTCTTAGAAAGCTTGTATATTATTATTTTTCTCTGACTGTAAAATTTGCAAAACTATTTTTATTTTTTTTCTCTTCTGATCCAACTGGATTTTCATACATAGGAAGGCATGCCACATACATATGGTCTTTGTTCCTTTCAAGTGCGTAAGTCATCATTTGGGGAGTTTGTATAACCCAGTTATTTCTTGTTATGAGGACATACAGAACTGTACGAAAAGGTGTTGCCTAGACATTTTTGTGCCTGTTAGCTTAAAAGGGAAACAACCAGCCCCCTCTTAGTGCTGTATTATATGTTGTGTAGTGGTATGACAATTTTTCTTTTAATTAGGTTATTAAGATATACATGGAAGACCTAACCTTACAGACCTAAATTACATAAATCTCCCAGAAAAGTCAATAGGATGTTTGCTCATGAAATGAGAATCTCACTGAACTGAAGACTGCACTACTACTAATAAAACTGTGCATCAAGATTGAATTCATAACACTGTGCCAGCTATACCATATTGAATTCTCTCATGGAAATGCAGTTTGAACTCCAATGTTTACCCAATACAGAATGAATTCATAGCTCTACTAGTAATGCCATTTTTTTGGTGCCAGGTAGTTACCCATTGACATTGAAGATGATTACTTTGGTTCAGGAATTGGGCATGTCATTTAGCAGTGCTCTAACTAGGATTTATTTCAGTGGCATTTTATTAAATATGCCAATTTCTGCATAGTGTTTGACTCCAGGTAGCAGTGACATATGACTTCTTAGAAAATGTATGTGTCCTTTACCAAGTGAGATGGTGTTCAGGACCCTGTTCTGGGGTCATATCAAAATTGGCATAAACTTGTATGTGAATTTTATTTACACTTTTTTTAGGGTCAGTTTCACTAAGGGTATTAAGGAAGAGGCTTGAAGTGTAGGTACACACAGCACATGCTTTGCTTTTTATCAGAGGTATCAGTCAACAGAGGTGGTGTTTGGTGTCTTTTCCTGTTCTAGTGAAAGGACAGATCCTCTGGAGCTCTGGAACAGCTACAGAGGTAGATAGAATTTCCTGAAGGGAAAGGCTGTCCTGCTTTTGCTGTTTGCTATTTGAATTGCTGTTTTCTGTGTCTAGCTGTTTGCTCTTCTGTCCTGGAACTGCTGTCTTTTTGACCATCCACAAGACTGCATGCCAGTGGAAGATGTAGATCCTAAATTTTTAAGCCTTTATAGGAGTTTTCTTTTGAATTGATAAAAATGCATGCATATACTTATTTTTAGACCATTTGCAACTGAAGCACATATGTTTCACAGCATGATAGAAAGGATATAGGTGAACTGATTAGGTAGGCAAGATTAGCAGTTTTGGAAGCATGAGGGCTCTGTGCCTTTTAGAAAATAATGTTGCAGAAGACGTGTTTTTGAAAGTGAGGTAGGATTTTTTTGGTTGAATTTGGTAGTGATGACAAGTGTTGACATCTGTAAAAGTTGAGCTTATCTCTTTGGCCACAAAGCTTGAACTAATCTCATCTATGCCAGTGTTTTCTTATTTGTCTTTTGGAATTTAGTATCGATGCCCAATAAGAAAATTTATATACATGCTTTATTTTTTGCATAATTACTGCCTTTGATTTAAGTTTTTTCAGGGTTAATTTTAAATTGCCAACAAGTGTGACAGTAGCAGTGCTTTTAATGGGGACAAAATATGCAGAAAACTACTGTAAATGAACACAGCAGCACTGAAACTGTACTCTCTCTGTGTGCAGAACAAACACACCCAACTGACTCCTGTAAAAGAAGCAATATAATCACAGTGGCATGAAGCTCTTGGTATGTAAGTTGATTCAGCTGAGAAAATACAACTGTGTAAGAATAGTGTTATATCTAAATTGAGTTGTGTACCTCTTCGCTGAACCCAGAGTCAATCATGTGATTTTTACGCATCTTGTAATTTTTATGTTGAGTAGAAAACAACAATTCTGGTAAGCAGGACTGCCTGAAAAATCTTAATTAGAATTTCTTCAGTGTCTGTTGCTTTCTTGTATACCAGTATTAAATTAAGGCGGAAGAGAGAAAATGCATTAATGAATGTTATTTGGAATAAAAGTTTCTCTAATGTTCTCTAAAATATTTGTCGTTCAGAAAAAAAAGAATTCAAGAGAAAGGAGCTGTAGTCTAATAAAGAAGACAGAAGTTAGTTTTGAAATATTCTTTAGCCTTTCGAAAAAAGTCAGAAATTCACCTTACACTTCATTATTGTGATAGGGTTTGTGGGAGGCTTGTTTGGTTGGTTTTGATTTTGTTGATTTGTTCTTTTTATGTCCAGATTAAGTTAGTTACTAGTGTCATCTCAGCTGCACCAAAAAAAAACCCCAAACAGTAGCGTATTCACTCATTTTTTGCCACTGTGAGCCCTGTAATCTGTTTCATTAAAACCACCACCTTTTGAGAGTTGATGGTATGTAGCTCTTTACATGATATACCATCTTGTAGCCGGGGATTTCTTTTTTCATTCTACAAGTGTTTTTTTTTTTTAAAAGTTGAAAATTAGTGCAGTTTTATACAAACGTACAATGATTCTTTAGAAGTTACTTCTGGAACATGTAGAATTTAATAGATTCTGTATGTACCACTGTAGCATGGACTCATTATAATTCTTTTTGGCAGCAACAGAACTTTTGTTTAAAGCTCAGTAAGTTGCCTTGAACTATAATATATAGGTTGTATTTTTGTGTCTATGTATGTATCTTACAGTGTTATTATTACACTGTTTAAAAAGCTAAACTTTAGACATGACTCAAGAGAGATGCCAAAATCTAATTCTTGCAGATGCTGAACCTTGGAGGTGTAGTTATCACTCCTGAGTTGTCAGCAAGAGAACTTGTTAGAGTTTCACGATGCTGGAAGGCCAGAGAAAAGAGTGTGAGTACAAACTCTTGCACACAACCTGTCTCACCATCACAGGTCCTTGGGTTTTGAAGTGTTGAGGAATTCAATCACTAGAAAATATGCTTTGCATGCTAAAAAGAGCAGCACTGTGTTATACTCTGGCTATCCTTGTCTGCAGTGCCTGCCACCATGTTAAGTACAACAGTCTAACAAAGATAATCTAATCACGGAATCTAAGCAACCTTAGAGCTAGACCCATATAAGTACAAAGATGCCTGAAATTAGCTTGACATTTTATGTGGGAAGCCAAATGAAAGGTCCAAATTCAAACAAACTGGTACCAGGAGGTATCAAAGATGGATTGTGTCTGCTCCAGTCTTTCCCTTTTCAGCAATTCCCTCATCATTTTTTCGGTAATGGTTTTGGCTCACCCTACACAGCAGTGCAACAATACCAAAGTAGCCATTGCCTAAATATGCTAATCTGACCAGCCTGATAACATCAAACCTGAAGGCTTGACTTTGCTTGGGGCAGTTAACTATCTGCTGTAACATCCTTTTCCCTGGTGGAGGAAGGAATTCCTAAGTTTTGATGTCATTTGATAGAAGGTCTGTTCATTTGTGAAATATTATTTAGCTGTTATAATTCTCTTATTCTCTTTAAAATATTTTATGGTGTGTTATATGAATAACAATCTCACAGCATCCACATCTTATTCACAAGGTGAATGCATGATCATGAAACTAGTTTTTCTATCAAGGAGTAATTTCTGGCCTTCTTAAATAGATTTGGGGTAACACAAGAAGCAATAGACTACTTAAAAGCTTTATAGTCCTTTGAAAATATTTGCAATCCCATTCAGTATGTGAATGAAATCCAACCAAAAGACTCTTTGTGGTGTTCCACAAAATAAACCCAGTGTGATCACTCTTGCCAGCATGCTGGGAGTAACATTTTCCATCTAAAATGGATTTCTATCTCATGATTATAATTCTTGTATAAATGGTTAGTTTTTATTGGGAAGATATTTCTTGGTTTGGAATTTTTTTTTTCCTTGGTGCTAAAATCATTGAGGTGGGAGGTTTGCAAAATAAGCTTCAGTATCAGAACCCAAACTAGGCAAAGGGCTAAAAACACATCTTAGGGACCATTAGTCAGAACAATTTGAGCTGGCAGTAGCCAAGATTGTTTTACATATGAAGTTCATAAAATAGAAAGTTGGTTTCTGTAGCAGGAAAAAAATGCCTAAAGGGGTATATTTTTGCTGCAGTTGCTAGGGAGCAGCTTATACTGTATCTGTGGGATATAATGGGAGTCGTGTACAATGCACTACACTGATAATTTACCTTAGAGTGGTTAGAGCTGAATAATACATTCACAGAGCACATCTCATCATACAAAATAAGAAGATGAGATGGATGTTCTTAGTAATGTTAGGTGACAGAGCCACTGTGGTATATGAGGTACAGTACACGTGTCAGTAGGCTGACAGGACCATGTCAGTCCTACATGATTCATAGGTGGGGCTATGATTAGGTGAGCAGAAAATTAATACATTGGCTAGACAGGAGGAAAGAACAGACCAGATGAGAAGAAGTAAAACCTGTGTTTTTATGTATTTGACAGATTCTTTGGAATGATCAAGGTCCTGAGAATCCAAAATCATGTATTCTTTTTTAAAGAGAAGCTCACTTGACTGTGTTGCCAGTAGTATGTTGTTTAATAAAATGAGGATGAATAAATTGTAGGGGTATCTGACTGACCCTGCTGCAAAGTGAAATTGCCCCACTGCATTTGGAAAAAGCTGCTTAGCTATGAAACATCAACATCTGTAATAGAAACCTTTATAATTACTTGGTTATAGAACTTTGTTATTTTATTTCAGAATCTGTAAAATTGGAATTATTTTTCTTGAAAACACAGCCTTAACAATTTGGTATTACTAAAACTGGAAATGCAATATATAAATTACACAACCATATCACTGGTTTCTTCTTTTTATAGCATTAAGCATGTCCAAAAAATTATCCAAATATTGCTAAATATTTCCATTTTAATATAATAGTTAAAATTTTACAAATTTTTTTCTTTATTGAATCAACACAGTGACACTGTCTTGAAGTTAATTGCTTTACTCCTTTGAGCACTGGTGCAAGTTTTTCTCACATACTGCACACAGAGATCAAGTGTGTTTTCCTCAGCAATTACTGCATTTGTTCAAAGTGAATTAGAAAATCAAAAATGTTAGGAACGCACTTTAATTAGATGATTAAAGAACCCAGCAAGTAGTGTGATGTTCAGATAAAAACAAAAGGTATTTCACAGCATTTTTAGGCCATGCCAGAATTCAGATAGGACTAGTTGTACTGTGCAGCTAAAGTGACAAAAAACGGTTTACAGTCTCCTGAAATAATGTATGGCATATATTTATAGTTTTCAACCAATTTTAGCTTTCCAGGCTCAGCTGCCTCACCTTGAAAGATACTTTCAATAAGCAATCTTACTATAAGCTGTCTGAAAACATGATGTTATTCCTAAAAACAATTTGAAACCCACTGGACTTGGCCTTCACAAAACTGTGAGCAGATACTATCAAAATGCAGCTGAAGTTAATGAAGTTATGAATATGTACACTAGAGAAAGATTTTCCAAAAACAACCTTCATAATCTGCTTTTGCAGATTACTTATTTCTTCAACCTTTTCTAAATTTTAGAAGGTTTTTTTCTTGTCTAATCAATCTTTAGGTTGATTTGACTCTTTCTTTAGCCTCCTTCCAACAGTTTAAGTTCTGTAATTTTTGTAATAAAAATGCAACATTTTTTTCCCAAAGAGATCTTTTGGTATTGAAGCAACATCTCAAATTGATTCCAAAGGCTTTGGTCACTGTACAGACCTTGAGTGATGCTTTCTTTTGAATAGACTTATTCCACATGCATTGTACTGACAAGCCGTTAGTTCATTTCAGAAATGCTCCTTTTTAAATTAAATGCAAATCCCACCTTCTGTAGCTTTTAATATTTTTATTTAATTGACATCTCTGTGGATTATATTATGATAATTTTTAATTATTTTTATATACATTCATACGTTTTCCATTAAGCTCTTTGGGTTTGCTCTTATGAATGAAGCATGTAAAACTAATCATTCAAAAGAAAAAAGGACTAGACATTGTAGTTGCTGTTGTATATAGTTATCTACTACCCCACTTTCATTCTACTTTTCTTCTGAAACAGCAGAATAATATTTCTGTAAGTAATAGAAAGAAGAATATTTTATAAAGAAAGAGTCTTAAAATCTGGAAACCTTTTTCACCTCTCTCTTAAAATATGAAATACATTATTTCTATTCCTTCTTTCCTTCAGTTTAACTGTTCAGACATGGACAATGAGCATGGGAAACACCACGTTCAGCCATGTCCAGGGCAACCAGGCTCCACCATGTCTAATGATGACTTGGGAAGCCAAATGGCGTCACTCCAAACACCCCTTCCTTCTTCTTCCTCCAGCTTTACATATTGAGCATGACACCATATGTAATATCCCTATGGTCAGGCGGGGCCAGCTGTCCCGGCTGTGCCTTTTCCCAGTTTCTCATGCAGTGCCAGTCCCCTCACATGTGGTTGTACAAGGAGCAGAAAAGGCCTTGACACTGTGCAAGCCCCGCACAGCAATAACAAAACATCCCTATATTGTCGACGCTGTTTTCAGCGCAAATCTAAAACGCAGCCCCATACCAGCTACTGTGAAGAAGATTAACTCTACTCCAGCCCAAACCAGCACAGTCTGTGAAGGAAGATGTGATTTTTAAGTAAATATATGTCCTCCAGGGTCATTCATAGCAGATTGCAATTAATTGATACTCTGTTGGAGGTATTCTTGGTGGTTCTATTCACTGAAGTCTTTTACAGCAACATAGTTTCTGAGATAGCCATATACCATTGCAAAATGGAATGTGTTTCAGAATGTCATATTTCATTTTAGAGCCACTCTATCATTATTGGTAGTATTATATATAATAGTATTACATATCATGTTGTTATTATTATAGTGTTCTTTTTTTATGTGTCTTTAACTTGGATGCCTTTGTGTGAAGCAGTGCAAATATAAAAAAGGAGAACAGCCCCTTCTCCACAGACTTAAAGCTTACTGTTAATGATTCAGTTCATATCAGAATTATAGCGTACTTCTGAATTTGTAAGACATTTTTAAAAGAAGGGCAATATCTTCTAGTAAACTGTATTTTTACAGACTTTAGCTTATTATGTGATTGGATTATTGACAATCCACTGATTGATCTCTCAGGTCAACTGAGAATCCAGGGTTTTATCACAAATAAAAATTTGTAAAGTCAACATGATTAGTGACATCTTGTAACTGTTTGCAAGTTGTCTTTGCACTTCCAGTATTTTTTAATTTTTAACTACTACTACAGAGGAAAAACACATAGTAATAGTAGTGCGTTCTAATTTTATCATTCACAATACTTTTTGTTGATTTTGTTGGAAGGAAAATTAAGTAGGCTTTGGCACTGAGCTGTTAAAGCTCAGATATTTACAGGAGGCAAAATGAACATCTGTGAAATCCCTATTTCCAGAGCAGCAGTCACCAAAGTGTAGGCACTTATATGCAAATCCCGAGCCTAGTCAGGGAAATGTTCAGGAATATGAGGGCTGACATAGGGAAAATACTAGAATACTGCTTCTGCTCCCTTAATACCTATAAATATATCTAAATACTGTGTCTGAGCTGTCTAAATTGCTGTGTCTGAGCAAGGACTGGCATTCAATTAGTTTGGTTGGTTTACACCACATACATACAATTCTTAAATGTCCAGAGAGATCAATTTTGTGACTAGTACAATAATTCAAAGCTATTTCAAGGTTAGATTATGACACCTTGTCTTTAATGCTGTATATTCTATAGTCTTAATGCTACGTTGTTCCTGATGAACATCTTACCTAGATCTTTGCAAAAGGCTGAATTAACTGTGGGCTGCTCAGAAACATGGGCTGCGGATGGAGGGAGGATTTTTCTCTGCTGTTCTGTGTTGGAACCACAGGCCAGGGCTGGAAGCTGTTTTAAGGTGACAGCATTGTAGCTACTCAAGGACATAGCCTAAGGCAGTATATCTCTGCATTGTCGTTTTTGTAGTATATGTGTTTTGATATAGATTAAAAAGTTTGGCCTTGTTATGCAGAAGCGATCCAGAGATTCTGAACAGTAGCAAATCATCTTATTCTGCCTTTACACCCTTAATTTTCACTACAGTGTTTACCCCAGCATTTCCACCCAACTCTGGGATGGCTGTAAACTGGTTATTCGAGCTGTAAGAAAAAGAAAAGGATCAAGAACAGTGAGACAAAATAGACACTCCAGTGAATCACAGCTAAGGTCTAACAGTCCTACTACTAGTAAAGATTCCATTATTGCTACTCAGCAAGCAAATATTAGATTTCAAACAGTAGTTTCAACTCATTAAATTCCCTTGGTCCCACTCGCAGCTCTATTTGCTGAGTATCTCCTTCTCTGGAGATACTCAAAAGCTCCCTGGATGTGATCCTGTGCAATCTGCTCTGAGAAAACCTTCCTTACCAGGGGGATTTGATTAGATGGTCCCCTCCAACCTCAACCATTCTGTGATTCTACATTCCTCTGGGAATGAAGCTGAGAACTCTGGCGGGGGGGGGGGGGGTTAACTGATAAAGGTACCTAAATCAGTAACATTTACTTTCTTCTTAATTTAGCAGTTGCTTTTAAAATGCAAGTAAGAAGACCCACTTATCATCATTTGTTATTCTTGCAGATTGTGGAGATGCTGAACAGGCATCACATGCTCCGTGTGGGTTTTGCTTGTTTAGTGCAGACTTGGTTCTGTTGTGTGTTGTTGGGGGTTTTTTAAACTGCCAACTAATCTTGAGGAAACTTGTGATCAGCATGTCCTTGATGATAAATGAAGGAAGTAAACAACTTAAGAGCTCCTTGTCTGCTTTTCTGAAGTATGGGGCCAACCAGATTGATAGCATCCACAAAGTAGCAGAGTCACTTTCCTACTCTCTTGCTGCTATGTTTGGTATCATAAGATATCGAGTCAGGATGGAATGCCAGAATTAATCATTCTCAGACTTTGATGAAGAGGAAAGGGGTTTTGTTCGCCTGTTCTCTAAATGGAATGTGAGGTGGGACAAGGATCTTTCAATAGCACTGCGTAGGGGATCTCTTCTATGCCACTATTAGAGAATCAGAAAGATAAATGACAGGTCATCGTTTCTGTTTCCTAGAACAGAAAATTGGCATGGAATGGTGAGAGCTTGTAGTCAAAAGAAAGGCCTCTAAAGCCACAAACTTTTCAGAAGTGTTTGTCTATACTGTATGCTTTGTGTCCATGTCTGCCTGCAGACCACTTACGTTCACAAATGTAATGCCCTAATATACCCTTTTGGCCGCTCCTGACAGGCAGATAGTAGCCTTCTTAGGTCATATTACTCAAACATTACAAGGAGTTTCTGTGGTCTAATCTGGTATGTTCTAGACATTCAAAACAAAACTGAATAACTGTACTAAATATGTATTCTGTAGTCTTCATGAATCTGTTTGGATTCTGAGCTCCCTGGGATTATAAAAAAAAGTGTATCTAATAAAGATACTCCTCTCTGATAATAGCAGTTTAATTAAGCATTGTTTTTCACCAAACTCAGTGCTCCTCCAGAAAATTACTTATAATTTAAATTCTAAATCACTGTTAATTAACCAGTCAAAATTCAGATTACTGTCTGCCATTCACAGTCTCTGGTACACATCTGATGACAGAAAAGACAGTTATGAAATACTGGTATGAAGGTATACAGGATTCCTTGGCCTTGATGCCAGTCCTTTATTAACTGAAATGCAATACTTGGCGGGGGGGAGTTGGGCTTTTGACCCTTTGAGAAGGGCGTCCCCTTTGATGGACCAAACTGTTTCAAACCACAAGTCAAGAAACAGGATTAATAGGTGTGAAAAACAGTTGCCTGCAGACCATAGCCAGCACAAAAAAAGGTTAAGGCAAGATTCATAGAACTAAATGTTGTGTAGAGAAAGCTGAAGAAATTAGTCATTAGATTATTTTGGAAACTTCAAAAAACCAAAACCAAACAAAAATAAAACCAACCAACCAAAACCTCCCAAAAAACCACTTGGTATTGCTTTCTACCTCTGCATTTAACATGTAAATTATGTAATTCTTTTTATTTACTCCTGAACACCGGAGTACTTTTTTTAACATGGGCATCTTCATACAGAGGACATGAAATAGCAGTTGACACATGGATAAATGTCTAAATTGTGCTGTATGATGATACACATTCAGAGACTGTACAGTGTGTCCAAACTATTTTTTTGCACAGAATGTTAAAAGCCTAGTAGACAGAACTGTAATGGTGATTGCTGCCTATAAGAGATAGAATAATGCAGGCTGTAAATAATAGGAATGATCCCGTTCAAGCCAAAGGAATACCTAGGCTGACAAATTCTAGGGTGAAAAAAAACCATTTTTATAATTTTATTTTTCATATGTATGTCTTGGGCTATCAATCAGCTTTCTTTAGCTGAAGCCAGCTGGCAGGTGACACTGCAGTTTATCAACCACCAGTAAACAAAATGTTATGCTCCAGAAAAATTCAATTCCCAAATCCCAGCCCTAAAAATCAATAAAGCTTCTCCTGCAGCTAAAGCATTTCTTATGAACATTAATTTTTTAAATACAGCATTTTCCCTCACCTTTCTTAAAAATACAGATAAAAACTAAAACCAAATTCAAATTAAAAGGTATGAAAACTGTGATGCTAGAAACTACAAGTCTCTTTCAAATTTTCATAAACATTAAACTGGGTTTTTTATTTGGCTTAACAAAATTATCTAAAATTAGTAAAGATGCAGAGATTTATTATATGAATCCTTAGAAACTAAAACCATGTTTGGAATTTTTAATAGTTATAGTAAAACCCTACTCTCACTTTCTGAAGCTCTTGTTCCCAAGTAAAACCTCACAAGACCAGTTACTCCGTTGTATACGATTTTACTGCATTAAGGTGTATCATAATACAATTAATAACATCTTCTTTGTCAGTCAGTACCCAGCTGTGGTTTAGTTTGGAATAGCAAACTATAAAGAACTAATAAAATCCAACTTAATCTGCATTAGTATTTACATCTTTCCCTTTTAATACTTTGATGCAATCTCATTCAGGAGATGGCTGAGGAGTATAAGCAGTGCAGTCATGGAGGCACAGGGGTCTCTGTGCTTTGCATTTGAAGTCTGCATAAGCTGCCAGATTGTGCAAACACCTTTTCCACCTTGCTTTGTGTAACAAAGCTGTATATAAACTTTCCTGGTGTTGTGGTTGTATAAAATTAAATGTCCTGGAATTCTTTGTGTCATCCTCTGGTTTTGGCCAGTGATATCTGGGGCCTCTTGTGTTATGGTTTTAGTCTCAAAGTTACTGAAGTAGTTAGGTTGCTGTTAACTTTCAGGATATTAATCGTTTGATGCATTCGTCTTCTTTCTGATCTTTTCCAGTGGCCTCTAGAGCTCTCTACCTCAAAGAGGTTCCTACAGCTTGCTGTTGGTACAAACTGAAGCATTCAGCCCTTCATGGAATCAATGGAGTCTATAACTTTAATGTATAAATATGCTTAAAAAGATTCTGGGACCTTCATTGATTGACACAATATGATTAATTGTCCTATTCCTCTGTATTCTGTGTACAGAGTGAATCATGTTACTTTCTAAATTGTGTTACTTTTCTAATTCCATCCTCTTCTTTAGAGAAGCCTGTGCAGATCTCTGAGGAAGTATCTATTCAGAGCCTGTTGCTTCAACCTACCACTGAAATGAACCACTATGCTTTTAAGAGGAATCTGGAATATAATCCAAGTTTTACAAACCTAGAAAAACATCCATATGGGATTATAACAAATTAATTTGTTGGACAGCTCATGTTCACTAGTATATGTTTTTACTCAAAAAATTGTTATGTAATACAGGTAGGAAAGGTGAGATAGGTGATATTTTGTTCATGATTATGCTAATAAAAAACGTGCTTGAATTTGGGGGATGTTTTTTGGTTTTCTTTTAAATTTGGCTGCTTGCATGCTCATGGATTTCTAGATGGGAGTAACACTACTACTCATAGCACTTAAATATGTTATGGGGCATAATTAAAATGGGAAAGAAATATCATCCCCCTATCTTGAAGTCAGTCACATGGATAAATGTATTTGATCAAAAATGAGATATAAAATATCTCCAAGAGAAGATGAAATCCAAAAAAACTCATCATCAAATCGTTACCCAGAAGTAATCTCAGATCTGTGTGTTAACATTGAGCTCATTCACTAAATTAAAAAAAATTGGAATAACATTAATGTTATTTCTGACAGTTACATTTTCTTATTTTACTGTAGAACATCAAGAAGGATATTATATACAGATAAATTTGGTAACATTCAATAACTAGAAATATATTGAAGCTTACATTTCTAAGTAGCATTAACAAGGTGATAACTGCTAAAAATTCTGCCCGGTGTGTGGAGCAGTATATCTGGGGGTTTTCACGAAGGGGAAATAGAGAAATATAAGGAAGAACCTGAAAGTGAAGAGAACCTCTTTAGTGTTTTTTTTTTCTCTACTGAGTAAGGTTTTACAGTCACTGAGAATAAAGTACTGCATTTTTTGTTGTCCCACTCAGAAAACCATCTTCAGTGTGCTAAGATAATCCATCACTGGCCCTTTTTTCCACTCAGGTAGAAGTTCCCTGGTTCTGCCTTGCTTGTAGCATGCTGCAGGTCTCCCTGCAGTCTGTGACTGAGTGACCATCCCTGCCTTACAGAGCAGCTGAAGTGACTCCTGTTATCATACATACCTGCAAATTACCAGTCTTGTCTTCAGAATGGATCTTTTCTGTCAATAGTTGATTTCATTTCAAAGCTTTTTTGTCACTGAAAGTCTTTGAATTTTATTGATGGTAGCTAACTGTTAGGGCAAACGAGCTTGCTGTTGGGATCAAATAGAATTCCAGCACCTCTGGAAACAATACCGTGTAACACTGTGGTGCATTTGGGTAAGTTCAGGACAGCAAGCTGAGGGTCAGTTTGGTTGTAGCTAGTTTCCAAGGATAAGGATTCCCTGGTTCTTTAGCTTTCTAAAAAATTATTTGCCTACATTAGAAAAAGGAAAATTTACCACGAAAACATGGACAGTTTTCTGGTTTGAAAGCCTATGGGAAAAGTGAAACTAATTTGTTTTGCCTTGTCATCTGGATGATAAAATAAATAATGTAATACATTTAAGAGAAATAATCACACTTTATTCTTCCCCAAATGATAATACTGGTACACAAAAATGAGGAAAGCTGTATTGCACAACTCTCTCCTGATACTACATTTGCTTTATTCTATTGTAATTTCCAGGTAAATGGACTTACTTGTATATTAACAATCAGCAGAAAAATCAGGACCCTTCTACCATTAGACAATTTACATCTGCTAACAAGGTCTTTTTTTTGCCTCTCACTCAGCTGCAAGGGAGTCAGTCAGAGTCCCATAGTTTTTACATTTCCTAACAAACAATTTGGATAGTAGGTTGATCTTGGTGAACTTGAAACCGTTTGTGACTGCCACAGCAACCTTTCCTGGCATTATTTATGTGTGGAAGAGGGACAGTCAACACCTCTTATGTAGTTTTCCTCATCAGCCCCCACCCCAGGCCTGCTGAGGTTTGGTGTGGTAACATGGAGGCCAGCATTCAGCTGCATTCTTACAGTGAGGTGAGAAAGTCCAGACCAAAGCCAGCACAAACAGTGAAAAAAGAGGTAATTTGTAATACCTATGAGATAGGTGATATTGACAATCTGACAGGGCGAATCCTTGTTTGCAGTGGGAATGACTAGGAGTTAGCAGATAAGGTCAGACAGAGGATGTTTCCTATCCAAGTCATCATCAGCTACAAAAAAAGTTACTACGTCCTGTTCCCCCCCCCCCGTGGCAATTGGCCTTGTCATTCACACCCTGTCTTTACCATTTTTTCCTCAAACAAACCTGACCTTTTTACTCTTGAAGCCTGTATGCTAACTATACACCTGTGTATCCTGGGCAAAGAAGGTAAAGGGAGGAAATGTGAGCTTCCATTAACTAAACAAACATTTAAATACCAAAACAAAGCAGCCAGTTCCTTAGCTTGCTCATAAGGTATTCTGGTAAGTAAATACCTTATTCTTGGCTGTATTCATAGCCATTCTGCCAAGGAAGGTTCTACACTAAGATCTGAAAGACTTGTACAAATATATTACCCTCCAGTATTCTTGCTTTACTTTTATGCTATTCCTGACTCATCCCATCCATGGTCTACATCTACATGTAGATGAATTTACTAAAGGTCACTGATTCCAGGTGAAATGCTGTGCTACACTGAGCAGGGAAGACAACTGCTCGTGTTATTCACATCCCTCTCAGAGGAGGCATGGAAAAAGCTCATGGATTTCCTGGCATTAATTTCTAAAAAATATGTGAAATTCTGATTCTGCTTTTCAGCTTTGAGTTGTCTAGCTAAAGCAGTGTGATGCTGTTTGGACCCTGTCCAGTGTCACTTGAGGTGATCCACTCCAGATCTGCAGTGAAATGCCATAACCTCTTTGGGTATATAACAACTCAGCTCTTTGTATTAGTTACATAAAAGTGGCACTCTTTTTATGCTACTCTTACCAAACCTATCACCTGATATTCATGTGAAAGAAGCATTTTTGTACCTTTTAATTCCAATTATACTCTGAAGAGTGAAGCATGGCAGAAGTTTAATTCAGTGTACCTTTTTTTTCTCCCTGAAAGCATCAATGAGCATGCAGAGAATGCAGGCAGGTAGTGAAAGTTCTTACTGTACCTTTAAACTACTGTAAGAATAGTTTTCTTATTAATAATACATGTGAAAGAATGAGTTTCAATGGACTGTTTGGTTCCAGATGCTCTAACCATATGCCTCAAATGATAACAATGAAGAAGAGTTTTTAGAGATAGGAGTAAGAAAAGAATGGATTTAATACATCCTTTTAGAAATATCTTCATATCCATTCATTTTATGGGCACTAATCTAACCACACATCTTTAATACATATTCAATTTCTTCTCTAATCTAGGACTCTGTTAAAGCTTTCCCGCTGTACCTTTTTAAGCAGAAGTTGAATAAAATGCCTGAGTAAAAAGTAGAAGACACTAAGGAAGAAATCAAGCCATAAAAATAAATATTTACATATAATCTAGTTACAGCTATATAACATATTGCATCATGGAACAAGGGAAGCTCAGTGATTTTCCAGTGCACTCACCTGGCATTCAACCCTAATCTGTGCCACCTGCTATAATAGTGAATGCAAATAAATTCATTTTCAGTTTTCACTGTTTGTTGTGCTCTCTTTCCCTTCTACTTATTTATTGTTACTGAGCTGACTGTTGAGGCTTTGATGAATTTTAGTGGAAAATTCATTCAGCCTTCTAATCTCTTGAAATAGCGAATAGATTACTAGAAAGAATGGGAGAATTATTAAATATAAATTGACATAGCTGGAAATGAGTTCGTTCTGAGTTATGTCTTCTTATCAATTGAATTTTGCACAACATAAATCAAAACAGATGGAAATAAAAGTACAAAAGGAAAATTAAATTCTTCTACTTTTCAACTTCTCTTAATAAGTGTTTCATTCCTAGTAGAAAACCAGAACATCTTCCCTTCATAATTATATTTATAAAAAAGCAATAAAAATGAGTTTGAGATTGAATGAGGATCCTGGTAAATGAGGCTGGCAGCAGAGGGATAGAGGGTAGGAGGGCACACAGGAGGGTGACAGCTTCAGGTAATGTGTGTGTGTGTACATGCATGTACTCGTAAGGGAGGACAGAGATGAAACAGGAGGCTGGCAAGAGATCACGAAAAGACTGATGGAAAACAAGTACCTATAGAATAGAATTAAGAGTAACTCATCAAGGAGGTTAAGAATCAAACTTGGAGGTGTTGGGGTGCATTTCCTAAGCAGAGTTGCTGCTACTCTGCAGGCAAGAGCTGTGCAACTGTGATGAGAAGATGACAGTGAGACCAAGGAGGAAACAAAGCAGGAGTGGGCACATAGCCTGCAAAAGTGGGTTATTTTTGAAAAGGACAAAAGTCAAGATTTTCAAGCTGAGTCAGCATCATCATTCACTTTTACAATCAGCGTTTCAGCTGAGCCACAATGAATCCTGCAGACATGTAAGCAGTGTGATTAGTTTTCACAGTACAAATGTTTGATACTTGCATACTACTATTAATCACTGCTTATGGTCCTAACACTACTCATGGTAGATATACACGTCTGGATAGTAGTTTTGTTAGAACCAATGCAAACACTGACAACCTGTTCTGTCTGTTTTACATTTTGTTTCTTTAGTAACAGTATAGTAATATTTGCCAAGGATGAAGTCTGTAGCACATTTGACAGAGAAAGAATTTGAAATGGCCACTCAAACCCTTCAGTGGTTTTCTTTGCTCCACAACATAAAAACACAATTTAGTATTTCGTTGGGCACAATAAATAGCTGCAATTCAATAATTCAGAAGCTGAGCACAGGCTGATGTAGGACACAGTACACGTGCACTGCTAGAGAGAGCAACGGGGCCCCAAAGCATCCCCTGTGACAAGGAGTGCACCACAGGCTCTGAGTCATCACCAGTCCTGGCTGCCTCGTGCTACCACTGCTGTATTGCTGCCAAACCTGAGCTGGCTCTGTGCCAACTGCATTTGTGCCTTTCCCTTCTCATTCCAGGAGTGGACTGTTTGCATCAGGACTGCATGAAACTCATAAGAAATTACTGAGGTGTAGAGAATATAAAGATTTCACAACAGTCTATTAAAACAAATGACTCTATTACTAAATCCTTAACTATGACTTTGAAGATATAGAACCCATGTATTTCTCCAGGCATCAGGACTTTAAGAGTTAAATTTATATAACTGGACAATATGCAGCGTCTGTAGAATTGCAGCTGGTTTTTCATAGGTATTCTCCAAATATAAACTATTTTATGTGCTGAGAATTCTGAAATAAAGCTGTTGAGAGTAATTAGGGAAATACAATCTTCCCCAGGAGTGATATGCTTTTAGATTCAGATTTTTTAATCCTTTTTGTTACAAAGAAGATAACTTACTGTTTAAAGAGAACTGTACAGTTTCTTAGGTTTGCATAATTTTACCTTCATCTTGCCAGCTCACTGTGGAAAGCATCAGAATGGAAGATAAGAAAATGTTTTAAGGTGGAAATCTTTTTCTCCAGAAAAATCAGTGGTAGTCCTTTGCTATTGTTGTAAAGTATCTGTCTAGAGATATAGAAAAATGCTTTTTAATTTTGTTACAGTCAGAACAACGCTTCTTTCATATTATTAAACAACGGGTACCTTAAGTGAACACTAAGGTCATGAAAGAAGGAATCACAACCATAGCAAACTTGAGCATCCTAGTTGTAGTGTTTTCCTCTGTTATTTGCTGAGCTGTCTTTCAGTCAGATGCAACACAGTGTTTAAAATGTGCGTTTTCTGAACGTGGAGTTCAAGAGGATTTCCAAAGACTTCCTGATCAAAATGTGGCTTTTTACAATGAAAGCAGCAAAATTGCCTACTCATTGTAAGGCTACAAAAGACACAGGATGGATGACTTTGGTTCAGTGATACAGTTTTGGATATTATTATTTTAGTGATAAAGCAGAGCAGGAGGCAAATCACTCTCACTCAGTGCCAACATACAACCAAATTATGCAGATGCATTCCAAATGAATTAATTAAAAAACCGAACACATGGAAAAGGAGATTTGAGAAGTTCATCTTCCAAAGATTTTAACAAGTTCACTCTTGAGAACAATCTTGAGGCAACCTATTCCGAATTAGGAACCTTACCTAAGGTCTATTAAAACCATGAAAAAAAGACTCCCTTTGACCTGGATAATTGATCAATCAAGTCTTTGTTTACCTAATGGCAGATCAGTCACCTTGCAATGCTGACCTTTGTATGAGAGTCTCCATGCTGGATCAGCATGGGCTGGCCAGCAGGGAGAAACAACAGAAGGAAAAAATAATTGAATGTGATTCAAAGCAAAGCTTTTGCCTTTTTTTTTTCTTTTGCCAAGAGATAATGTTATTTAGAGTTTTAAGGAGGGATGCAAACAATCAGTTTTGGTAACAGCACTTTTCTATAATTCTGTCGTGGTTTTGTGATGCATATTGATCACACAATTCACAGATCACAAGAAATGCTACACCATACAGCAGATTCCTAAAAAGTGACCAGTCACTGATGAGCTCTTCTTATGTCAGTGTTTTGACAGTGGAACAGTCTTGTTGAGTCTCTTAACTGCTTAAACCATAGTTGAATGCAATCAAGTCAGATTCAGAACTCAAATTTTCAGAGGAAACAGCATACAGTACCTAATAGATTACCCATTCAGTGAATAAAAGTCAAGTACCCCCAAGAAAAAAGAAAAATCTACTACACACTGTGCTTGTATTATGCCTACATTTTAAAGCAAACCCTTTTTCAAAAGTTTACTCTAGTAATCTCAGAAAAGAACTTAATAGTACTAAAGATTTAGTTCTTTCATTTATCTTTTTAAAAATGAAAATATCATACTGAACTCACTTAAGTGAACAAATTTGGTCTAAAAACAATTATTAAAGAGAGATAATACTTTATCTCTGCTAGTAGCAGTATATGTGAAAAAGCCAATCAGTTCTGTCACGGACAAGGATGATGGTTAAGAATGGAGGACATCTCTTCTAGCAGGTTGTCTGTTCATTTCTGACATCTGACTGGTACAATATTGAGCACTTAAATTTATGGCATATGGTAGTCTGAAAAATAAAGCATTATGCTTGCATACAGAAAACCCTCTTCTGAATTTCATCACAGCCATCTTGTACAATATTTTTATTTTTTAGTAAAGGATTTATTTCAGAAAGTTGGGTTATAAATGCTTTTATATGGTTATATATGGATAGTCATTCATTCTTCATGCCTGTATAAAGTGTATGAAGTCTACCTAAGAAGACTTTTGGGTCTGTTACAAGATTAGGTTGTTTTGGTTTTCTATTGTATTTGATGGGTAATTTAAACTACAAATGGAAAGCTGTTTTGCTTGCGTGTTGTTTGTAGCAAAGGCTGACAATTTACTAAAGTTTTTTGGCACTGAAACTTATAAGTCTATTGTTAGCAGGAAAAGACTCTATGTGTTTCAAGAAGAAATCTCATTGGAATTAAAGTAATTTGAGTAATGACCAAGATTTTCAAAGATACCTAGAGGTTCACTGATTCCTCCTGCCTGAGAAAGACAGAATTGACATGTTCTAGAAGTATTAATTAGCTATTCTAATTAAGGTATTATAAAAATTTACAATTTACTCCCTTTTTTTTTTTTGTATGAAGCATTCTTTCTTATACTCTGTTATGCCTACTTGTTAAAAGACCATCCACACTCACAGTATAGAAGGATTTTAGTACCTGGGCACAAACTGAAGTGCATGACATGGAGAAAATCTGCAGTCACCTTGCAGTTTTGGTACAGGCCTCTTTTGGCTGCAGTACAGCATGTGTGATGACTTAGGGGCAAAGGGACTTGCTCCGTTGGCAGTACAGAAGGCAAGTCGCAAGAGGATTTAAATTAGAGGGGATCTATAAAGCTGTAACTCACTGTGCTTTGGGTAAAAATAAAAGCTATAGGGGGAAAAAGACTTTCAGGGAGGTGCTTTTAATCCAAATTTTGAGAAATATTTGGCTCTTCAGAATTTTAAATGAACAGTCGTGACAATTTAAAATGAACAGATCATGTACTGACTTCATTTGGTTGGAGTTTTTATGAGATACAGGAGAGCTGTACTCAACACCAAGTGTTCTAATGCCTTGACAAAATTTGTAGCAATAAAGATGGGATATGTAGATGGTCCATATTTAAGATTATTAAAAACTGTTGTGAAATCCGTATCTTATCCATCCTGTATTTCAGATTACTCTTCAGAAAGTGGAGGGAGAAAATTAAAAGAAAAAAAAAGACAACTAAATTAGCTGTTTCACAGAGATTACTAAGATGTTGTAATTGCATATAATTATCTGTAACTAGATAGAAAAATATGTGCCATTGGAGAAGTAAAAGAAGCTACTTCAAACAGCTGGTTTTTTTTACCAGTACAGGCTGTGCTCAGTGATGTAAAATCAGAATAATACAAAAACATATTTTCATTTTTTATGTTTTTAAAACTATAGATTAGCTTTCACAATTGATTGAGATACTCTCTATATTGCTACACAGTGTGGGAGAAAGTGTTTTGAAGAAACTTTTAAGAACTAGATTTAATTTTCTTAATTCCATGCTAATTGTGTCCAATCACATTCCACGTAGGCAGTGCACAGGACCATTGCCATTTAGTGGAGGTCAAGTCAAGATGTAGATATTTGAGCTATGGCTGAGGAAGAAGGCAAAGCATCTGTGGTGAGACAGTGGCTTAGCAGCCTATTGGCAATTTCTGTAGATGTTTCAAGGTAATTTGTAAGTGGGCTCGTGTCAAGCTTCCTTTCCATCTCAGCTTTACATAATGGCTCTGACCCTAAAGAGACATGAAATCTACAAGTCTGGACTTCCCAAGGCTGCTCAGCGCAGCCTGCAGGCACCTTGAACCAGTACAGTTCATTCTTCATGAACACTGAGTTCACTTTTGAGAGAAAGTGTGGGAGAATTTGTTTGTTCTATAAAAACCATTGTCTCAACAATGCACCACGTAGAATTACAATTGCTTTCTCTTCTAGTGGCTTGGCATATTGATCTTTGGACACTGCACTGTAGAGTAGCCCATCACCAGGAACCTACTAAACTGGTGTTTTTCTTTTAGAACAAGTTAACTGTGAAATCCTGGACTTTTTATAGCATGAAAAAGTTCCACAGGCTAGAATAGCTACGTATTAATTACTTTGTGATACCCACAAATTTATTGAAACAGAACATGTGTAATTGATATAATGTCTCTTTTTTTTTTTTTAAATTTGATGACATTTTCAAAAGAGGAAAACATGAGTAAGTAGATAAAAATTTATTCTATTCAAGGAAGTGCACAAGAAATACATGTCTGTCACTGGTGCTAAAATTATAAGATTACTTTAAAAAACAAGTTGGAAGAATAAGGAATGAAATCACCAGTTCTTTATCACAGGAAGAATGAGTGACTGTGAGAAGAGAAAGAGCTGAATATGAATCTAAACTATGCATATGGAATATGATGGGATTTTTAAAACATGCGGGACATATTTTTTCCATAGTGCAGAGCTTTCAGTTACCCACAGTCAACCTCCTTTTAAAAATCAAACGTCTGTCAAAATAAACTCAACAAAACATAGAGACTGCAGGTCTTTGTCTTTAAGAAACACAAGCGTGAAGGTGATGTAGCCAAGTGTTTTTCATACATAATACAAATAGCAAGTCTTTTTAATGGAAGTGAGGAAAAAGAAAATATTTTCTAAAAGCTAGAGACATGACTATTCATTAGGAACTTAAATGTAGTCTAAGCAAATAATAAGGCATTTTGGAGTTTCATATCACTCTTATAAAATAAATGTTCCTGTAAAGCCCATGTCAATCGAAAGAAAGAATAATAGTAGAGAACATTTGTTTAAAGTGCTTATTAGTTGCACAGACAATAGGTAGTACACTATGATTTTCGAAGATAAACCTATTTTTCAAAGAAAGTCACAGATGTCTACATTATTGTCTTTTATGGAAACTTTTTTAGGAAAGTTCTTAATGTTCATTGTGCACTAACAGTCTCATTTTGGAACTGGCAGGGTTGGCACATCCAATTTTGCTAAACATTGTACAATAAATTATTTACAGTCATTCCAGTAAGGGGAAAAAATTTCTGAAGCATTAAAATCAAGTCTACACTCTGTTATCTGTAACGAAAACAGTCTGGAAGAAGCTCTCTTTTCCAGACTGAAGAAGAATTTAGTTCCACTGCTTCTGAAGCTTGGTGTGCTGCCTGTGACTCTCTCCCAGGACTGCTCAATGTGCACACAATGCAAACACATGGAGCCAGTTCATGTGCTGCAGCTGGGTCTGCCTGACACAGTAAGACCTTTTGGAACCAGAAGTGTGGCAGGACATGGCAGGCACACAAAAAATGGCTTCAATTCAGCAACTGGCACACAAGTTGTGTCCTGTTTGGCTTCTCCAGAAGCCACGTTCTGGCAGGACTCCAGACCTGTTGTCACCTTGCTGGACCTGAGCAGGCCTGGCCTATATCAATTTTTTTTCTGCTCATGGTACCCATAACCCATACCAAATGAGGCTGCACACAATGCATGAACAATTCTTTTTTACTTACAGAAATATTTACCAACTGACTTCAGGGGTATTGCCTAAAGTATTTAGTTCCTCTGAAAGGAGGAGCTTATTCATTCATTATTTAAGTAAGCTTCAGAACTTGCAAAAAGAAAAAAGTCCTATTCTGCAAAGAAGAAAAAGTCCTGTTCTACATAAGGAGAAAGGGGAACCGTGCCAGGAAGCAACACCCAGGAATAACCGTTTGGCAACTGTCTCATGTCTGAATAGCTGGAATCTTCTCTCCAAAAAGGTTCAACTCCTTTGTGCTGTTGTTTTAGTCTTAGGCAACAAGTGGAAAAGGCCTAGGAAGTAAGGCATAATACTCTCCTGCAGCTGTTTCCAATGCAGCATGTGAAAGAGAAGACATTGTAAAAATTAAACATATAGATAATACCAAAGTTCATTAAGTCAACTCTAATTCTATTGTTGTCTTTAGAATTTGCTGGCATTACAAGGCACACATATTCCCTGTCTTCCATGAAGAAAAATTGCATTCTTAGTGACATCCTTGTTAGTCTAGATTGGGCCAGACTAGCACTGATGTTATCTAATAAATTTTGTAAATACACGGATAGTAATTTTGCTGTACTTACAAATATTAAAGAGCCATTTGCCTCAATTTCTGCTGGTATTTCTGATTATCAGTAGTTCCTCGGAAACTTAGAACTGCCCTTGCAAGGCAGTTCCACCTTCTCCTCACGAGTAGTATGTTTTGCAGCCGACATCATTATTTTGGATTTTTTTCTTCTAACCTTTTTACTAGGTCACCATCTGTTAGAGCAGCTGCATATTTTTTGTGAAGTAGATAGGACATTGTTTTTGTGTTTAGGAGCATGCACCACTGAGAACCCAGTGTCCCCTGCTGAGCAAAGACCTCATCTGAGCATGGAGCCAGTGAGTACCACCTCCTGAATCACCACTATTGCTCCCTGCAACCCCAGGCGTTTTTTTGTTCTTGAAACCAACTGGCAGCAGCTGTAGAAAGTATATTAGAAATAATGGTAAGCAATAAAGAAATGTTTATAATTTAGATATGGGCATACCAGAGTGCTTCCAGTTTTGGAAGCATTAAGATGGATCAAATATGATGTTTGACTCTGCAGTTCTTGTTGAATAAAGACTATAGATGTTTTTCCTTAAAAGTTGCCACAGGATTTGTCTTGAATCTCTTAGAAGAGTAAATGCACAGAATGATCTGGAGAAGTAAAAGAATTCAATGGCTGATGTCAATATGCAGCTTTCAGTAAGAAGCACAGATTTAACAATATCAGTAAAATATAGATACTGAAGGAATGCTTAACATTTAACAGGTTATGGTAGAATAAATTAGTGCAAAGCCTGCTGGGAAGGTAGCAGTTCTGCCACTGTTTCAGGATGTACTGGACATATTTTTCCAGCAAGTACCCATAAAGGAGACAATAACTTATCTATTCTATGCACAAATCAGGTGATGGGAAGTGAATTGATGATTGCTATTTCTTCATTATATAAAATTATGACTTATTTGAGATGATGGCAGTTCGAGGTTTGATGTACCATTGAAAACTACTTTTTGCTGTCAAGTAATAGCTTGTCATACTAGTTAAACTTCTAAGCATTTTGGGAAGTCAGCTGGACTCTACTGCACCTCGTGATATGCTGACCTGCTTTTAACAATAGAAAAAAAAAAGGAGATTTCCATTTGTGTACAAATTAAGAGGACTTGGCTGCATCTGGAAGCATTCAAATGACTGCTGTAAGAGCCAGTTGCATGTGTGTCAAACGAATACCATGCAGCAAGGAGACTAGTTCTGCTTCAGGCACCTGTGCACATGTTCAAGGCCAAATCTGGAACTTTTTGTTAGCTGCAGTTTTTTCATAGAAACTATTAACATGAATAATCAGCTTTCTTAGTGACATTTCTTTTTAGTAAGATCATCTGAAGAAAGCCTCTTTTTGTTTTAGCTGCTTTTTCAAATCGTTTCAAATTAGTTCATGACTCCACACAGACTTATTTCATCTGCAGGATGACAAAAGCTTTCTTGATCACATGAATGTAATTTTCTGTTAATAAGAGCTCCTGAGATTTCTAACATGAGCAGCAAATTTACAAAAACGGTTTCTTTTTTTTTAAGATTCATTTCGTAGAATACTACTAAATTAGGTCAGGCCTGAAACTTTCAGGCTTATAGCTCAAGAAAGAATATAACTGTTACAATTCACTAAAAAAGAATGTGTTTTAATATCATCGAGGTTACATCTCTAAGCATCCCTGTTTGCAGCTATCTAAAATTACTGCAGTGTAAGTGAAATACTGACCGTAGGTTTCAGATGAAACTTGAAGGGAGTCCTGTGACTAAACTATGCTGGATCTGATTTAAAGAAAAAAATCACTGTGCATTTTATAGGGCTATTAATGAAATATAAAATAATCAATAATGAGGTTTTTGCTGCTTCTTAGTATTATTGATTTTTTTAGTGAAAGAGTAGGTCATATTAGGCACAGTATATATTCTAGTTTCATTACTGAAAATGGCGTTTTTCTTCCTTTGAATAGTCAATGCTCCAAAAAGAGAGGGAAAAAGGTATTTTTTTCCAAATGTTATTTTCCTATCACAGTTTTAATTTTCATTTAGAATCCTGAAGAATTTATATGGTTTATCTAGTTATAATTTTTTGCCTTTGCACATACCTTGCAAAAATTGTTCAACAAACTTATTTTTCCATAAAAGAAAGAATAAAAATTATTTGCCCATTATTCCATGAAGATTTCAGTGCAAATGAACTGTATATAGCAGGTTTGTGATTATAATCACTGTTCATGTTAAAGAAAAAAATTATGTTTAAAAAACCCCCAACTCTCATCTGTCATATGTAACTGGTGTTACACTGATTTTCCTCTGGTAAGATAATATTTAAAATAGGGCTTTCAAGATTTCACTGACCTGCTGGCATTTTCTTTGCTATCCGTGGGGGTGTTTCCTCATTTTCAAGTGTAACAGAAGTGATTTTAATTAGTATTTCATTAATAGTAGTATTTTATTCTTTATAAGATAATTGCAGAAGGGCTCTTAGGATGACTGATAAGAATTCAGGTGTAAAATTGGTGCCATCAAACTGGATGGTTTGACTCTGCTGGAGTTTGAGCTATCAAATTACTCCAAGGAGAAGCAGAGTCTACTAGAAAATCAAGATTTTTCTGCTGCAAGAAAATTATTTCCCATAATTTAAAAAACAAAGAGAAATGCCCTCCTCAGGTAACTGTTGTTTCATATAACTTTTTTAACTAGATTCATTTAGGCTGTTTATTTCAGGGTTAAGAAGACTTGGTAACTGGGAGAGGCATGTGAAAGGGAAACTAAGCAAAAAAAGACAAAGGTCATGTAGAACAAATCATAAGACTTATTAAGAAAGAATGCTGCATTCACTTATATAGGTTGTTCCTCTCAAATAAATTCTTTTCAATTTGATTTTGTGATGCTGCAGTACTGGGCTAGACTTGACTAGAGACCAGTACCATCAGGAAATCCAGTGGTAATCTTGAAGGTTACTGAGTTACAGTGTCCTACTTAAGAATATTTTGAGAACATATATCTGATCTTTATAATTTAAAATCCTATGTATCAACTCTGTATTTCTCAGAGTGAAAGCTACAGCATCATTCAAGGCTAGTAGGTGGTAGTAGATTTTGTAAAAATCCAGTGCTGTTCTTTAGGTCTGTCCTTGCACTCATCAAACAAAGAACATTCTAGCAAGTATTGATACAAAACAGGAAAACCTCTTACTACAGCTTTCAACTCATTAAAGATTTTCCCAGTTGGCAGTATAGGAATGAAAGCCCTTATAAATGGATTGCGGGGGGTATAGAAATACAAGGAGAAAATAGTTATATAAGTTAATGAAGATCAGTTAATCAATTTTAAAATAGTTGACATGATGAATAAACTTATTTAAGTAAACGTGCTGTCTTCCTAGGGATAGGAGGATCAGAATACCACATAGATCCTGTAAAACAGCTACTTAAATAATACAAATAAGGAAATGCTTGAGAAATTTTAATATTCAATATATTGTCAACATTTGTGCTCATTTTAAGATGCTAAAATAAATAATTAATAGAGTTTCTGAACTTCCCAGAGGTGGTTTTGTAAAGGCATGAACATAATTCCAGGAAATCTCTAAAAAATGGGGGTAAAGAGAAAATGAAAGCAGCACCATCAATCTTTCCTCTGAATGTTCAACCTGAACAATGTAGTGCAATGTAGAGCAATGTAGTTGCCCATACCTTTGCACCAGCTGGTGGTATTGTTCAGACTTCCCCTATGATTCATAGGCAGAGAGGCAATGGGTAGAAACTGATGCACAGGAAGTTCCACCTGAACACAGAATCACAAAATCTTAGAAGGCTGAGTTGAAGGGACCCATCAGGATCATCCAGTCCAACTCCTGGCCCTCCACAGGACACCCTAAGAATCATGACAAAGAACGTCTTTACTCTGAGGGTAACTGAGCACTGGAACAGGTTGCCCAGAGAGGTTGTGGAGTGGACATACCCAAAAGCCATCTGGACACAATCCTGAGTAACATGCTTTTGGGGAGACCCTGCTTGAGCAGGCAGGTTGGACTAGATGACCTCCAGATGGACGTCCAGTGGTCCCTTCCAACCTTAACCAAAACGACGAAAACCAAACCAAACCAAAAAACCAACTTCTCCCAAAAAAACTCAACCAAACAAAAACCCCCACAACTCTGCTCATACACTGCAAAAAGAGGTCCAGCCATGATTCTTGCAATCTTGTGTTTGTGAATGAATAAGTAATTCATTATCCAGTTAAATAAATGGTCTGCCTGGATATTAATAGATACTCTGTTACATGCAAATTAAGTAAATATCAATTAATCCTTGAGGTAATGTTACCAATATGACTGTTTTATAGTTTCTACGTGAGAAGATGAATTTGCGAGGAAAAGAGCAATGTGAAGTCAAGCTGTGGAAAAGGCAATAAAAACCTCTGAGAAGGCAAATGAACATTCTCACATCCTGACAAGAAGGAAAGATTTTTATCTTTTTGTTGGTATTTCTTTAAAAATTTTACAGTTGCCTGAAAATAAGGTTGTTAATGGATTTGAAATATGATAGTGACAGTAATGCCATCTTAAATCAACAGACCAACAGTTTAGGGTAGTATATGAGGGGCTCAGGTGCATTGGAATTAGTTGATTACTGAATTATATCACCGGTTAAAATGTTAGAAAGAAGCCACATTATGTACACCCTTTGACTCTTTAGAAACTACCTTATATGGATAATTTCATCATCATTTTGCACAGAAAAATGTGATTTTTTTTTCTCTTTCATCCATTAATGCAACTGTATGAATGAATAGAAAGATAACATACATGTACAGTTTTTAAGGTTTGTTTCTCAAGGTCCTTGGTTTTGGTTTGGGTTTTTTCTTATTTTGACACTAACACTGATTTAATATACAGTGCCCAGTATGCCTTAATTATTCCACAGGTTACATCTGTGAAAATCCCAGCTCACTCCTGGATGACCCAAAGAAGACAAGACACAGATTTAATATTCCAGATTGTTTCAGACAAAAGCCTGAACAGGTTTTAGAGTGACATGAAATGTGGCACCTGTGAACTGCGTGAGAAGTAAGGAGGGGAGAATAAAACCTCTTACTTTCTTTAGTATTTCCTTTTTATGGCATATTTCTCTGTCTGTAACAAGCATTTACATTTTAAGAAGTCAGAAGTCATTTTCTATAAACACATACTGGTAGGGAGGTGTGAACTCCTTTGGCATCATTCTGATCCTACTTGAATGTCAGTGGTTCAAAGTTCATTGTTACTGTTTTGAATCCTTTAAGGTAAGCTGAAGTCAAAAAGAAGGCAGACAGAAAAGTTCAAAGAGGGAAAAAATGGGAGAGGGAAATGAGGGGAGGCAATACAGAACTCTCAAATAAAGTGTGGAAATGGGAAGAGTCAAGAAGAAATGGGGAGGTAACAAGCTGCTAGTGACTGACATTGTCAGTTCTCAATGAAGTGTAGATACTAGCTATATAGGTTATCCTTCTATTCCTGTCTGTTCATATAGGTCACCTCCTATGCTGGTCTGTCTTCCCTTCAGTAGAATAGAGATTTTTTTGCCTGTACAGGAAGTAGCAAAGTTTTCTATTAAAGAAACTCCTTAAATAGTATACATTTTAAAAATATATTTTATATATTTAAATATATATAATATATAATATGTGTGTATGTATGAATATATATATATTAATATATAAATTATATGTGTGTATATAGAATCATAGACTCATTTAGGTTGGAAAAAACCTTTGAGGTCATTGAGTCCAATCATTAATCTAACATGGCCCTGTTCACCACTAAACCACGTCCCCAAGTGCCACATCTGCACATCTTCTAAATACCTCCAGGGATGGTGACACAACCACTTCCCTGAGTAGCACGTTCTATTGCTTGATAACCTTTTTCATGAAGAAATTTGTCCCAGTATCAAATTCAAACCTCCCCTGGTGCAACTTGAGGCCATTTCCTCTTGTCTTGTTACTTGGGAGAAGAAACTGCCCCCCACCTGGCTATGACCTCCTTTCAGGTAGTTGTAGAGAGTGAGGAGGTCTCCCCTGAGCCTCCTTTTCTCCATGCTAAACAGTCCCAGCTCCCTCAGCCACTCCTTGTAAGACTTGCATATATACATATACATATATATAATACACATACATGTATGTAATGTATTGTATGGGGGTATATATATAATTTTATATAGAGTTATTAAAAAACCAGATATTCCTACTTGTATTAACTGGTGCCCTTTTAGAATGCTGAGTTGCTGCCTGGAACTACTGCCCTGTTTAAGGGTCTGTGTTTTGAAGACAATGCCTAGACAACAAATAACTAAGAAAATAACATCAATTTAAAACCACAAATCTATGACATGTTTTTTATGTTATAACAAAGAGCAGACAAATCACTTTTCTACATATATTTCCAAGATAGTCTGTAGCTCTGAGGTGTTACTGGGTGTAACATTGTCAGCTCCTAGTTATCAGAATTATTTCTTAAGGTAAATTAAAAGGGAAGTGAAAAAAAATTACTTACACTTCTCTGTCCTCTGTTTGGCACTAAATGTAACATTCCTTTTACCACGGATTTTATGGCTCTACCTAATAATCAGCAAAATTGAATTCTTAACCAACTGACTGTAAGTCATGTTCAAAGAAGAGGTCTTCCAAAGAGCTGATCTCCCTCTAGTTGTTGGGTATGCACTCAACTGTTTTAATCTACATTAGAGTCTAATCAGCTACCTGGAAACAACAAAAAAAACCCCATTGTGTCTCAAAGGATTGAGTCCAAAGAGTCATAATGCTTAGTGGAGTGGTAAGTCGATGTCAGGGCATTAGGGTAATTATATACTTCCCATATTTCAAAGGAAAGTAGATTTCTTTCCTTCACTGGTGAGTCAAGACCTCTCAAGCTGAAAAAGGAGTTCTCAGTAGAGACAAAGTTGAGAACTTCAGCTCTATGTCATTTGAACTGATTGAAACACTGCCTTTTTTTAGCTTGGTTTAAAGACGCTATTAATCTACAGTGCCTCCCAAAAGAAAGTAGTGCTGTACTTCCAGCAACTATAGAGGGTTAAATCATGTTGAAATCAGCTGACTTACTATTCAAGTGGGAGGTAGTAATGCTGGTTTTGTTCACATTTCCTGTAAAGTATGTGAACCAATCCATCGCTCTGCTAATTTCTTAAATTATTTTAGATGTTGAGAATATCATTTTAATTACATTCTTCATTTACCTAGTTTAGTTAATCAAATAGTAAAATATTACTGTTAGTGATACTGCAACAACATAACAGCACTTATCATCAAAAAGCACTTCATTAAAAGCAAGATTTAACTTCTCATATTCCTCACTGTAAGCAACAAAAATACTAGAGAATCAGTAATAAGAAAAGGTATTGATTCAAGTTTCACATTTTCCTGTAGCATATGGCAAATGCTACAGCATTGTATAATACCAGAAGACAAGAGGTAAAGCAAGTATATTTTCTTCCATTAGATGTGACAGTCTAAAAGAAATTATTTTTAGAAAAAGTTACATTTAGAAAGCAAATAGCATTAGATAAAGTGGCTTAATTGAGAAGCCTCAAGCCAACATTCACCAGCATTTACCAGAAAGAAAGGTAATTCTAGCCTTCTGTGGTTACAGCTGAAAGTTTTGACCATCATCTACTTTGTAATACCTCTTAGACTCCAAGAACACTTTAGTAATCTTTGCACCTACTCTAGACTTTCTAGACCTTGCTGAGTTTGGCCTTTTGAGAAATTTGGCCCTGTAATTATGTTGTTTTCATGTGAGAGTGATTCTTAGAATCCAAATATCCCCTACCGTCTATCTTGTTTAATGCTGTATATGACCCAAACTTCTCAAGAGGCCTTCCTGTGGATTGTGTTAGGGTTTGCCTTTACACTGTTGACATTAACTTTTGTGTCATTCATTTATTCTAAAATAGAGCCTAAAAATGAAAGGTTCCTATTTATGTAGAGAGTTCTCAGGACTCTGATGATGAACAGCAGTTTCCTTCATTTTCATTACACTAGCACATTTTCCTCTTGACTGTCCATCACCTCCTAATATCCATTATGTTTAATTGCTTAGTACAAAACAAGAAATATTGTAGACATTTAGTAGGGCTGTGCAAACACTTCACAAAAGTATTTGTGAAAGTCTCTTTGCTCACAAGAGTCTGTGAATATATTAATGTCCTTAAAATATTTTTATTCTTTTTTTTTCTACTAAGATAGAGCTATACAATGTAGTATAAGATGCCACTAAAGTATATTTACATTGGTTTCTCTGGTTTATATTACTCTGTTTGACTAGGCAGAGCTAAAGTAAAAAGAGGGTATTAGGCAAAGTAATCTGAAAACAAATCAATGGTTCAAGGTAGGAAACCGTTTTGTGACTTTATGATATTAAGAAAGTAATGACAGGACAGGTAGAAGGAAAATATCAAGAACTGGAAACAAACCTTTATTTTAGTGAACTGGCCAGCATGCAGGTATTTGAATTGGCAGGGCAAAAAACAGTATGTGTGAAAAGAGCTATCTAATTGTACAGAGTTGGCATGGTAATGCAGGATTCACTCAGTCACAAGGAAAACATCCTAGAACAGCCTACAAGGTCTGGCTCTTGTGAGAGTTAGGTAACGTGGAAGATTGAGCTGAGGTACATAGGCTGGACAATACAGCCTCCATGGCACTCAGGGGAGATTGCAGTAAGAAGTCTCTGATAGCGCAACAGTACAACAGAGATAGGGTGCCTCACAAATTATGAATTTCAGCTGGATCACAGAGTGTAAATTTTCCTGGAGCAGGAAATTTGAAAGGTAAAGAGATCACAAGTGCAGCTTGTGTCTGAACTATGACAGAAGTTCTGTTCAGAACTAGAAATAAAACTGAATTTGCCTTTGAATATTATTTAGGTGACAAAAGTGATGAATGAATAGCAGCACGAAGGTACACCCTCATCTCAAAATTTCCTATTGATGGTTTCTAAATCTAGGAATGCTTTTCTCTAATATGAACAGTGCATCTGTTCAGCAGTGCATACTGCTTATACACTATAGACAAATGTAACTGAGAGGCAAAAGACAGTGAGTTGTTAACACCTACAGCTTGTATTATTTGTTAAATGCAATAGGAATTTAAATTATTTTCTAACTAATAAATATATACTGACTCCATTAGGAGAATGTATAGGTCTTGAGACTTAGAGGAAGAATATACAGACTGTAATGACAGCATAATGAATGTAAAGTCATAACCTTTTGAGACTCATTATATATAAATGAGATTGCAATCTGGTTGAGAATACCCTTAGTATTTTTGACCTTTCTTTGAAATACAGAAATGGTGCTTAGCTGTGAAATTCATTATGGTCTCCAGTGTGACACAGCTATTCATTTTTAAACTGATTAATTTTGGTTAGTATCGATGAAAGACTTCACAGGACTGTAGAAACACCATGGGCAAGTACACCGTGTAAGCAGGTATCATCTTCCTAACTAACCATGTATACGTAGGCATTTTGTCAAGTTTTCCATACAAAAAATAACAATTAACTGGAAAATGTAAACATGAAATTAACCATGTAATTCCATACATGGAACATGGTTTTTAGTATTTATACTGAAATGTGCTTCATTAGAAACACAGATATGATTAAAGAACCATAATCTTGAAGAACAAATGGACAGAATATGCAACCTGATCTTCAGTTTATAAAAATTTATAAATAAAATGACATCTATGGATTTATCTAATAAATTGTTTCCTGTAAACAATGAAAGGCAGGAATGTGTAATCTTTTGCTGGACAGTTCTTCAGGAAAATCATCATTGCACAAACTGGGACCATCATTTGCAATTACAGTCTAAACTGCAGAGTTTGGAAATTACAGGGAATGGAACACAGATTAAGCATGGAGTTTAGATCATTTAGTGAAAACTGTGCTGAGGCTATCTTGTGCCTACTTTGTGAATAAATTGAGAAAAATAGTCTTTAGAGATACCCGGTATCACCACAAAGACTGAAAGTTACTGCAAAATTATGCATGACTTCTCTGCGTAGCAAGAGTGAATCAAATTGGAGGCCCCTCCACTGAGAAGATGCAGAGCACAGTTCTCATGTTTGTGTGTTACATATTCTTAAATTTGCTGATCAGTGCAGAACTGGTCCTCTTTTGGACTCAGCTGTAAATCCCAAAGGATTAATGTGCATGTCAAATGGACAGAATCACCAGCATAATGACTTGTTATGTCTAAGTATATTGATAGCGCTATTACCTTTACTAACTGCACTTACTGAATGATATCGAGCCCCCACAAAAGTAAGTCCTGAGAGAGCTTTTCTATAACACAAAAAAAAAAAAAAGAAAAACCAAAACACCAGAAATAAAATTATCTATGCTTTAAAATGATAAAAATTTTTGCAGTTTTTTGTATGATCTTTCTAGGGAAGTAATATATACAATATAATACATTAAAAATTTTAGCTTATTTTTGGTTTACAATATAGACAGAATTTATGAAAAACAGATTATGTATTTATAATACAAAACTCAGGAGTAGCTTCAGTGGTTAGAAAAATAACAAAATTTATTAATTTTTAAAAATATTAAAAAATTTTAACTAAAAATTTAAATTGTTAATGAAGTAAAGTTATTACTTCATTTACACTGTCTCTTGGCACATCTAGAATCCAAACAGATGTCTTGAATTAATTTGACTAGACAAGAGTGATAAACTTTCAAAGCTCTGCTGACCTTGTAGTAGCTATCACAAATTGCAGTACCTGAAGTACTTATTCCTTTGTTTTTATGGATAATTTTATCTTTGGCTAAAGGTCAAAATTAATCTGTTCAATAAGCAATTTAAAAGATGTAATAATGTTTCAGTAAAATTCTGTCATTCTGCTACATAAAATGATTAAATATATGTAATTATATAATTAAATTTTCCACTTACCAGTCTTCATGTGTTAAAAGAGTCTGAAAATACAGCACAGCATTGGCAGAATACATTGACAGAATACACTGACAGAATTTTCTTACATAGACTTACTGAGGTCTGTAAGTTTTGGACTATGTTTTTAAGCAGATTATTTTTCATGGACCTTACTTCAGAAAGTCTTAACTTCTGTGATGTAATGTGATACTTATTCTGAAACAATAAGATAATATTTAAAAATAGAAGTGTTCATCTTCTCATGCGTGAACTCCGGTTTCTGAGTACTTCCAAAAGAATAATCTACCCTACAGGGTTTACATATATTATACTGGGTTTAAATCATATAACTGTCAAAATACTTCTGCTACAAGGTATGGGTATAATAGTATCAGCTCAAATGATATTTTAAAAGATAAATTTACTCATAGTGTACTACACTAGGAAAGCTAAAATAAAATTTTTAAAAAACAAATATTGTGCAGTAAGAATTTTTTAGTATTATAAGGGACTGCATCTTATTGCCAGTAATGATCAATGTATAAATCGTGAAAGTAAAACCTAATTTCTGAACAGACAGAACAGAAAAAATCTGCTGGATTTGTTCATTCATATCTTTTCTCAAGGGAAACAGTCAGGAATGGGAATCAGAAACAGTTTAAAATTAATCTCATCAAATTTTGTTTAAATCCATCCAGATTTGTTATAGGAATATATAAAAATTTTACTTGAGTTTGAACTCACATTTATTTCATGATCAAACACATACAGGTTTTACATTACCCCAAGTTTTCCAGGGAATGCTTAGTCCTTGCTGTGAGGGTCTGTGTGCAGGCAAAAACATGTGTTGAGACCCAAACACTGCAACTCAGTTGTAAGGTATAACATCACTTGGAGAGATAAGATCAGGAAGACTACTCTAGCTTGGCTACACTTTTACATATTCTGTCTTGTTGAGATTGTTGAATAAACTGAGTTTATTCCTTATTTAATATGGGATGTAATTTCCTGTCAAACTCCATGAACCTGGCCAATGTAAATTATTTGTATAAATAATGTAATATTAGAAGCAAAGGTGAACTAGAAAAACAATTCCAGGAGCAGGGAAGTGGAGGAGAGAAGAGAGAAGAAAGAAGGGTTGAGCTATTTTATTAAAATATAGTGATCAAAGATCACAAGTAATGCTTAATGTTTTATAAGATCAGCTGAAAAGCTTTCTAAAACTAGAGATTTAGTGAATGTCTCCAGTGATCCTTTATTAATACAACTGCTTTTAAAAAAATAATTTAATATATGCAAGAAAAAAGTAAGTTCTCTGTTCCCCTTTGTATGCTTCATTTTGTGAAACGTTATTTTCAGATCTTATGCCCAAGTAAAGGAATTGCTACTCCTGCTGTATACATACAATTCTTTCAAGTCCAAAGTGCCTGAATCTTCAGATTTTCTCTTTGGAATCCATTTAATCAATTGCTCAGATACAGTGTACTAGTACAAGCCAGTACATGTTTAATGGTATAGTATAAGCTTCAGTAAAAGTTGAGGTGACAGTGTTTCAGTCTCAAAAGAAATTGAGTTTCAGCTCTTTGTGCCTTTTCACTTGGCCTAAATCCCTTGATGTGCTCTTACCTGGGATGCTACAGAGAAGCACAGCAGTGTGCTTACCAGGAGGGCTGAGGACACGGCACTTGAGGAATCTGCAGCTTTCTCTAGCCCACAGACTTTAGGAAGAAAACTTGGTGTTCTCTGTAGTAGGCTGGAACATGAACAAAAGGGACAGCAATACATAAAAGTAACCTTTATAACACTGACAATATACACAGTAAAAGCATTCAAAAGCATGATATGGGTTAAAAGACAATATTGTCTGTAGGAAGCTGGGACAAAGAAACAAAACTATCATGCCTAAACAATGAGTCCTGTCAACTCTTTTCTTGTGTTTGTATATTCACTTCCATTCAGGATTCTTTACTGTGCCCTTTACTGATGGCTGAGTGCTTGGCATAAACCCTGCCAGCTCATTCAGAACTGTGAGGGAGCAACACTGAGCCTCTCTGTCAGAAATCCTGCTTCTTCAATGCCCTAGGCAGGTCATGAGCGAGTCTGATAGCTGCCCAAGCAGCACGGGCACAGATTATTGATTACCTTGTCCAGTTTCTGGCCATTCTAACACAGCCCTGGGCAGCTGCTGGATGCCATCCAGTCAGCAATTTTCCAGTTCAGGAAACTGTAGGTAGCTGTGAAGAAGCACAAATTACAGCTGTCTGTCCTTGGCCTGGCAATAACAGCCCATGGTAAAAACCAGCCAAAGATAAAAGAAACCCAGGGATGTGGCAATGTTGTTTACACTGGTGCCTGACTTCTCTGCTATTTGTAAGGGCACTTGACTAAACTTGTTGTACATTTTGAGGGTCACAGCATGGTATTTTATTCGTATTAACGAGTCAAGATTATGCTGTGTGGAAATCTACTACACAAAAAAATTTAAACCAGTGTCTGTTAATTCATGTTATTCCAGCTACTAATTTAGTGTCTGTTTTGTTGATATAATCTGCCTGAATTCTTATCTGATGATGTGTAATAGATCCAACCAATTTGTTATGACTGAGAACATCAGGGCTTCTTAATAGTAACAAACACAAGCTGTTAGATTTGAACCCCTGTCCTTTTATTTGCATTTGTGGAAGGTTCTTTAAACTTCAGGCTTAAGTGGGGAAAAAAACTTCCCTACAGTAATAGGAAGATGGATGCAACCGGTACAGCTCTGCACACAATTTTCTTTTAATCTTCTTTATCACTGTGCTGTCAGAATGTATTTAATATCCCGTAAATTCTGATTTAAGAGAATTAGATTCGTTCCATATCCAGTGAATGAATTCAGTTTTTTGGAATAGTCAAGTCTTTATCTTGTAAAATTAAGTTGCTGGCCCAGCATACCATTAGCTTCAGATTATTAATGCAACTTTAAGTACATTAGCACAGTATTTAATATAATGAGTCCTAGTCTTCTTCAGAATTTGTGGCACCTTGATGAAGAAAGCTGTCAAACAAAAAGAGCCTGGTAGTCCCTAATAATAGCATATATTTAAGTTTACATGCTCCTACACAAGTTTGTTACTTGTTGACTGCTGGATTGGGCAAAAGTGGCTTTAGAGAGAAGCAAGTTGGGGATCAGCTGTCCCAACAATTCCTGGCATATATTAGGATGGTAAACAAATGGCATTGTTACCCAAGCTTCTATATGGTTACCTATGCTCTCGCATAGGCAGGGGAGAGCCCATAGGTACACGGATTTTGTTGGGGAGAGGCTTAAACTCTGCCATCCATTTCCATTTGCTGCTCCTGCTAAGGGACATTAAAGTTCCCACTGCAATGATGAGCCTCATCTGAAGAACTGGGAAGAAGGCAGTGTTGCACAGAGATTAGCAGTAATGTCAGTGCCCTGACAGACCAGTAGAGGATGGGAATTGAAGGAAAGTGGCTGCTTTAAGATTTACAGTCTTCTGTATAATTCTTCACCTTAATCTTTACTATTTTCTTGCCCACTTAATAGGATAGCTTTGGGTGTGGGGCAGAAATCTTCAGAACTTACATAAACTACAGTTCTGAGATGTGCCAAATACATCAATATAGTATAGGTATGGCATAGAGTATTTCTAAAGCCTAAAATTACTGGAGTGCTAAAACAACAAAATAAAAAATGAGTTTACAGCTGATGTATATCAGATTCAGAGTGAATACTTGAAGCATGCCAGTAAGAAATATGAAAACATCAGTTGCCCCAAATTGATTTATCAGATCATTGTAGCTCAAAATTGAGAATCAAACATGACAGACATATGGGCATATATTCTTTTTTGGCTGAAGGAATCATTTCTATGATGGAGAAATAGAGTTTAAACTAGTCATATAATATACCAAGGATGCATAATCTCCAGAAGCATCTTTTTATCTAAGGTAGTAGTTGACATTATCCTTGTTAATTGGCTAGAATCAGAACAGGATTTAGCAATTACAAGTGCCAGAAATGCAAGAGCTGAGACATGTGTACGTACACATTTTTGGGGGACATTCAGAGCACATCTAATACCAAATAAAATTAGCTCCAAGGTCATGCATGTGTCTGGAGATGAAGATGTTAGTGGTTTTCACGAATACAAGGTCACAATATTTTATGTAAATCATCTACCACCAAAAACAGTTTGACCAAACCCAGTAACATTTAACCCACAACTCCACTGATGTGCACTAACTGAAAATGACCTGCAGTAGCAGAAGTAGTGAAAGACGAAGCAGTTAGTTTGCTCTGTCTGCTGCAAGTACTGCTGAACAGTTTGGATGTGATCCACACCAATCCAAGAAAGTTATTTTTGTTATTTATTCAGATTGGAGAATAGATTTATTTCATATAGATGCTCAATTTTCTTTTCTCTCAATCCTATGTCCAGAAACAGTAGTCTCAAATTTTACTGTATCACTGCTAAATGTGATGACAATTGAACAAAGTTTTTTTAGACAAGCATACACAGCCAGGACCCAGGAGTAAAAAGATGATGGAAAAAAGCAGCAGCAGTGTCACCCCAACCCAAACAAAGACAAGTTCAATCCTGAAGATCATGATTAAGGAAAAGAACTACACAAAATATAGACATATCTACAAGCATCACTCCAGATAAGGACCTAACAGCAAGTCTCCAGAGAAAAAATATTTGGGTCCTGGCTTGCAACAGAACCTCTGGAAGAAGAAGCAGCTTGGATGTCTGTTGTGTGTGTCAAGCACCAGACCTAGTAAAAGAAGTAGAAAATATAATGAATATTGAATTATTAGAAACTGAAAAGAAGAAATTTACTCCCTTGAGACTCTACAGTAATACTGCAGTAATTTAAATACAGCTGTCTAGCCAATGTGATAGCTGGAGTATGTTCTGTTACATGCTCTTGTGTATTCTTTTTCTCCTGCATGACACTGCAAAACCCAGTAAAAGCAACAGGTTTGATTAGAATATGAGAGGAATCCAGAAGGAGAATAATTTCTGTATGAAAAGGTGCCTTGGACTCCAAAGTCTGCTTTGGAGAGCACTCCTAACATTACAGTTTGATGGATACAGCCAGAACACACGCTCTGAAGACAACACAAGCTATCTGCTAAGCACTTACTTACAGGAGGATTCAGCAGCACAGGGCAAAAAAATGGATAAAGATACTTACTCCAATGGCAGTTGTTCTTTGAGATGTTATGTTTAAAATGGATCACAGAATCTGCTCCCCAATTCATTAGCATGTGGATGGTGAGAGAAACCTGGAAGACTTTGGCTTTCCAGACTTTTATATCTTTACACAGAAGCAGAAAACAGCACAAGGTGCTTTAGTGTGCCTAAGCTGCTATTCTGGGGTCTCCAAGCTTGCTTAGATGAGGGACAGAGGACCTGTATAGTAGAAATCATACTGACAGCAAGACCTTCAACCACTATAGCTTTTTGTAATGTAAATGATGATAAAAAGTGTGAAGCATGAGGCAACATATTTTCAAGAGGGAAGCAGGATACTAGAAATCGTCTACAATAGTGAAGGCAAACACAGCATCTATTCATTTACCATTAGGAGAAGGCAAAGGAGATGCACCTGCGAACTTCATTCCACATTTGACCTGTTATTACTGAAGAAATCCAGCTATAGAGAAAAACTGTGTACGGGTTTCAGATTTTATTTGCTTTGCCAAAGACATCGTAAATGGCAAAGACCTGATGCAGCAAATATCTTCTGAAGGGTGGTGCAAGGATAGATTTAATGATGTTTGCATAAGCTTGACAGTAAAATAAGGATAAAAATAAAGAATATTTTTTCCCTACTTGGAAAAAAAAAAATCTTTTAGTATGCCCATATTTATTACTAAAACATTTATTTTCTTATAGGTGCCTATGAATAATGGAGGTACAACTTTCAGAAAACATTGACGATATTAAGCTTTCCAAAGGAAACTACTAACTGCATTGTACATTTCATTATTTATATTTTTTTTAAAATTAACTTCAAGTGAATGGAAATTACAACTACAGTTGCAGTATTTCTGTAACTGTAAAAGGCAGTAAAGCAAATTTTATGTTAAGTCTGATCAACTCTGTGGCCAAGGGCACTCCTGGCAGAGCTAAACTAAAAAGCCACACGGATTTTTTGCAGACAACAGTAATCCCAGATTATGTCCATCTGTTCAAAGGAAAGCTTACAGGTATGATGTATATGAAAAAATACCTTTTTGAAAATTCATTAGTGCCTCTGATTTTTCAAGATAATCAAAGCACTGCTTCCAGTTTCAATAATGAGATTTTAAGGAAAATAAAAAGGAGGAGGATGAACTCACAGGGACACTTCTTTAGTGAACAGACATTCCAATAGGATTTTTTTTTGAAGACAACTGTTAATTTTTTATTTCATGATTGCTTTCTTTATGAAAAAGTTTATGCCAATTTTTTATGTAGAAATATAAAGAGGCTGAAAAGAGTGGTATTACTTAGGAAATATTTATAGATGTAACTATTTTTAATAGGCAACAGTTTATTGCAGCATGTTACGCAGAGGTTCTCAAATTAAAATGCAAGTGCACAGACAGAACACAGAAGCACTTACAAAAACAAATGAAGGTACTATAACAAAATTTAACTTTTCTAGGTAGGGTAGGCTGGGTGTGTAAACCCTCTTACCTTTAGGGTTAGAGAACTGATTTATTGAGATTTTGTTCTAGATTCTCTAAGTTTTCTTTACTCTTTTTCCTGCTTTTGATAGACATCTCAAAACAATAGCAGCAGCAGCACAAAACAGATCAGCAAATCAGCTTTACAGAGCAAACACAGAAATACTGGAGGAAGTAAACTTAAGAATAAATTCTATTCCTCCTCCATTTCTCCAGTTATTACAGAAATGTAGGTTTATGCCTTTATAGACAATCTTGTTACTATGTAAGCTACTGGAAATGACTAATCATTCTACCATTCTATAAAGGTAGGGAATATTTTTTGCTTCGATGAATGGAACAGAGGAAAAATTAGGGGTTTTTTTTCCCACAAGATATTAAGAAAGCTGAGGAAATAACAAATCTTAGCCCATGAAAACTTATATTTTAGGTTTGGAAGATGAATGATAAGACAAGGAATCCCAAAGGTCTTCACACAGAAAGCAAGAATATTGTCTACACTCAAAGCATTCTTACTTCAGGGTTTTCACTGAAAGCCCTTCTTAAATCATTATTAAAATTACTAGACTGCAATACTTCTATGAAAACAGTGAGAACCATTCTGGACATGCTATCAAAGTATTGAAAAAAGACAAAGAGCAAAAATTATTTGGATGTGCTGTTTTATCCTAAGCAACATGTTTATAGAGAGAATTATTCATTATGTCAAAATTAAAGACGATAATCATTTAAAAAGTATAAACATGTGCATAAATGCATCAGCAAACAAGGCAGTCTTGTAAATTAATCGAAGAAGTGTACCCATTTCCTGTCACTGGAAAGAGCTCTCTGCATTTCTATATTCTTCTAGTCAGGTTGTTAGGTAACATATAATGCTACTTGCTAGTTATTTGAAAACCAAATCGTATCAAGTTGTTCCAATAATGGAAACTGTATGTGCATCAAACCCAAAAGTACCATCATTAAAGGTGCTTAAAAACATATCCTGAACAGAAATTTGCATTTCTGACTATGAAAACCTGTGCAAAAGCAAATAGAGCAAGGAATGTAAGATATTCTTATGGAAGTGGTATCTTTTGGTTGCTTTTCTCCACATTTATCTTGGGAATGAGGCTGCCCAGTAGAGATGTGAAGCAGGCCCTGCCTCTCCCGGCTTCAAGAGCAGCTGGGCTTTTTTTTTTTTGTGAAATTTTAACCTGACATTTCAATCTAAGCAAATCACATGAAGAACAGAGGTGAAACTTTCTTTCAAATGTCTCTATCTTGCACAAATCCTACAGTGTTTTTTAATGATGCTACATTCTGTAATAGCTTTTTTTTTGCTAATATTATGGGGCTTATTATATTTATTTTATTATGTATTATTATATTTTAGTAACATATTGTATTTATTTTATTTTAAAATGTATTAATATATTTTACTAATATAATACTATGTTTAAGACACTAGTCTGAGAAATTCTTTAGTCATTGTAATACATAATACATAGTTCTCGTTAATGCAGTTTCAGTAAATACTTTTGACAACAGGTGATAAAAAGAATAGGATGACTAATTAATTTCAGTTTCAAATCCTGAAATTTCTTTAATTGTAGAAGTTCTAGCATGGGAAAATTATTGATGAATGATGTATAAATAGTGGGAAAACAAGTTATTTATGGTAGGGAATGTATGTTTAATTTTGTCCTTCATAAAAAATGTACATGATTTAGAATGTTTTTCTCCCCTGGAACCCGAGTACTTGTATGGAATCCTAATCTTTGCTATAATGAAAAAGAATCCACACAGTCTATGTAATATTTGAATTATTTTTAACTGAATATGGCAAGAAAGCATGACATAGTTTTACTTTTATTGACCCTGTTGCAACTGGAATAGCTCCATTCGGTGAACTGCATGATTCCAGCATTTCTGGGAGCAGAATCTGTTAACATTAATGTAATGAAGTATTTCAATGCACACAAGAATTTAAAAAGTATTAATAAAATAAAAATATTTAAAGCTATTAAAATTCATTATATAGGCTTGACTAATATATGTAACTAGAAAATAACACTATAAAATGGAAATAATACATTTAAATGCTCAAATATTTCACAAGATTAAAAATTTGCATGTTTCTGTTCCTACTAACTGGGTTGATATTCAGAAATATTCCATAGGACCCCATTTTGAAATTCTTCCCCCAAGAGTAGCATTGCACTACCATCCCTTAATGTTCCTTATTTTTCCTGGTCCTTTTACCGTTCTAGTTACCTGGATATAAATTTTTTTTTTCTGACTACCAATTGCTTTTAATTTCAAAAAAACAGAATTACTCTGATGCTGCTGTTCCTAAGTTAAATTATTTTACCCCCAGATTTAGTGTTATCTTTGTTCTTTCTCCAAAGGAAGTGCGTAATAGACTCTGTGATCATTAGACAAGTATCCCTGCAGTATGGATGATTCAATGTCAACATTCCAAGAGAGCTAAGAAAACATCCTATCTTTGTTTGAAGTGCTTATATTAGAACTCATATAAGCCAACAGATACAAATTATGCCAAATATGCTGCATCTTTCAAAGTTCCCATTGCCAAGAGTACCTTTTGAAATGGCCAAGTTCAAGTGGGTTTCTTTTTATTTCTGAAAGCAGTGTTGGAAAAGTTGTGTACAGCTTTTCTGAAAGCTGCAAATCATAAAATGTTTTATTTATGATTGTTTAGTTATAGTAATACACTGCATATTGCCATTACTTTCAAGTCCTATGCACCACATGGGCTCTAGCAAGGATTATTTCTTGTTCGAAAGAAAATGGGTAGATTCTGTCATTGGGTATTTCATTCTCCTTACAAACAGACTATCTAATATCAAAAGCAATGAACGGTGTACTGCTCACAGGGCTGGCATGACATCTCAAGAGCCCCAGAAACCAATTCGTTTCAACCTCTAGCAGCTCATTTCCCCTCCCACTGTTTCAAGAATTCAGCCAGATTCCTTCCCCGATGTATTTTTGCTGAAACAATTTGTTACTGTAAGCTAAGATGAACTTAGTACCCCTTCTCCTACATATTAAATATTTTGGGACAAATTTTCTTTTGTGTTATGCTGATATTTCTCTGTTGACCTGAGTAAGGGGTGCTGAATAATTTTTTGTTTAAGTGAAAAAAAATTGGGATCTTCACCACATTGTGATGGAAAATGCTTTTTGATGACTGTAATGCAAATAACTCTTTCATGCAAGTCCAGTGTTTCTTGACAACTTCCTGAGTTAATATGGAGACAAGTGAAAGGGGAGCCTTGATCCTCTAGCTCAAACAGTCAATAGGGTTCTTCCCTCCCATCCCCAGGTCTACTGCCTAATTGACACTATAATTCCATGGCTGCTTTAGTGCAAGATATATATGGGCAGCTGCTGAAAAGCATGATTGCACTTTCTCTTCCCAGAATTGCATGTCAGTGCAGTGAATCTGACTGAGCCAACTGATTTTTTTTTTTTGCTTCTTTTTGTTAGATTAGTTTTTAGCCAGATTAGTCCATGATCTGTCTGTCTGTCTGAATGGTAGCCTGGTGATGCAGGGTTGGCCATGAGTAAAGGGAGCAATGAGAATCACACCTCCAGTGAGAGGATGTACAAAAACAGATAAAGGTGACTGCACAGCTACAGCTGAATTACAGCATCATGTCCTGACAACAAAAAGGGAGAAGGGGGAACAGGAGATGATCTGCAGTTAACTCACCCTGAAGCTATTCCATGTTTTCCCCAAACCCTTGGGAGTGCAAAATGAGTTCAACTTCTTACTGGCCTGGGTAGAACTGTAACACACTGTATGTCCTGTTTCTGATGTGACAGCTACTGAATCCATTTGTGTCATGTTTCTTCCTTTTGCCCAAAATGTATGAGGTTCGATTAATGGCTTGTATTAAATAAAGGTGGTAGACCAATAATGGATCAGAGCAGCAGAACTGCAATGATAGAAAACCTCACATTCAGAAAGAGGCAGAAAGCAATACTAATCTTGAGCGAGAGAGATAAAGGGATAGAAAATGGAAACAGCACAGCAAATCTATAAATAACTTCCAAATGAGAATGCAGTATGTGGATTAGATGAAAACCGTTTTCCTCATGCAGTGCTCCTAACGTATCCTCTAGGCAGAACAAGCACTCAGCTAAGAGAGACTCAATATTTCAGGTCAGGATTTCTGGTAAACTGCAGGTGATGGAGTCCTTATACTCTGTATCTTTATGAACTTTTTAAATGCACAAAAAAATCATCAGAAGGAATACAGAAATCAGAAGGGATGGTGGCAAAACAACAAAATGAGAAAAAAAGGAATACAATCAGGCATGCACAGGAAAGGAATCATAAGGGGAATAGTCCCAGAGTAAATCATTAATATGTATGTTGTAGGTTAATCCTGTTGTGAATTGTTAGTGTAAGTTATAGAGTATAATGCCAATACTAAAAGCTAAAGAACAAATAGAGCACATTAAAAATACTACTGCTGCAGCCATTGAGACAAAGATATTAATATTTGTCAACAATTTTTTTTTAAATAATTACTTACTATGTTCTGCAAGCATTATATTTTAAATTCACCAGGGGATTGTTTCATCTATTTCTGTTATCTGGTAATGATACCAAAGGCCTTAAAATATTCAGAGCATTTAAAAAATGCTAATTGGTATTTTTAAAGTAAATAATATTTTTATATTTTTATATTTAAAGTAAAAATTATTTTTATTCATAAAGTAAATTATACATTGCCAGCCTGCCAAAGGAGGTGTTTGTCCCACTCTACTTTGCACTGGTACAGCCTCACTGCAAGTACTGCGTGCAGTTTTAGGCATCGCAACATAAAAAAGACATTAAACTATTAGAGAGCATCCAGAGGAGAACAACGAGGATGGTGAAGGGTCTGGAGGGAAAGCCTTGTGAGGAGTAGCTGAGGTCACTTGGTTTGTTCAGCCTGGAGGAGACTGAGAGGAGACCTCAGTGCAGTCTTCAACATCCTCACAAGAGAAAGTGGAAGATCAGATACCAATCCTTTCAGTCTCATGACCAGTGACAGAACCCCAGGGAATGTCATGAAGCTGAGTCAGGGGAGGTTTGGGTTGGATATCAGGAAAAGGTTTTTCACTCAAAAGGTGTTTGAGCACTTTAACAGGCTCCCCAGGGAAATAGTCACAGCACAAAGCCTGACAGAGTTCAAGAAGCTTTTGGACAAGCTCTCAGGCACCTGGTGTGACTCTTGGGGTGTCCTGTGCAGGGCCAGGAGTTGGACTTAATAACACAAAAACAACAACAACAACAAAAGGAGGGTAATGCTATTAATATTTAGAAAAGTTGCAAACCTTGTCTGTGACACACAAACTTCCAGTTTTCCCATAGCCTGGCCACTCAGAGATGAGAGACAAAATCTGAAGCAGCAGCAGAATCCTGCTATTTGTGGGAGACTGCTGCTTGTGTAGAGCTTATGTTTATTAACACTACGATATCAGTTCAACTTCCTTAAAAGCTTGAGTCCATCTTTTATTATAATGCTGCAGCAGCAAGAACTGAGCAGAAAACACATTCTAAATTCCAACAATACTGAAATGAGAATTTTCTCAATAAATAATATATCAAATCCTGGAGGACTGGATGAAAGAGAAAACTTGAAAACATGCTGTGCAGTGTTTAAAATACCATGAGCTCACACCTGGAACACAATTATTATAATTTTTTTATGATTCTGTGATGGGAGGCTATAGAAGGTGCAGCCACTCACTGAAACATGAGTCCTCACTTGCCAAGTAGCCCAACATGAAAATACTTCACATTTTTTTAGAGAAGAGTAAATTCTAAGAGGTGGCTCATTCTGTCTTCATACCAAAATAATTTCAAGGCACTAATCACAGTAGTGTGCTGTAATGGTTTGATTCAAACTAGATTTAAACTATTGCTATAAAGACAGAAAATGTCTAGGCAGATGCAAATAAGTGTATCTCTGCTGGCATCATTACGGTTGTGTAGAAGCTCCCTGATATACTATGGACGAGTTGTTTTTCTCCTTAGCTGAACTAAGCTCTGTTGAGGGAAATGTCACATTTTGAAGAGGTAGCTGAGAATACTGTTTAATACTGCATTGCCCTGGTGAAGCCATGACACAGCATTGTAAAGACACATAGGTGCTCAATTCTTTTACTAAGAAAATGAGAATACCAGAGCGTTAAGAATATGGTGAGGTTTCTTGCTATGGTAAACTCTCCTGGAAAGGGTAAGTGCAATAGCGAAACACAACCCTTCTGCCAATTCAGTACTTGAAATAAGCATCAAAAGCCCTAACACAATTTATAAGTTGTTCCAAAATTACCGAAACACTTTAATCAATTGTGCTAACGTAAAATCTAATTTACAGTATAAAACTGAAAAACATCATAAAAGGAAAACTATCAAGTAATAAGTTTTAAATTTTCTATGTATTTGCATGTAATTCAGCAGCCTCTTTTTTATATATTTTTAATTAGGGAAAAAAAAAATCTTGTTCTGATTTTTTGTTTCTTGGAGCCAACGTGAGAAAAACAGCTTTTATCAGCTGGTAGCCTGGTGTGAGCAGCCTTAAAGATGACCTGGTTAGAAGGTTGTGACACAGCCTGCCATCTCTTTGACAGTGTAACTCCAAAAAATACTTCTGAAATTTCTTTTTGACACCATTACCTGCAGAGCCTGAATGCTAGAGAAAAAATAAAAGAGAAAGAAATTGTCCTTGTCTCAGTGAGGATGTTTTCTATCCTCTTAATACAGCCTGGGAGTGCTGGTCTAGCTTAGCGGTGTGCTAAGCAACATCTTAATAATTTGGGTTCTCAACAGAGCTGATTAAAGCTTTCTGTCAAAATGCTTTTTCAGGAAGAAATTATCATAATCAAAATCTGTCAAATAATAAACACTTGCAAAATATTGTTTATAAAACAAAACTGATGCTTCTTGAAATTAGAGTTTATAACTTAACTATTTCAGCTAGGAATATGTCCTAATATGACATATGTCCTTAAAAAAGGACAAATAAAATATTGTGTATTCTGTGTTTTGAAACAGCTATTTTGGAATGAAATTTTTAAATAAAATTAGTCATAAAAAGGGTCAAAATCCTTTTGACTTTATTGATAGAGAATGCTTTCAATAAACCCAACTGATTTTGGAAGGCATAAGGATTTGTTCCATGAAAAATTGCAGAATGCTTTATTTTCCATTTTGGACCTCAAAAACTCCTTATTTAAAATTTAGCTTAGTGTTAAATGTAGTTAAGCTGCAGTTCAAACTAGAATTAATTACTGGCTTTATCAACTAAATATAATGCATTTGTATTGATACTTTAGACAAGAAGATATCTGAATACATATGAAACCCACTGTTTCTGCAATTTGGGGATGAATCAGTAGAAGGACTGAACAAAGAAAGATGGTACAGTCAGTCTTCACATGACAGAACAAATGGAAATTCACATCTCTACCAAAATACTGTGCAACATGAATCACAAGAGAGAAAATAAATAAGAAAGACCAAAGAAAAGAAAGGCAGCACACTGAACTACATGTACAACTGAAGAAATGAAAAAGAGAGCCAAGTACAACACCAGTGTAATGGCAGAAAACAAGTCATGCCTAGAATCTGTAGAAAGATTAAAAACATTAGAATATACCATCAGCTGTGACTTCACTGCAGAAGCAAAACCTCAGCATTTGTTCATACCTGTAAAGTTTCTGGCATTCTTTAACATGTCTCCCCCAGCCATTTGCAGAACACAGAAATTACTGTATTTTGTAGTTTTAAAAATCTCCCAAATCTATGGGAATTATGAGCTGCATGTCTGTGGAAACCTAAACACGTCAATGCTTTCTTTTTCTCCCTAGTGACTTTTATGTTCTTTGGAAGACACTAATCTGATACCAATGTGCTGTTTATACACTGAAGGAACCCGCACACTCTACCAGCATACCTAAACTCTGGAGCTGGAGGAATTAATTCTAATGCAAATGAGGGCAGTTTGGTTTCCCTGCATACTGAAGTCCTGGTTGAATCTGCTGAGACTGACAACCAATTGCCATCTGCCCCGCTAGGAATGTGGCAAAGATAAGCAATAGTCAAGAAACTGCCCTATGAGCTGACTATCTGTTCTCAGTGCACTTGGAGTCTAATTACCAGAAGAAATGCTCTGCAGTACAGCCAGCACAGTCATCTTTAGAAGCATGCAATGCTGCCTGCGTTTCACTTCAGATAGTAGAATGAACAAGAGGAAATTTTTTCAGGTGAGGTTCCCAAAACATTCAATATCAGACATCTACTGCTGCAAATGAAAGCAGGAAGAGGCTGACCCCATAAGGAAATTACACTGAGCCAGTAGTGCATGTGAAACTCCTGCCCCAAATGTGCAGGAGGCATAATCCCTACTCAGGGATTTTGTGACCTTACAGAAGAGATGAATTCTCAGCTTTCTTCAATCACTGAACTTAACACTGGCTCTTGAAACAGAGTGGGCATCTGTTAGCTTTTACCCCATGCTGGATTCAGACATTCAGTCACATTAATCAGAAGTGCTGTGACTCTGCCTGGTCACATCAGAAAGCAGGGCTGGCATCATTGGGAGTGTGCCTCTTAGCAGGGCAGTGTTTGGAGTGGTACCTGTGGCTGCAAAGTTGCACTGCTCTTTCAGCCTGGAAGCTGATGTGGTTGACAGATCACAAATCAAACAGCTGACTCAGGCATGTAGGATCCTGGTGCAGGACTGGAGCTGTGCTACAAATGTATGGTATTGGTACCTCACTGCAGAAGGAATGAAAGGGGAGAGGGTCATGCTCAGTCTATGAGATTTCATATAAAAATATCAAGAAAAGAGCAGTAACCTCTATTTTCCTGTAGTTTTTCATTTTTTTCTCTTATTTTCTAATTTTTTGTGTTTCTTTTCCCCTACAGCCTTATAATTTTTCCCATATTATTTCTCCCCTTGTCTGCTTTTTAACTTGCCCAAAATTTTCAAAAACAATAGGGGTCAAAAGAGAAGAATGCAATTAACAACTAGTTACTCTTACTGTCCAATAAAAATAGAATACCACACAGTTGGAACTCAGAATAATAAAAGACCTCTTAGCTAAAATGTTATTATTTGAAATACATTTCTTTCCTAATAGAAAAACACATTGAGATACAAGACATTTTGGAAAAAATAATGGTCTGCTACGGCTTGTGAAAATGGATTCAGTACATTATAGATAGCTATGTTCTGGTCCCAGAAATAGTTGATTTTCCTTGCTAGGTGTAAAAGATAATGTCTTTAACTTTCGCCAACAGGAAGATAGTTTAGAGAAATTTTTGGCCTGTTTTGGGTTGGCAGAGACTCAAGTTAGTATTCTAACAAACCTGCACCCTTTAAAGCAGTAGTATACCTTAAAAAATTGGGTAGAGACAGCTAAAGAACAACATATACACAGAAGTTAATGTAACAATGTAGTAGAAGAGTAAACTGATACAGTGAGCACATGAGAACCCAGGCTAATATGCCTGAAGGGTAAATGGCAGTACAGGAAGGGCAGGCAAGCTACTGTTGATAGGCATCATTTCATCTCAAGAAAAGTGTGTTAAATTAACAAAAATGTCAAACAGAATCATATTTGCCCATCGAAGCATTTAGAAAGACAACTCATATTGAGCAAGACTAAACAGAACTGCCTTACCAAAAATGCATTCTGAACAAAATAAAATGGCTATTCTCACTATTGCAGTCGAACAGACAAGAGGCAAAACTATGTGAAAAAAGCAGGTCAGATAGCTACACCAAATACTTAGAACTGAAGAGTAAGGAAATAAGTGCCTGGATAACAAGATTACAATGACCCATTCATAACCTTTAACTTTCTAGTATGATTCACTATAAAGTTACATTTCACAGTTCCAATTTGATATTTAGCTGCAAGCGTTTTTTCTATTTGAGAATAGAGAGTAAAAGAAAAAGGAAGACTGCAAAGAGCAGCCTTTATTTCATCTGATACTGGATCAAGCTCCTTATTTTTTCCTACATTAATTATCATGAGATGGGGAATAAAAATACTGTCTGTGTGTGTTCTGTGGAATTTAAGCTACTAAATGTGTTGCAGAGAAAAAAGTTAATTCTCTTCCTTGCTATATTGTTTATTAGTTCTGTGATCTTGCAGATTCTGCTAGCAGCACCCTTATCAGATTAACTGTGTACTGTACTGGGTACTCTTCAGAGAGAATACTGAAGGCTTTGAAAGGATGTTAAAGGAATAAGGAAAGCCACAATGAGGTGACTTAGGTACCTGCAAAGACTACCACAGACTCAAATTCATGGCAGCCTCACAGCAGAAACTGTCAGTTCTCAGTTTATCTTTCTTTCTGTCACTTTCCTATAGGGACAGCAAATATTATGGCCTTTTGTAAGCCTTGTACTTAGTTTATATTACCAAAATCCTAGTGGGCGTGCAACCCCATCATCCCTAACATTCAGTATGTCCCAGTCAGACACCTGCATTGAAATACAAATTCCAGCACTGGTCCAGGAACTTTCCAGCTAGTCTCAGTGGAAATGAGCCCAGCAAAAGACCTGGAGATTGACTGAACATCTGGCTGTTTTCACAGCAAAGCACTTGACTAATTGTTGCAGGTCTACAGGTGGGAGACTCCCAAGAACAGCCTCTGCTGCACCTAAGGCACTTCATAGACACTCTATTAACGCTTAAATTTGTTAATTAACACCCTGAATAGGGAATCTGTGGGTCCCAAGGAGTCCCCAGAACAATTTCTGTAGCATTTTCCTGCAGGTGCAGGAATGGTAACACAAGACAGCCTTTTCTATGGCACTAAGATGTTAGAAAATGGCTCATCCATTGTGCAAGATGACTGACAGAAACATATACATCAGGTGGGATGGTCACCGAGATCACCCTATTCAAAAGATTCCAAAAAATTTCCTTTGGTCTGTTACTAAGTACTTGGTGAATATCCGTGCAGCACTTGTTTATGTGCTGAGATGTACAACCCTTGAACAGTCTTGTTATTTGGGGAGGCACCTTCACTTCCACAAACTGGATTCCTTTAGCATGCAGCTGTGTTCTGCTCTTGCTACTAATGGTAGGATTCACTGACAAGAAAAAAAGTTGAAGAAATTCCAAGTATAGAACTAAAAATATTGCAAAGTATATTTTTTGGTACTGTTCATATAAGGGAAAAGGGGTTGATTTTTTCATTTAAGAGAAAATTCAGAGTAGATTTTATGAGCCTTTGACAAAGAACAAATTATAAAAGACTGCCTATCAAAGAAATTAGTTGCCAAGATTGGGAAAGAGATAAAGTGAGTTACTGGAAATATCTAGAAACATTTCTCTAGCAGTGTTTATGTGCGAACTTCACAGTTGCACTTTCACATTTGATTTTCATTTATATTAAGGCAAATTCCTCTCACTGAACTATGATAAAAGGATAGTTTCTTCCTTTACTTGTTTAAATATTAAGTTTTTTTAGTTAGCGAATATATACTCCTAATTCAAAGATCACAGTTATCCTTACAGGAAATATTTGATTGTATGGGTAATTCTGTTCTGCAATTCTGTGATTCTGTTCCATATTTTTCAATGAAAATATGTGGATCTATTATGAATTATCTGTGACAAAGAGATTCCCTTTTCAGGGAGTGACTTTAATCCATGTAAGAGGGAAAGTGCTAAATATCATCCCCAACATGTTGAAGGATACTTAGTACTAACAAGCTTAAAAAGAAAGGTACTGCTGTATAATCTGTATAATCTCTGAGAAAAATGGCGTATTTGACAGCGAGAAAGTTTACATTGCTGTATCTAACTGGAGGTGTATAATCACAAGGAGTAGTGCTTTCAAATGGATTCCATGGCACGCATATATAGTATTTCAAAGAGTATTATCATTAGAACTCCTTATGTAAAAATTATGCGTTAAAAACAAGCTGCCGGTTCAGACCAAGAAAAAAAAAATCAAATTGTTTTTACAGAATTATTGTTTACTCATTAAAAGGCATTAAATGTTTTTTTAAATCCTACAAGGCACTATGTGGATACTCATTATTTACCTATAAATAGTCATTGCATCAGAAGTCATTTCAATTTACAGTCTTACCTGAAAGACTTTCCACTACTACTCTCTACCTTTTGAAGTGATGTCCTTTCCTATCCTTTGATTTTGTAAAAACAGTTGTAGCATGTGATTTTATTTTGGTTAAAATTGGGTCTTTGTTTTCAGTGTATCATAGAAATAAAATAAATGGTTGAGATAAAAATACAATAATTCAAATGTTAAGGTAGGGAGAAATAAATTTGGTTTGCAAAAGAGTGTTTCAGGTCTTTTTGCCTTTGTCAGCATGCACATAGTATTAGTACTGTCCAGCAGTAGATGAGAGAAGAGAATAGGTATTCCTCCCATTCCTTTCTAAATGTGTATATAGGTAGTACAATTTTGGTTAAATGAGTTTAGAGAGAGATGGAACTTTTTAGTGTCTCCAAGAATCAACATTACAAACCAAAGCCTTTTTTTAGTACTTGCTTATATCAGAATAATTGCATAAATCACTGAGGCATCAAGTATGAAAATATTTCAGAAGTGTCAACTATTTTTAATGTTAGAAGGTAGCCCAGGAATCAGCTACAGATATTGCACAGAAATGAAATAGCCTTTGGCAGGATGACTTACAATCTAAAATCAAGATATTCTGTGACTTGAACATAAAATTGAATTTTAGAAACTGAAGATCTACAGCCTGTATTGTTTGTGCAGCTGTTAATAGCACTGAATCATGAGTTCATTACAGCTTTATGATAAATTGACTGATAGATGGTAAATTGAAAAAACAGTGAAAGATCAGAAATAAGACTACTTTCAACAACATAGCATGAATGGTCAGTGAACGATCTTAAATAACATGACTTTCCTTCACAGCTTGTGAATAATTTGTACCTTAATGAGTTTGAGGGGGCAGGACAATATCGTTCTTATAAAAATACAGGGACAGAGCAGCAACTCTGGATATACTCTGATTCTGTTTTCTTCTAGATTTTGAAGTAGCAGTCTGATTTTATTAGTTGCAATGGAGGTATCCATGTTTTGGTTACCTTATTGCTGCAGACTGCACTGATGTGGCTGCACTGAATCCTACAACTTACTGCTTCCCTCTCCCTTCCCACATAGACACCACAGATTTGTGCTTTGTAAAAGGAGGAAATATCTGTCTGTTAGAGTAAAGCAAGCTGCCACCACAAATATTCTCTGTCTCTTTCTTGGCATAAACCTGTTGTCACAGAAGGGAATTTCTTTGTGGGCCACAACACACTATGGATTCAGGGAGCAAAGACACAGGCACAGGGCAGAGGGTACAATGGGAATGACATACAACATATTCCCCCTATTTTGTTAATTTTTCACTGATCCACAGTTTTTCCTGAGCCACAGAAATTTTCTTCAGACTTAGAGGCAGAATAAAAAGAGAAGTACAAATATGCAGGACAAAAGACATAATTGAAATTAATTGCAAGAATGTTCTTAATTCTCTAAAATCAGCAATCTCTGTGTGCCAGCACGGAAAGATGACACGACATGGTTTGTTGATACATGTGAAATCTCAGAAAGGGCTCGTTCCTTTGCAAAATCTTCCCTTAATGAGAAAGAAGAGGACTAGATCCCTGGTTTAATCTGTATTTCTCCAAGTAATTATGCTTTTATTGTTTAAGGATTCTGAATTACCTGAAGGTGTCCTCTAAATGTTAATTTCCTTTTACTGGTATGATAGGATACATTTTGAAACCATATGATTAAAGATACAGGATTTCTTAAGATGAAATGGCTTTGAAGATCATAAACAGACTCCTGGAAAGTAAAATCTACATGGAAATTATTTAATCTGATTAAGATGCAGAATTTGAGATGGCTCTAATTATTTCTGATAGGAGGATGACAAATACAAGGGCAGAGATGAGTAAGGGTTCAGGGATTTATATTATGTTGGCTTCAGGAATTTATTGCAATGGAATAAAGCCGTTTAAAAGCAGCAGCCACTTTGGTATTCAAATGGTTTTGGCTTGCTTTTTTTCTCAAAGGTGAATAACTCCAGGGAACTTTGAGTCTGATATTTAGGTATACTAAATACTCTCTCACTGCATCTGGGGAAAATCAGTTACACGCTGTTAAGGAACCTGTAGTCTAGCTCTAATGCCTTTTTTTAATTTTATAGAATTCTGCTTGCATTTGTCATGTTTAAAGGTTTTATATTATAAATATTTAAAGGATCATTTGGAGGTGACACAACTAAGGTAGATAATGACTGTTGAGCTTAGACTAAATTGTTAGATACGTACTGAGAGAAACGCCAAGAAGACTCTTTAGGTGAACTGCTGGTAACCTCAGGCAGATACAGAAGCATAGACATCTATTTTAGGCATACTCCAATGCAGTTCTTCATGCAAGGCAAGTCTTAGCCTCGCAAAAGAAATCCTTTTGTCATTGCTTCATCTGCATCCTGTCATCATAATTAAAAAAAGCTTTTCATGGGAGTTTCTTAATTCCTTACTACTCAACACTAAACAGTAGTTCCTTCTTCTTGTAAGGGAGTTCTTAGATAGCAACAAATACTACTACTACATGGAAGAAATATTAGCTAACTCAAGCAGAGGAAATCTCAGTTATTAAGAAATGAAAATTTCAAAACTACTGAGGAAGTATGTGTTATCGTATGAAATATTAAGATCAACTTACTATTTTTAACACTTTAACAGATCATTTGGACTTTTTTTTTCTTCTAGACAATCTGTGTTTGGAAGAACTGATTTCACATCAGGGAAAACAAATTATGACTTTCCAATCAATTACTTGAAATTTTAATTTCATTGAGGGTTAGGAGACAGGAAAAAGTGCACAGAGGAGAAATAGTCTGGGGAAAACAGTTGGAACTGACAACAGCAGGAAGGGATAGAGAGCTGGAACTGAGAATCTGAGACTTGATAAGTAGTCCTCTGCTTGGGCTTTGTAGCTAAAAATAGAGGCCTGACCACCTTCCCTGCCAACCCCTTACGATGATGTGCATCATTCTTGCGCAGATGGCACATGACTGTTGCCATCCACCTTGTTGCCCCTGCAGGACAGAAAGGCTTTGGCTGTTAGTCTACAATATGTTTAAGTCTCCATTTAAACCTAAGTATCATTATTAAACATCCTAGATAGTTATAAACTGCACACATTAAATGAGTCACAGAGAGAAAAACATTCAGAACCTGTTTATGGAAGATTCTTACAGAATTTTAAAAACTATAATGTTAAAATTAAATTTGGACAGATTTTTTCCAACATGTTTGGGCTCTTCTAGCTTTCCAGACAACAAAGTTGTCTTATCATATCAAATAAAAGGTTGTGGAAATGTTGGTTCACCCCAAAGCCTATTAATATTTTCCTCCAATTTATATCACATGTTGGAAACTGGAAAGCACCTTTATTGCACCATGTGACAGTAGTTAAAAAAGACCTACACACCCTCTGCCAACAAATAAGGGACTTACATCTGAACAGGTACATTTTTAAAACTAGGAAGGCTAGCAGAACCCAAATTCTGCTTTACTGTCCAAAGTCCCACTTGGTTTCCTCTAAGAGGAACACATCACGCACTACTACCCAAGTGATTTCTCTCCAGATTAATACAGGGAGCTATTCACTGTGTTAAAGGAAGAGTGCTTTAGGCCACAGAAGAAACAAAAATCATTTAAAGCTCCCTCTGCACAGGCAAAGGGAAACAAACTGGAGAAGGGCTAGGAGACTAATTTGGTGCTGCATTTGTGTTTCTTAGTAGGAATCATTATATCTTCAAGTTTGCAAAGGAAGCCCAAGTAGCAAAATACGTTGGAGAAGAGGCTTGTAGAGGTAGCGAATTTGCTGCACTGAGCAACTCGCAGCCTTTTTTGTTGTAATTGCATTCACAAAAATGTTCTGGTTTTCCATTTCTGGAGATTTGTTTTGGTCATTCCACAGTGCTCTATTGCAAAGTCACTGGTTGGTGGTGCACTGGTGCCAAGATTTGACAACTTATTTCAAAACTCTGGCTTATTTGGTTGTGTACTAGCAGCAGGATTTGATAACTCATTTTGAAGTAGGATGAAATAGCACCATCTGGCCATTAGCATTTCCAAGGCAAGCACTGTGCATTAAGGCTACAGGTCACCAATGTGCTCTACTTTTGACACATCTTCATGGGTTGTTTTTCTGAGATTGAGTTTGTACTTTTATTTCCTCCTGCAGAAGCCTACTTATTTTTCATTGATTTCCATTAAAGTAAGGAGAGCACTGATCCAGAAACAGTTCATGAATTGCATTATCCAGTTTAATTAGAGTGAACAGAAAGTTTCTACACAGACAGAAGAGTCAGCATTCAGCCTAAAATGCAGCTTTGGACAGTAATGGCTGAGGCTAGCAATGAACTAAAGTGAGAGGCAGTGCCAATTACCCCTTCCACTCATTATGCAGTACATTAAGAATGATGCTATAGCATGTTCTGTTTTAATATTTAGTACTATATGGTATATATGTCTGCTTAAATATCTTTCTCAATCTTAAACCATGTCAGAAACAGTCCAATAATGAGTTTTTTTGAAGTATGTTTTAAATCAAATTCTTGTTTTGCATTTTCTAGTTTTCAATAAAATATTTTGCTATCAAGCCAATAAAATGTTTGTAGTAACAAAAAGTTGATAAGCTGCATTTACTGTGAAAGTACTTTTTATGCCTGTAAGATAGTGTCATGGTAGCATCTGGAGCACAACAGAAATGTTACCATGCAGATTTTCAAATTTTGAGTTATTATTTTGTTGTGAAAGGTTTACTATTGAGGTCATGTCTACAAGGTGGTTAATAGTAGGCTGCAGTTTGCATAAACATATCCAAGCAAAGCACCAGTTTGCCAAGCCAAAGGCAGTAGTTAGGCAAGCTCAGTGCGAGCTGACCACCTGCATTAAGGGCTCCAACATAGATTTTTATCCCACATAAAGTTCTTTTCTGCAGCAGATGCACAGTCAGTGTTTGAGTTGTCAGAAATAATTGTACTTCAGCTGCAATTCAGAGTACACAGAAGGACACGAGAGGTCATGTGCAGGATAAAAATGAAATACCTAGTGCATAGATAGTTTTACATTATTTTAATTGTTAAATAGTAAGCATGTAATTTTAAAACACCATTGGCATGGCTTAAAAGCCTATACTCAAATCCAGCACAGCAATCTCCTTCTTTTGTAAATCTGACCAGTGGAGTTAGAGACAGCAGGGGAAAAACATCTCTCAGAGCGGAGAGAATTCGGGGCTGGAAGGGTGGTGGCACAAACCAACCCCTTCAGAGCTAGCAACAAATTTGCCATTGAAATGCTGTGCTGGTGCCTGTTCTGTCCCAGGACAATATACTGCAGGCAAAACTAGTTGACCCATCTACTGACCCACTACCTGCAGCATGTGTGGTCCAGGATCAGGAGAGGAGCTGCCCAGCAAGTACATGACATGCTAGCACCATGGCCAAGGAACATGGAACTCTGTGGGAAGTGGAAGAGTTGAGTCTGTACTAAATAAATGAGACTGAGCAGGCATGTGAAATAAAATCAAAGTCAAATGAAGTAGAATGGATGGATTAAAAAGAAATTTTTTCACTAGTACATAGCCTGTTTAGAAATTAAAAAAAAATAATAAAAAACAACCACAGGAACATAAAGTATTTATGTTATGACACATTAGAAAACCATTTTTGTATCCAAGAATTTACAGCAGTTCCTCACAGTTTCTTTCAAAAAAATCCCACCTTTTTACCTTTTCAAATACAGTTTGCTTACATGCAGAATATACAGTATGTGCTTAGTATTCATTTAGGGATTTTGCTGGTGAGAATTTTTTATTTTACTTTGATAACACTTTCTTAATTTGGGTATAAATCTAGCTTTATATCTTTTCAAACAGAAAAACACAGTTCATTTACGTGATTGTTCTCCCTATAAATCATGTAATATACACTGAGAATATGCTGGGGGGGAAACAATTCTCTCTTTTCCTGTGTGCACTATGATATATCAGTTTCTGCAGCAATAATTTAAACACCTAAAAGTTGCTACTGAAATCCTCTATTATTACAGTTCTGGGAAAAAGAGATTTAAATACGTAGTTTCTGAAACATATGCGCTTGGGAAATGTTAAAAACGTGGCACTGAATTCCTTGAATTAGAAGAGGATGTATTAAAAAGAATATTATGCATGAACTCTGCATGTGGGATTCTCTTTTTTAATAAATGCTCCCAATATATAATTCTTTTCTTAAATGGGATTCTCATAAATAAAAGGTCTCCAAAACTGGCCAGTCTTTACCATCACAAATATACGCTTGTCTTAGTTATTTGGTTGACATTGCTGCTTTGGGCATCTCGAGGCAGTGTAAATATAGAGCAGGTGTTTGAGCGCAGGTGGGTGTGATGGGACCATGTGCCTGGCTAAGATGAACATGCTGCTGCTGGACACAGGAAGCTGAGCACAGTGCAGGAATGCTCTGAGGGGTTAAAGAGGCACCTTATGGTCTGCAACTAGAGCATTGTGGTTACATGCCCAAGGTTAGTCAACAATCAGACCTTGTTACCAAAGAATCAGACAGGCAGGAGCTCTTGATTTTCGTTTGCCTCCTTCTATAGCACGTGGTATAGTCTTTTTCTCAGTCATTTGGGTACTTTTACCAGGTAACATTCCTTCTATTCTATTTGTAGGACATGTTGACATCACACAATGTCTTTGGCTCTTTCCAATACCACATAGAAGTTGGCGAGGATTTGTGTGTTTTTAATAAGTATATAAGGTTTTTAATAACTAAGTCTCTCTAGGGAAAGATATTTCTGTTTCATGGTGTTCAGGAAGATTGAAAAAAAAAATATCAACTCCACCTGGGGATTACTCTTGACAATGTCATTAGCTCATTGTCTGAAGTCTGGGGAGAATTATTTTCTTTACCCTGATAGTCCCATGAATTACAAGAATTAAGTATTCTTGTGGAATTCAGCACATAGCTGAATGAAGATCAGATCTGCTATACAATCTAGCAAAGTAAATAGGTGTAAACCTGCTCTTTTTCTCAGCTATTGCATTTTCTGTACTCCTTCATCATTGGTTCCTTAATTTGAGGCCATAAAGGCTGACTCTGCCCTGATACTGGGCATAGATAAGTACCTTCTCCCAAAGGAAATGACATGGCCTGGTATTGTGATGGCATTCCTTGTGAAAAAAAACTTCTTTGCAATTTTCTGGTTTATATATAACAATTTTAGAAAATGCTTGTATTTATTTTTCTGCAGAAGATTTTCTCAGAGATGTCTAAATGTATTTCTACTTAATAATATTTCTACTTAATAATAAGCTGACTTAGTTTTCTACCAGAAAAAAAATTGGTATGATGAGGCACGCTAATAAACACAGCTGTATGTTCCTTTCTTACATATAGCCTTTTTGCAAATGAATAAAGAATATGCTTTTGAATTCTTCGTTAGTTTAGCATCTTAAGAAAAGTTAAAAAGAAAACCAGCACTTTTGACATTATGGTTGAAGCATGCACATTGTTGTAAGAACCAGCTAATGTATTTTTCTTACAAAAATACTAAAAGTTTTATAAGAGGATGTAAGGATACAAAAAGAAAACTTTCTAGTGGAACAATACAAGTCCCTTTGTCAGATTCCTCTGCGAATTGCAAATATATTGCTCACAGAGCAGAACTGGCCATTGCAAATTCCCACGTCATTTGAAAAAATCAGTGAAACACCAAATGTTGAAAACATTCTGAAATACTGTCTTGAAAAGCTGAAGACTAAAGTTTATATCCCTGAAACAGGAGAAAGGAAGAGTAGATGGATTAGATATCTCTCTCTAGTAGTGCTGTGGCTGCAGGGTAGCAGCTGGTAGGCCTAGAAACAAACCTGAAAAACTCTTCTTCCCATCCACCCCCCAAGATGTATCACCATTAAAAAGCTCATCTATAATAACTGACAACCCAGTATCTTTCCTACCTTTAGCATAATTGTTTTATGAGCTGCAATACACCACGAAATCATCACACATACTCATGGCTGTCTCACAAAACTACCATAATAACTGACTGTTTCATTCTGGAAATAATATTCCAAATTTTGTTCTTTTTACCAGATTTCCCAATCAGCTGTCTAATGCTTCAAGAAAAAAAAAAATCAGCTGACAAAACAGATTCAGAGTGAGAAAATGCCTGACTGAATTTTAAAATTTGCTCATTGCTAGTTAGAAAGTCATAGTATCTCATTCAACAGTAATGGACAGTGGGCCTGGAGGGACAGTAAAGAATTAACTCCTCTGAGCCTAGTCAAGGATAGAGTTGGGGGGGGTTTTCTTACATTAATTCTACTGTACATATTCCATCATATGCCAAACATGATTAAAAATAAAGGAAAAATAAGATTAATTTGTGTAAGGTCTTCTAAATATAGAAAAGAAATAAATGCTGTTTTATCTAATTGTTAAAGACACTGCTAAAAGATAATGATTAACCAATGCAGCATGGTGAGAGCAATATAAAGTAGGTTAATCATCTGGAGCTCACACAAACCCTGTTAGCCTCTAGTTAGTCTTTTCCCTAAGGTATCAACATAATTTGAATTTCAAAAAAGAGCTTAACAGAACACAGTTCTTTCTTTTTTGTTAAATAAGGACTTGGACCATAAAAAAAATCAACTTTACCTTTTCTAAATTTCTGTGTAATCACCTGATCTGAGCTAATAGCCTAAAATTGAGTAGTGTGAATATAGAAATATTCCCCGTTAGCTCCAGAGAAGGTAGTGGTAACGCTCCCACCAAGTTTTGATTCCTTAGTCCAAGATACTAAGTACCTGGAATTTCTCATGAAGATAGATAATCTCTGCTAAATGAGAAAGATTTTATGCTATGCTGTGCTATGTTACACACCTATGCTCTCCATTTCATGGGAATAAAAATCCATACTCCATCAGTGGAATCAATGTAGCTAATTTATACCACCTGTGCATCTGACACACACACACACAAAAAAAAGCTAAAAAATTATTTCCCAATGTAATATTCACAGAAATGAAAAGCAAACCTAAGAGGAAAAGAAAAACACAATTCAACCAGCATTTGTTTTCATGATCTTTCTTTCTTTCTCTCCTTCTTTCCTTCTTTTTCTAGATTTTAAAAACTCCAAAACTCAGTTTTCCCTCTCACAACTGTTAGTAAAATGTGCTACTATAGGACTGAGGAGCAGAAGTTTAGTGAGGAATAACAGACTGAATTAATCTAATTGATCTTAGGCAGCCATCAGGGATATTCATAACAAGGAGAAGTGACCTTAAAAATACTGATCTCTTCCATTGTATTTGTAGGATGTGTCATCATTTTTTCTCAACTCCGCTTACCCAGCACTCAGTACACTTATTTTAAAAAAATAATGTTTTAGTTGGTTTTAAGTCTGGCATGGCTAATTTTACTTAATTGTCACTTAATTTTCAAAAATTACTGGGCTTGTAAATTTCATAGTAGTAAAGAAGGTAACAAATTCACAAGTGACTAAGCTTGTTGAGCCGAAAAAATTGTCTTGCAACTTCTGTTGGTCAAAATCAGACAAAAAAAATGACAAAAAAATCTAATAACAATTGAACAACAAGTCCCACTACTATGGCACTATTGAAACAAAATTGCTGAAAAAAAAGCCACATTTTTATGCTTGCCTATTAAGTTCCTCCATAAAATTAAGTTCCTCCATAAATTCAGAGGGCTTTTGTTCTACTAATCACTAACTACAGTGTTTTCCTAATGAAAGCCGTGCATAAAGAAGTTATTTAGCTGTTGAAGGTTCTGAATATAGAGCATAAAGGACTGGGCAGTTTAACAGTATAAAATTGATGCTAGAAAGTTAATTTTATATGTATTAAAGTCAATGTTAGAGATTTGCAGGGTTTGGAGAGGAGGAAAAAGGTAGGGTAGAAAAATTCTGACAGGAAATTAGATTAGAACATCACCTATATAACTTGATTTACAGATTCTTTTTTATTATTATTATTTTTTACTAGAGTCAGACCAGCAGTCAGCTTCTCAGCATGTGTTTTGGATTGCGCTTAGTCTTACCCTAATTTTTTCACAGGAATAGATTTGATTTCTTTTTCTACCTTTTAAAGCTGAACATCTTTCAATGTTAGAGGTTACTCTCTCTTAAATATGTCTTTATTTTATATTTGTGGGTTTGGAGGTGGTGGGGAAAAATATAGGTGGCCTGGGAAGCTTACACTTTTACACATTGGCAGATTTATGAAAATCTTCGTGTTTCACCCTAATACTATTTTTCTAAGCAATTCTCTGACTAAACTGACATCTTAGCAAAAATTATCAAACCCCTTTCCCTTTGAGCTTTACTTCTAGTTTAAAAGCACATTTATCTATAAGGCTCTCTGGACTTCAAAGATGGTGGCATATGTAACACTGGAATTCACAATATTTTGTGTATTAGATTAATATTTGCCCCATTTTCTAGAACAATGCCAGACCCAGATTGGTAGTTATCTTGTTGATTGACCCTGCTTCTCTTCTTGTAGCTTATTTAAGACATACACCTCCACAGCTGATTCTTTGCACAGCTGTAATTTAGAAAAGATTAATTCTTTTTCCTTTGTAAAAGAAAATGTAATTGCCATATATTCTCAAGAGCCCAAGTTGACTTCTTCAATCTGATTTTGTGGTTCTTTCAAATTATACTTTTTTAAAGGTGGAAAATCAAACATCCTAATTTGGACTTTATTAATAAATCCCTAAACCCCAGATTCTCAGTACACAGATGAAAATTACTGGTTATACAATACTTGTAAGAGTTATATGGGAAGCATGCATTTCTTTCTAGAAATGGAATGATCTAGGAACTGATATAAATTCTGGAAGAATGATATGTTAAACTAGATTTATTTAAGTAATGTCATTGAAAAGCTTCACATTGGAAGATGCAAATCATGAAGTAAACCAAGATAAAATTATGACAGTTGACCAGAAAATAGAAAATATTTATTTTCTATTTACTGTTTAGGTACTTACATACACTACAACTCTCTCATTCTTCATTATAAAAGTTGGGAATCACAGAAATGGTATTTATTTCCATTGCAAAAATTACGGAAGTATCATGGTCTCCAATTTATAGAACAGAGAGAAAAGCCCAGAAGAAATGCAGGAAACCTGAATTTCCCCAAGCCCACTCACTGGCCTATTTGTGTTATAATCTAGACCTAATGGCTAACTGTGTCTTTGTCATTTTGAGACAGCAAACTTAGTTTGAAATTGTATATATCTACTTATTCAGTGCTGTTAGGTGACATCAAAACATTGTTTGTGTTTCTTATTTTCACTGATAGCCGGTTATGTTCCAGTAAGGTGGAACTTTTAAAATTTTAGTGGGACCAGAATGTATGTTTTTTTTAAAAACAGTTCTGCTAAAAACCAAAAAAAATATTGATCAGATTTGTCTCATGTCTCAATTGAGATCACAACAGTATCTAGTATCTACTCTTAATTAAATTGAGTGAATATGACCTTAGTTTGAAATTAAACTTCTTGAAAACCTTTTTTTGGTCTTCCAGAACAGGACAGGGTTTGGTGGTCTCTGAAGTGTACCTGAAGGTTTGGTTTGAGCTCTTAACTCCTCTGCACTTCGCACCTATTCACTCTGTCCTATTCTGTACCATTATAAAATAATTATTGTTTACTACTCACAACAATAAAAATCATCAGCATCATCAGTACTGATATTAGGAGGAGGATTGGAGGCAAGACAATAGCAGAAGTGAAAGAGTTTAAGACTTCATGTGTGACAGTACTGACTCAAACAAATGTCATATCCCAAAGGGAGAGTGCCTGATTCGGTTTTATGAGCCTTCCTACCTTGATCATTTGGCAGCAAGCAACTTAGTGATCCTGCTAAACTTGCTTTCAAACTCCTATCTTGGCTGTGCTACTCACTGGAGAAGTAGGCAGAGAGAGAAAACAAAGCACTGCCCTTCCCTGCCTTCACACTCTCCAAACTCTCTCTGCGCCTCCAGTTCCCCTCCCACAACATTCCCAATGGTATTCCTCTGCTCAGCTCTTTCTGTGTGGCACACTTCAAAACACGATTTCTCACATATAACCAGGGAAAGGAGATACTTTGCATAAGGAGAATAAAATCAGAGGGAGGTATCTCAAAAGTCAGTTTAGGACATACTGTGGGAGTTTAGAGGATGCATCATGTAGGACATAAGAGGACCAAAGGAACCAGGAAAGAAAGAGGGAGACTGAGGTTCATATTACCATTGCAAAGTTTATCCAGCTCAAAAGCATATACCACAGATGGCAGCAAACTGAAAATACAGGCACAGTGAACTTCTTCCCATACTAATTCTCAATTTACATACTTGTTTATATGTAGCCCATTCAACTTTCATCAGCAGAGGTGTCTGAGATTTGTAGTGTGAAGGTTCTTGGATGCGTGAATATTTGAGCTTTAATTATTTTATCCAAACAGTTTTGTACTACTTTTATCACAATATAACTAGCATTCAACTTATGATATATATCTTTAGAAGGCAGAGTAAGGGGGGAAATAGGTACCAAATAAAATCTTATTAATTTTGTGCAAAAATGAAAAAAAAAATTGTAGAGCAGCATGAGGGCAGTCATAAAGCAGGGGAAAAAATCATGTAATTATTTAAGGAATAGACATAAACTATTTGGAATTCCTACAAGCAGGCAACTAAATTAGTAATAGATACTGGTATTCTCAAATACTTGATAATTAATATAAGATGATAAAAGACAGTTCAAAATAAAAAAGAATAAAGAAAGGAATTTTTTTAAAAGTGTAAGTCAGCATAATGAGCTAAAAAGTAAGAAATAAGACCCTCTTAATTTAACAGTAATTTTTAATCAGAGGCTGAAATAATACATTTAAGATAATTTTGCAGTTAGCAATTGATATGCTATACATATGAACAATATTCAGGGTAAAAGAAAATATACCCTGTTGCACTACACAGTAATTACCAGATTAATTAAATACAGTAAGAACTGTATTACAGCCAGTCTAACAAGGAATTTCCCATCTCAAGCAGCCAACTCATATGATCAGTTTTCACATCAGGCTACAGTATTTCTGGAGCAGTGATTAGCATCAGGATGGAATCAATAATGCTATAAGAGTAATGAGGCACAGAATCACTCCTCTTTTTCATACAAAGGATTATGAAAGGAATAAAAAAATGGAAATTGTAAGCATATTTAATTGTTCAATTGAGTTAAAAGATGTTAAAGGTATTAAAAATAAGCAACTACTATTTTTCAATTGACAAAGCATCAGATGTTATTTATTCTTTCACCCAGAAAACAGAGACCAGTTGTTTGGCCGTCAGCTATTGAAAAATCATTGTGTGAAAGTTAAAATGCTCGCTGGAAAAGCACAGTTCAATTAAGCATAGCCTGCACAGATCAGTCAGAGAAGGTCATACTTTACTGACACACAGGAGTACTGTGAAGACGTTACTGCCATGACTGATGAAAGGAATTCAGTAGATTTATGATACCCTGATTTGACAATGCCCTTCCCTTAGAAATTAATGACTTTAGGACAGTGCTAGGACATAAGGAGTAAATGGAACTGTTAGTTAAAAATAAGAGCTGGAAAAAAAATGCATTTGAAAGCTTGTTTTTTCAAGTTGTTTTGGGAGGATTTATGTAGGTCTAAATCAAAATTCTAGCACCCCCATACTATTTGGTTTGGGACAAGGATACTAATTCTTTCCTTATTTGATTCTTTCTTTAAATGGCAAGTAAATATCAGGGAGATTACAATATCTAGAGGAATCAGTAAATGACCAAATTGAATCTATACAAAAGTAAACCCATGTAAGAATATGTGTGCATACACCTTGTGTAGTAATGCCATTCAGGAATGAGGAGGTGTGGAAACATCCCTGAGCAGTGCCCTGCTGTGTTTTGCTAAGGACAAGGCATTGGGATCTCACACTATCCAAACCATGAAACACAATGAAAACATGGATCTGTTTCTGTTATTTAAGATGCTTAATACAGACCAGCTGGGCAACCACTTATCGTGGGAAAATAATATTGTGTTGTCCTATGCTGAAACATGAGATTGTACCAAGTCTTTGGAAAAATTCAGGTGTAAATTAACTGGTGTATACCTACATTCAGCGGCTTTTTAAATGCCTGTCTAGAAGATACAGATGTGTAAAATTATTTTTCATAAATTCTATCAGTGCCTCTAATGGAACAAAAAACTTCCTATACAAATATTAAGCTACCCAATACAAAAAGAGCAGATCTAGTACAGAACTTTAAGAATATCTGAAAGCAGAGGGAAGGTGTCATCTATGAAATGCAGCAAGTTTTCAGTACTTGCTGAAGAGCTCTAACAGACACACACTAGAAGTCCTTTTAAGATTTCCCTGTAATTGAAACTAGTGTTATTACTGAAGTATTTAAGTTACATAAAAAAGAATGTTGATTTTTCTCCTAGATAAGATTTGAGATATAGTAATATAAGTAATAAGTATAAAGTAATCAGAATTACGAAAAAGACCATCAAAGACAAAATCAAATTGGGCCAGAGAATCAGAAATTATGAGTGCAAGAGATGAGCTTGAAATTAGGATAAGGGATAACTAAAGGTTGGATAAGACATACATATCTGCAATGGTGGGACATTATCAAAATATTCTTAATTCTTCAATTAAAACTTTAATTATTTTTTTTCTGAACTTTTTTTTCCCCTTGATCTGGCCCAAAGGTAATTTTTTTCCTACCTTGAGAAAAGTGTTTTCTGCAAGGGAGACAACCTGCCTCTTCTGGTTCATATCTTAAAAGATGCCATGGTCCTTGGAGCTTTCAGCCCCACTGTAGGTACTGTACATGCAGGATCCTGCCACAGTGAACTCAAGACTCCAGACCCCAACACGCTTTACTCTGCTTCACAGCATGTCATATGTAAACACCAGCCCATATCCTGAACTATATCTCTGAGATTTCCAAGTGGCAATCTGATCTGACTTGGTTAGTGAAACAGTGTTGTAGAAGCTGAAGGACCTAGAGCAGATGGAGTGACATCCCTATCTGATTATTTCTGAGCAATGGGAAAGGTGTAGTTCAGGTATGGGTGAGCACACCAGCTCATTATCATTTTAACCAAGCCATTGTTATGTAAAGGTTTTAAAACAGAACCAAGTTACCATGGAAACTGATTGAAGCAAAGACTTACCGTAAATTCTTTTCTAGACAAGGATAACAGGACTGACAGGTGCACTGTAAAAGGAAAATGAGTGCAATATGAGTTAGGCATGTTGGTCTGTTTTCTCTTCCTAAAAGCAGAAGAGAGCATTTATAGCTCTGCTTTATCTCTACTATTTTCTGCCATGATATATTGGACATATTTTAAAAGAAGCTCCCACCTAAACGAACCTTTTATTTTGTCGTAATCCTATTTGCAAGGGGATGTTGGTACTCTAGAGAAAAGAGCTGAAGGGCAGGGCACTCCACTTATTTTCTCAAATTATTATGTCTTGCCAGAATCATCAGGGAGGAAGAGCCATCACTCAGGATACACATTTGCATAAAGTGCCCTTTCCCGACAGTGTTTATATTGTGGTCCTGAAATATGCTTTAGGTACATTTACATCTCAGCACAGCACTCCCCTTGTACAATATGAAAGAAGGTAACAGGGGAATTAAGCGGTTTTAGTGAAGAAGTACCCCTTTTCCCTTTTCCATAATTTTGAAAATATACCTCTTTTTTGCAATCCTATTCAAAGTCAAAATAATTTGACTCTGCAAATATCTTTCTTAGTCTGATGGATGATGGTAAGAATAACAGGGATTACAGTACGCAGCCTCCAAAACACAGTGCCAGAGTTTTACAGAGGGAAATTGGCAGAATGAACAGCAGAGCTTGTACCTTTTCCACTTGGAATAGTTAGCTGGGAATGATTTCAGCATACCAATATGCAACATTTTTTTAATTCTGTGCTGGATATTTCTACCTGCTGTGCTTAATTTCAGAATCTTGTGTTATCATTAGAGAAAAATATTCTCTTTTGCGATACAATTTTCTACCAAAAGGAAGGCAGGAGAAGGGGCAAATTCTTACTTGAATTAATCCCACTACTTTCCTAGCCCAAAGTTTCTCCTTCTTGGTTCCAGCTTCCAGCTGGAGCTGTATTTTTACATGCCCTCCTGATGTAAACCATAAAGCAATTTTCTTCCAGATTTTAAGAAGTCAGCTGTCATCAACAGACATAGTTGGTCCCAGTACACCAGAATCACAACAGATAGTCACCTTTTCCATTATGTTTGCCTTACCACTAAAAGTAAGGCAACAGCTGGTTTTGTAGTCAAAGTAAATATACTTCTCACCTTCAGTCTGTGCCTTCCTCAGCACTGTGGGGGTGGGGACATGACAGATGGTTCCTGCTAAGTAATCAGAGATAAAATGGTATTTGGTGTATGGCATAAATTTCCAGGCAAATAAGAATGCTTTTCATTTAATATTGTCCCTGTGAAAAGCTGGATACCTTAATAAAATGTGGCAAGCTCTAAGGAAATTCATATTAGATGTTAAAGTAATATGAAGTATGAAGATGAGACTAATCACAGAACTGCGATAAATGATGCACAAGCTAACTGTTACTTGTCAGAAGTGAATTTTTATAACTCTGTTTATTATATGTAAAGCTTTTTGGCAATGAGACAAATGGAAACATGAACTCAAATTCTGCTGGTTTTAGGCTAATTTCATCTTTGTTTCGGGCTCTGTCCACTATACAATATTTGGGTGTCTCTGGTTGCCAGTCCAGGCTCGGCTGTCAGTCATGCTTGGGCAGGGGCTTGTGAGGTCCTTGGGACTGGACACTCAAGGATTCCTTGCATTAAAAGGTAGAACCATTTAAAGGAAGCCATTTTAGTATTTCTATGCTTTTTGTCTTCATTCTGACCCTCCTGGAAAAGGGTCAACAAATACAGCTGTTGTTCTCCTCAAGCAAATAAATTCCTCATGAAGGTAAAAATTATTTCAAAGATATGCTTTTAATTCTATAAAGGGCGTCCCAATAATTGACAGTTTAATACAATTAAAATTCCTTGGCACCATTCTATGTTCCCAAATTTTAATTATTTTTCATATCTGCTTCTTTGACAAAAATGTGTCATTTCAGGTAATCATCATCAGATTCCACATACAGGTGTTTATCTTGGACTTAATTAAGGAGGTCAGAGTTTTACAAATAAGAATGTTGGCAATAGTTAAAGTTCATAACATTGGACAATACAATTTTAATTTACAAATTCTTGCGAAAAGGCATGATTATTCAAAAGGAAAGGTGGGGAAAAGAGGCACAAGAAATGGAGAAGGGATTGTTAGGAACTGGAAAAAGCCAAGATATAAGTTCAGGGAGTGGGGGGAGACACCCAAAAAACCCCAAACAAACAACCCCCCCCCCAAAAAAAAAACCAAAACAACAACAACAAAACAAAAAATGATAAAGCAAAAAATGGAACAGAACAAACCTCCTTAAAACTGCAATGTACAAAATTACCATTTACAATACAAGGATAATTCTTCCAAGCCCAATTAGAATTCTGTGAAAATTGCTGAGCCTTGTAGACATGTCTTAGACAGGCACCTTGTTATAAACTTCAAGATTAGGCCTGAAAGAAAAGAGATCAATGCTGTAACTAAAATAGTCTGTGACATATCTGACTGGTCGTTCTAAAGGTGTTGCCTGGGCTTACAGAGGAAAATTTGCCAGACACTGGTGGTTTATGTTTCTCATGAGCCCACGTTTTATGTTGCGAGACATTATTTATACATGTTTGTGTTGCCACAGTTTATGCAGAAAAAAATGTATATAAGTAGATTCTGTGCATGGATCTAAGTGGTTAGCAATATAAAAATATGTCAGTATTCACATCTGCAAACTTACTACTTCAGTGCTTGACCCCAAGTCTCTAATTGTTCCACTTCTATTTTCATGGAAGACAGAAAGAAAAGTAATAAAAGTCTTTCATTTACCCATATGTAACTCATGGATATTTGTCAATGCAGGTTTATCAATATAGAGTCCACATTGGTTTCACATGTGACAAGGAGGCAAGCAAACAGTGGAGAACGGCAGTACATGTGACACAGATAAGCAAGAAAGAAAAATTAAGGACAAAAAGACAGAGCAGTTACTAAAAAAAAAAGGTAAGTGATTCAGATGACTCTGTATAAAGTGTAAAATGTAAAAAGAATGGTATCAAATACTGTATGTTTATCTTGCCCTTCCTAGTATTCCAGAGAATTACTGCCACACGTGTCTGTGGACATACCTACACACACACACACACACCCTACTTACACCCATTCACACAATGAATTTACTTTTTGAACAAAATTTTACCCTCAGTGAAAATATTTACTATACTGGTATTTGACATTTCTTTTAATAAAATTTTCTATATTTCATTTTATTTCCTTTACATAAAACATTGTACTATTTCTACAGGAAGCCAGACAAGTAATATTTTGACTGGGGAGTAAAAGAATGTTGTGCTATGTGTGTTACTGTTCCTTCTCAACAGTTCTAAGTTCTCAAACCTTACAATGTATATCCTGTCCTTGGACTGATCTCTTGGGGCATTACAAGCACACTGGAGAAATTGCATTTTCACCACTAACGGAAGGTGGAAAGAAAATCATAGCTAAACATTACATATCTATCTGTTTAATCCTTACCTTTCCCTTCCACTCACAAAACTAACACTTAACTTGAGATGCTGGTATAGCAACACACACGAAGTGTTAAGAAATGGTTTACTTACAGGTTTTTGCATTCCTAAGTAACACCATCACCTTATCACATCCATTTAGTTTATCCACAAAACGGAAATCCTTTTAGAGTTTGGCCTTGTAGAAGTGCTTTAACCCATCTACAAAATGTTATGCTTATATTTAACTTTCATAGAACAGCATCTAATGCTTCCAGACAGTATTTTTCAGAAGACTGACTCCAAATCTATGGAAATTCACTACTGAAATAACATGTTCTATGAATCAAGAGCTCTAAAGACATTAAAAACCAATCAAACAAAAATCCTCAAAACTCATTATTACTGTTGCATCATATTAATTATACATCGCACAATTCCTGATAATGCAATATTGTGTTCGTGATAACTTTCTGCACTTTGGTAGGATTGGCACACACTGAGACATTCTGTCTATTCCTTTGTACATTGTTGACTGATAGCTGCTGCATGTATGCAGAGCATCAGCAAGGATGCCTCTGATGGGAGAAACAGCATCATACAGCTGGAGCTTCTCTAGGACGTGCAATATTCATCAGTTGCAAACTTGGGAATGTCATATTGTAAAAGCTACATGATAAAGGACGCTGTGTGGTGTTACAGCTGATTCCATTTGCCATATGGCATGTTATTATTTTGTATTACCTTGGGGAGTGTGCTAAAAGTGAAAGAACAGAACACACTCAAGGTATATGGAATAATAAGGGCAAATTGCATAGTTCTTAATTATATCAGTACAGTCTGTAACTGAAATGGAGATGGAACTAAATATGAGAGTTGAAAGTGCATTATAGTACTTCCCAGCTCCTGAAAAGTAATAAACTCTATCAGGAATATTTAAGCAGAAAGAAATTGCTAGCCACCATATGTAAAAACCTACAGACAACCTCAAAGCAGGTTGACTCAAAAGTCAGCAAATGCTATGTGTAATGCTACACGCATTCCCAAAATATGGTTTTACATCAAAAATATTTTTACATGGGGTAGGCTGGAGAAAACATTTAATCAGTAATTTCTAAATGAGAGCCCATATGCTCAGCTGTAATAAAACCATGACATGAATTATTAGAACAATAAAGTGGAAGGTATTTGCTGAAAACAATTAAAGTAAAAGCATAATAATTAATTGTGTCCTTCTGATACAGGTAAGTGAGCTGTCCGCAGGGCCTAAGATGTTCCAAAACAAACAGAATCTCCAAATTTAAAAAGGCTTTCTCTTTACAATATATCAGAATTCACAAGCAGATTGTTATGAATGTGGCCAAAACTTAAGCAAGATTTGAGGAAAGATGGTTCAGTGAAAAAATACTTTGTATTTTACATGACAGTATTTGTCTGCAAATTCCATTCTTTGCATGCCAACAAATTGAGCTTCACCCCTCTCTTATCCTGGAGTGCCATCTTTGCAGCTGTTATCTGACTCTGAAACAAAATCCAGCCAAGGTTAGATCATTCTTTGGGAGCTATTATTCAGTCACCAATTAAATTTTAAATGACAAATTTTGTGATACCAAATAGCATAAACATACAGGCCTGCTGGTTTTTGGACTAGTTTGGCTCTAAATGCCATAGTCCATTAGATGAGGCATTTTAAGTTAGAGGAACAGAACATTTTCAAATTATTCATGATAATTGTGCAATATTTCAGATGACATCCTCAAAACTATCATCTATTCAACTGTTCAGTTTGAGTAGCCAAAAAGTAGATCGCTCCCATTAGACAGATCTTTAGTAGGAATAAATCAGATAAATTCTGGTGACTGTCAATATTTGCACTTGCACTTTGCTTTCCTATTAGTTTTTACCAGTTTTTTGAAAGATAATTTTTTTTTGGTAAGTCATTCAAGTGACTCAAGGTCATTTAAAGCTAACAGAACCTCACAGAAAAGAGAATAGAGGATCACGGCTCTATGGCCCTTGTAAAGCTTGCACTCACTACCAAAACCAGTGCAGTTTACCAGTATCAAGGTTTGACACTGCATTGTTTACATTTGTAAATACAGAAGGGGCTGAGCTGCAGCTACTGTGCAAATTACTGCATCCATTTTCCTTTCTCAGCTAATGTTAACACCAACTCATAACACATTCTCCACTGTATTATCAAGATCTATGAAGTTTTCACACATTTCAGTCTGTGTGCCACTCATGCTTCTGTTCCAGCCATAAAATAGGCTGATGCAAAAATGACTGATGTCACTAAATGAGGGTTATTATTCAGTGAGAGATAAGGAAAGAAAGGGAGGGAGAGAGGGAGGGAAAAAGCCAGTTCTCACTATTATACTCAAGGGTCTTCTTCCTTTTTAAGTGAGCTGGAATCTTGAATATGAGTTAACTGACAACTGACAGCTCAAGTTTAAAGACTCAGTGTTGTAAATATACTTGACAAATTAGCAAACATTTTTCCATTATTATCTTCTTTAAAGGAAAGCTGTTTATCATTACAAAATAGAGTAATATTTTTCATCTAAGAATGTATTCAATTCCATGCTAATGAAAGATAACTAGTGTTTGACAGAATCAGTGTTTACCTTACCGTAATAAATTGAGAATTTACAACTACATTTTAAATACTTTGATTTCTGCTATTCTGATAAGCTCTGTTACCCTGACAACAAGCATAAATGAATGTGTTAGGTCATGATAAATTTTCAGTGCTGCAGTTTTAAATTGGTATTGGAAAATAACTTTTTTAAAATACTTAGTAATTTCTGCTGAAAAGATAGAAATATTTAATTAAATATGGGAAATGGAATGTCAGTAAGAATTTTTAAAACTAAAATCTTATCATAGCATGGTAATTATTTCTACTATTATTTTTCACTAAATTTACACACTCTTCAAGCTTCACACTGAACAACTCGGAAAAACATCAAGAAAATGATAAATGGGAGAGTTTGGGAATTTAAGTCAAGGAAAGAATCATGTTCCAAAGTTTTCTCATGACAAAGTTTTTTCTGCTAGTTCACTTTTTTAGGCAGTTAATTTTTTTTATTAATTGATCATGAGAGTATTATAGTATAATATTGATTATTTTAGATGTGTACTCTTTTAAAGTCTTCAATAAATTTAAGAAAATGCAGATAGGCCAAAAATTTGCTATGCTGCAGAGGTAGAATGCTCAATTACATCTAGCAGGAAAATCAGAAGTAAAGGATTTTTATCCAACCATAGTTTATAAGTAACCAAGGTTTAACAGTGGCCATATCTTAAGAGAATTTCAGAGAGAAAAGACATGATTTGTAAGACATGATCTATTCAAGAGTACATTCTACACTATAAAACAATATTGTCAATTACAAACCCCCTAGTTTTAGTGAAAATACAGTATTTAAAAACTTGGAAAACTGGTTATATAATCTAGAATAATAAAATTTTTAGTATTGTCAACCTCTGACTTTCCCTTCCAGTGGCACTGCTATATTCAATTTTATAAATACATCTCTACTCAAAAACTTGGAAAATAAGCATGCGCTCCATGCTTTAGAGGTGCCTAAGAACTAACTAAATACAATTTATGCATATTTTAGGGCTTCTTTTGACATATATTCAACTGTCAATTCTCATATGTTTCTTCTAAAAAGATACTCTGCTGCATATTTGCAGTACATTATGAACAAATGTTATACCTGCTCTGCTGATTTCTCTTAGAGTACTTATATCTTTGCTAGATTATGAAGTGTTGATTAAACAGTAAGTGAAAAACACGGTGTAGTAAACAAAATGTATTAGGATTTCAGTGCTTTTTCTAAATGACGTTATTCACAGCAGATTTTGGACCAGTGTTTCCGAATTCTTCCTTATTCTTCTTCCTTATTCTGCTTCTAAAATACTTCCTTATTCTAAATCTAAGCCTTTTTATGCCAGCAGAAGCTGACAGACTCTCACGGTAAACAACTGGCAAATTCTCCTGAGCACTCAGAATGATCTGTATTTTCTGCAGTTCAGTAAAAACCTCAATATCATTTGAGAGTAAGACCATGATATGTCCTTAATAGTCGAACAATGTTATTTCTTATTTTCAGGGGAAATTTTCAGAAAGCAGATCCCATTTTGCAAGTGAGGCTTTTTAACTGCCATGCCTACATTGCACATTTGGCCAATCCATTCACTAGTACCGAACAGATCCTTTTATTCCCAAAGATGTACATGTATGTTTTTGATATACTGTGTATGTTCAAAGACAATTATTTGAGTAAACACAGAATCTGAAAAATGAACAAGATGAAAAGTATAGAACTATGTTTTCTGAGCGAGGCTCTGCCACCCTTGTTTACACCCTAATCTCCAAGAACACCTCCTGATCAAGCTGCATCCTAAAAGCAACATTAAGTGCTTTCCTGGAACAGATTACTGAACTGCATGCTCAGATGATCACTATAATTTCTTATTTTTAAAGGCAGTGACTGCAATAACATCATGCTAGCAACATTTATGTTATAAATTGTACATAATTGTATAGAAATAAACCTGCGAGGTATCTAAGTCTCCATCAAAATGCAATGAAGTGGGAGGGTTTTTTTAAACTGGAAAACAGAAGACTGAACAGGAACGAAAATAGTCTTTTATAATTCCTTGCTTATCCCACCAAAAGGCCATCTGATTTTTATAGTGAGTTAAAACATAAGAGATATAAGTAGTTCTTTGCTGTTTAGAATATTATTGATTTTTTTTGACATCGCAGATGACAGTAGATGTGATTAATGGCTGCTGATAATTGGAGTTTCATTCCAGTGGTTATTGCTTGTCAGTAACAATTAATAGCTCCACAAACCCCCCATTCATTTCACAATATTAAAGACTGATGGCTTGTGGGAATTATGCTATACTAGTAGTTTCAATTAGATTTTGAATTTTATAGTATATTGAATAACAGTTTATGGTTTTATAATAGCAATGATGGTTTATTGTTGCATGGTAATCACTCTCATTACATGTATGTTTATCTGGAGAATTACAATTTTTATAGTCATTAAAATTATTCAGTTACATTTCTCTAGAAGTACAGGGTGGTTTGGTCTGTAAAGATGGGTTTGAATGCCAGTGACATTGGTTCTGCCCTACTGTTGGATAGGCAAGATGCAATGTTTAAGAGAGGCAGGAAAACTTTCTGTTCCTTGGTATCAAGCAAAAAACAACCCAAAAATCAGCAGGAAGGGAGAGGGAATCAAGGACTGGCACAGAGGAGTGGACAGGGGAGAGAGAAAGAGCTATGTAAGATAAAGTTGATTGAAAATGTCATCTGCATCAGGACAAAATGGTGCATAGACTTTAATGGGAGAGATTGGAAAGGGTATAATTCTTTATTGTGACTACATTAAACTTAGAACAGTTTTTAAAGTTTCTTTACTGAGAAATCAGCAGGCTCTGAAGTTTAACACGCTTGTAAGATAAATCTTGAAACTATAAGTATACTGATAAAAATTCTGACACTCAGGAAGCCAGTGCATTTCTAACACAGACATCTGCATTGTCAGGATCTAAGTCAGAGACCACTGAATAAAGTTCGACAAAGTGGAAAAGGGAACAATGTGGAGAAAGAACTTTATAAAGTAAGCTTCTTAATTAGCAAGGCACATACTGATTTCACTTGCATAAGAGCCTTTGCCTAGGACTCTCCTTGACTTTAATTTCTTGATGCAGAGAATACTATTTTTATGACAATACTGTAAATAAATGTTTCTTCTGCTTTGTCTCTTAACATGCTCTTAAAATTTACTGATAATTTTGATTATTTTTCTAGTTTAATCTTAAAGAAATTATCTAACTAATCTCCCAAATAAAGAAAATTCTACTAATTCAATCTTGTAATTTTCTTCCAAACAAGGAAGTTATTCTAGTGTAAGATGAGAACCTGTCCCAAGAAGTACCAAATTATTTCAGCAAACAAGGTTAAGGGAAAAGTCAGTAGTAAAAATGACTATGATAATTGTAACAAAATTCCAGGTCAAAACTGCTGTCTGTTGCACATCTCCATTCAGTAGTGATCATGTCCAAGTCAATGCCAAACTCTGAATGAAATCAATGGGAACAGGATCAAGACCTTTCTTATTACTATTTGATTAGTTTGTGCAGATTTGCAAAAGCAGAAAATTACTGCTGGTGATAGGAAAACCTCCAAAGATATTCTTGTTTGTTTCCCTGGAAAAATCATACTGTGAAAGTTTGGATGATTATACAGATATATGTAAAACTTCTCTGATTTACTTTGCTCCTGGCCTTCAGACCATCTGTTCAGAAATATTTTTTTTCTTACAGTTTCATGATTCTACTATTAGTTATTTGTTGCATATTAGCACCTCACAGCTCTAATTAGTATATGTTCTACTGTGGCAGGGCTATATAGACCAGGTGAAACCAAGTGCAGAGTAAGTTGGGACTAAATACAAAAAATAACCAGCTTTGCAATTCCCCAGGTAGATTTCTGCTAAGTGTAAGTTAGGGGTTTTTCTAGGACGATTTTTTTCTTATATTTTTTTTTCAATTCCCAGTGTTATTTGGATAATAAAATTTAAAGGAAACAAGGCATTGAATTAAATTCACGATTATGATGTAAACCATCGTGACTAAGGAGAACAAAGTATACAGATGTATGCCAGTAATCCAATGGAGAAGGATGAGGGAGTTCAAAAAAGCAATTTGGTTCTATTCTTTGATATAATCTAATAAAACATTAATCTTTCTATTGTGAAACACAAATTCAGGCATTGCGATGGCTGTAGATCCAATTCTAATGTCTTATTCAGACAAATCATTTTCACTGCTCTCATGTTTGACAATACCAACAAAGATAATCCCATAATATATGTCTCATATCCAGCACTGAATTTATCAGGTGTGAGTTATTTATTTTATGACTGAAGAATTTCTGGAAACATCATATAATCCATGTTGGTAATTCAGGTACTGTTTTCAAAATGTAGTATTTTACAAACATGTAAGGGAACTAGACATTGCCTTGAAGCAAACTCCAGGGACGTGGGCAAGCCAATACATCTGGGCAGAACAAGGGATGTCAGAGCTTCATTAGTTGTCACTTTTGGGGTATAGATTCTAGCTTCTGTTTGCCTTTCTTGCTCTCAAGTACCCAGCAGTTTTAGTATGCCTCGAGCAATAAGATAATTCAAATATGCATACATTCAATAGCATTAAACTCATCAGAACACATATGCAAAAATTTAGAAGCTGAGACCCAGCTGTTTGCTGCTTTGAAGAATTTTCTTTTTTTTTTTTTTTACTATGAATAGCACCTGTAAGTATTGAGAACAGTGAAGCCAAGCAGAACATAAGCTATAAGCAGAGAGCAGGAATAGGCCACACAAATACTCTTTTGTTCACATGAAATTGAGGTTGTCTGAGTGTGTTTTATAAATTCAGTCAAAACATCTGCTAGAAGAGCTCTCACTTAAGCATTAGCTACTCCATCTTTCCAGAAGGTGTTGTGTACTTTAGTGGCTCGGTCCAGAAAACTACTTGTGTTACTATGGAGTGAAGTGGGAATAAATTCACACACTGTGCTCTGGAAGACTATATTTAACATGAGAGATGAAGATCATCTTTTACCTTTACTCTAAAACCTATGGCTTTTAGAATTTGGGGATTTTCTACTTATTTACTAATGGTAAGCATATGTTGTGACTGTAGTGCTTGAGAATTTATCTGATTAATAGAAGAAATAAAAACTTAACATTTTACTGCTGCTGTGTTTATGCTTACAGTTTGTAGCTTTATTCCTGAACTTCAGGAGAAGCACAATTCTTTTAGTCTACACGGCCAATGTAAAAATTCTCTCTCTTCTACTCCTGCGTTACACACACACACAAAATTAAACTATAAAAGAGTTTGGCTACAATTTTTAATAGAAAGCTCAAGTATTTGCTCTACTTTCACAGCAGGAAAAGCACACAGTTATATACTAAGAAGATTTTACAGAGGTCTGTATCAGAGCTTCTGTGCTCACTCACATCATTGTTACGCTTCTCAGGTGCATGGATTTCAGGCATACGTCTTCTCCAATTTGTCCTTCTTACTTTCTATAACTTATGTTTAATAACCAGACAAAAGCTTCTCTGAGCTCTCCTGGCAGGAGGTAATTGGTCTATACTCTCTGCAGTTTCCTCTCCAGCACTGTAACATACATCAGTTGCTAATGGTTAATTACTTTGTGCACTTGCAGTTCAGCCTCCTGGGGAGTGAAATTAAATTTTGTGGCTTTAGCCTAGAACATGGACTCAAAACACACACATACTTAAAAGTTTTTCTGAGCACTGGTCAGAGAAGTTCCTAGACATACAGGAGAGGGAGTTTCAGACCTGACTTTTATTCCAGGTGGCACTTGACTTGATGCTCACTGATTACATCAATGGCCAGAACGATTTCTCTTTGCTAGCACCGATGAGCATACCCTTTCCTCTCAGTGAAAGCAATTGTGGTCTGACCATTTATACTCATACTGATATTGCTGATACCTATGTGCATTGAGTAAATTATGCTCAGATGTCTTGGAAACCATGATAAAGAGGACTGTTCATTTTTTTAGTTCTGAGCAAATAGGATGTTTTGAGAAAAACTGCGATCCATTCTTGCAAAATGGAAATCTTCTTTTAATAAGTTTTTTTAAGGCATATTAATTCCACTTTTCATATCTGGTTCCCAAAGTAACATTGAGAATGACCTCCAAGAGGTACTACAAATTTTAGAAACTAATGATGGCCACTTTAAGCCTTTATAATACTGCAGGAAACTGCAGCTGTGTCATCATGCCAACAAAAGAAAACAAACCATCTCAAACAGAAGAAGTCACAATGTTTTTTCAGATACAGAATGAGTGCAACTTTCAAGAAATAATTTTTGTCAGGTTTTGTCAGCTTTGTTAAGTTTCCCTGATGTGCCTTAGTTACAAATTGTTTCTACAAGAACAGACTTTATCTTATGATTTGTATGACTATCAGTAATTATAAGAGCCCAGCAGAATAAAAGGCTTTTTTCTCATGCTAGACAGAGAGCTTAATTAGCAGTAATTTAATTCTGGGAGAAACTCTCACTTTGTCTCCCTTATTTCACAGAAGAGCTACTGCTGAAATATTTTGCCATATTTTTCCTTCCTATAGGAAAAATACACCTTGAGCTCTTCCACCTCTGCTTTTTAGTAAAAAGAATTTGTATGAACTATTTATATTGTTCTGAGATTAAAACAAACCAAAACTCCAAACAAAATCACTAAAACTTGTCTATAATTCATTGGGATTTGACTTTGATGAAGATTGTTCCTCTTGAATTCACAGGAAGACAAACTGGTCAAACATTTACTTCCATTATAAAAGAAACAAGCAAACAGCAACTCTCAGACCCGAAAATAAAAGTACTTGGGGTTTTTTTTCAACTAAAAACAAAGATACATTTGAGGAAAATAGACAAGTTGAGAAAATTTTTAAGCAATTTTTTAGCCATATGGAATTAAAAAGCTGACTTTTAATATTTTTCCCTTTCTTTGAAGCAAAGTTCTTTATATTCTCCAATGCTAGTCTACAAATACCAGGAGGAGAACTGCACAGTAATTTATCAGTACCTGGAAACACGTGAGTTTGCCATATGGTTCTTCTGCGGGGAGTTACAGTTCTGAGTTTCACCTATGCAATATTTCCAAGTGAACTCTATCAAGTTCCATTTCAGTGAAAGTTGTCTTATAGAGGAGATTTCCCCTCGGCTATTCTTCGAGAAATAGGCACCCTAGGCATACTATATATAAACTTTGGACTACTGTCTGGCAGCTCAACAAGACAGAATTCCTGTTAAGTGTACATTTCTCAGAATCACCACCTTTAAATTAGTCACTTAAGAATAAGGTTGGATGCATCCAGTTCTTTCAGCCTGAAAAAACTGAGTTAGGCTTACTCCACTGACAGATAGGGAGGCTGCACTACAGTTCAACAGAATAGCATAGCTTGTTGCAGAATTCTTTTAACTACCTGCTCTGCCTGGCATTCTACTTCCTTGGGAGCCTGAATACATTTGAACTGATACTGTATTAAAAGAGCATAGAAGCAAGTGCTATCAAATTGGCTGGTTGTCTTTGATTACTTCCTCTTGGAACCAAGAATTAGAAAGGTCCTCTAACTCTAATACTAACTTTTTGCTTTGAAAGAAGAATTTCTTCATATTAAACCTCTCATGCAAATACTATCAGATAGATCTGGTTTTCCATGTTTTTCTACTCTAGTTATTTTAGAAATGGCAGTATTCTGAAGTTATCTGCAATTTAGTTCAGCCATTCTGCATGACTAAGACATTTTGTAAATTCAGAGTGAATATAGATTAAGGTAATGTGATAAATTATGCAGAACATAATTGATGAAGAAATTATTAAATGGGCAAAAAGATTTGGAGACTGAGTGAATTTGCATCAAATTCTAAACATTTCCACTGTCTATTATTATTTTGATTAATCAGCATAGGCACCCTGTGTTTATTTTGTTTCTTTGCGAAGGAAGAAGACAAGAGAATATATTGCTTGGATAGCCTTCTCTTATTTTTCGTTTAAAATTAGAGTCAGTACTCTTAAAATGTAAGGCTTCATTTTCCAGAACATTTATAAAGATTTAGCTTCCTAAGTACTTCAAGTTATTGGGCACAAAAAAGTTCATCTATTCACACCAATAAAGGAAACAATCCCAACACATGCGGAATTTGTAACCCTCTGAATCACAGCAAAGTGGCACTCACATTTTCAGTGAAAGTAGTTCTTTTTGTTTTGTTTAGAGAGGCTACTCTAATTGGAAAATGTGTCTGGTTAGAAATATTTCTGACTTTTTAGTGTAGAAGGTGTAGCATTTGTTTGAAAATAATTTTTTTACAAGAATGCTTCCTGAGTGAAAAGGCATCATCACCTTAAAAGATGACAAATACAGTAGCTGTTTTCCATTTGGAAATAAGCAAAAAGTACAAGATATAAAGTACAAGAGAAATGTTCTTTAACTGTTTCCCAATGTTTCTTTCAAATGAGAAACAGTAACAACGGGCTATGAGAAGTTTTTTTTTCAACTTTCTAAATGATTCCTAGTGGCAAAAGCTGTGTGATAAAAGACTGCTTCCCCAGAAGATGTCAAGGTAGAGCTGAACACTTACAATATATTTTGAGTGTGTGTATTATAGTCTCCTTTACTCATGTTCTATCATCCAGCTGGAAAAACAGTTCAAAACATTTGGGAAAAAAAAAAAGGAAAAATATAATTTCAAAATAGATATAATTGGAACACTAATTCATACATTTGGTCTTCTTTCTCATGGGAATTGTCTTCTTAACAAAAATTACATAAATATATTGCAGACAGCAACAAGTTGGGTCAGAGTGTTAATCTACTAGAGAACAGGAAGGCTCTGCAGAGGTACCTGGGACAGGCTGGATTGATGGGCCGAGATCAATTGTAAGAGGTTCAACAAGGCAAAGCACTGAGTCCTCCACTTTGGCCACAATAACCCCCAGCAGTGCTATGGGCTGGGGGCAGTGGCTGGAAAGTGGCTCAGTGGAAAAGGCCCTGGGGGTACTGGTCAACTGTGACCTGAACATGAGCCGGCCTGTGCCCAGGTTGGCAAGGCGGCCAATGGTGTCCTGGCTTGTATCAGCAGGAGTGTGGCCAGCAGAACCAGGGCAGTGACTGTCCCCCTGTACTCAGTGCTGGTCAGGCCATACCTCGAGTGCTGTGTCCAGTTCTAGGCCCCTCAATTCAGGGAGGACACAGAGGTGATGGAGCAGGTCCAGAGAAAGGCTATGAATCGTGCACAAGTCTAGAGGAGCAGCGGAGGGAGCTCCCAAGTAACAAGTGACAGGACAAGAGGAAATGGCCTCGGGTTGTGAAAGGAGAGGTTTAGATTGGATATTGGGAAAAAATTCTTCATGGAAAGGGTTATCAGGCATTGGAACAGGCTGTGCAGAGAAGTGGTTGAGTCACCATCTCTGGAGGTATTTAAAAGATGTGCAAATGTGGCTTTTAGGGACACAGTTTATTGGTTGACTTGCCAGCACTGGGCTAATGGTTGGACTTGGTGATCTTAGAGGTGTTTTCCAATCTAAATGATTTCATGATTCGATGATATAACCGGTGCCATAAAAAAATTCTTTTACATTTCAAAAAGAAACCATCAGATATGTAATGATGTCTGCAAAAGGCTTCTCTACTGCTATTGTATCTTACTTGAAAGGTAATGGAAAAATCTAAAATTTCAAGGCACTACAGTGTAAAACAATGTTCTACATTGGTTTCTGACTGACACAGAAAGGCTTTCATCAGCAAATTACTTAGTTAAGCAGTTAGCAAGAGATAGTAACTATGTATTCAGTACCTCAATAAATTATTTGTTACATTTAATCAGGTCAAATTAATAAAAGAAAATTCTCAATGAGGGTTAAATGCTGAAATTTCAAATGGAAATCAGTTCTCAGCTGTTACATGTTTTTTGTTGCTTGGATGCTATATATGTAGGTTTTTGCTGGTTGAAAAAAATAATCTTTAAAGCTATGTGTTTCATGAATTCCATATTGTGTTCCATTCTGCTGTATGCTTTACCAACAAATTAAATTCTCTGTGAAAGAAGTCCAAAACTGTTGTTCATGAGCTCTGCAATAAAACAGTTTGGGGTTTTTTTCCTTATGAAGCAACAATTTTCAAGTGAATAGGTCTTTATAACACATATTTTAACACTCCTGTAGATTAATAATGTGTTAGCAGAAAAAGACATGTTGAGCTTAGCTCAGTTATCTTTCCATCCCAATTATACTCTGACATTAAATCTTGTGACATTTCATAAGAAAGGCCATTTCACCCATGGCTGCCTAAACTGCTGACAATTTATGCAACAGTTTCCCCTCCTAAGAAACTAGTCTAGAAGAAGGTGGCTTTCTCATGTGCTGAAAGTCTAACTGCCCATGTAAATTAAATAAGATGTAGCAAAGTATGTAAAATTGTTCATCTTACACTTACCTGATGCCTTTGACTACAGAAAGAGGAGTTAAAAGGCTGGCATAAATTCCTTTTTGCAATTGCAATAGTGTTAATGGACAAAAATAAGAAAGAACCACGGTACAAAATAACACAGTACTTGCATGTAGATATCTCTCATTTCTTTATAGTCTTTCACATTTGTGAATAGGAATTTACAGGTTTAAATATCTTCTATCTTTTTTTCAAAAACCTGCCGCTAAACAAAACTTTTAGTGACACCACTAAATAAGCCACTGGGGTCAACCTAGTGTTGTCTTCCTCAAGGCAGAACTGAGTGACAACCTTTAGGACCAGCATAAGATTCTTTCCCGGGACAACAGGTATACACAGTCCTTATCATAGATTATAAATAAAGAAGTCTCATCTGGCTGCTCACCTGGCTTCAAAACTGGAAGATCCAAAGCTTGGTCTGAAATAATTAGCCTTGCTGAATGGCAGCTGGCTTCAGGATTTGAATTAGAATCTCCATGCAGCATCAAGCAGCAATATATGAATGCATCAGCTGACCTGAGGATTGTCTTGAGGATTTTTGCAGTAAGTTTCACTACATGGTGGTGTAAAACAATACTCAAGCCATTTCAATTAACTTCTATATCTAAAATAACAAGCATATTAATCAGGTGTACATTAGACTATAATTTTCATATTTTCATCTAACTGTGGAATCACACTTCAGTAAAAGGCTTGGTTTTCAAAAAAAAAAAATCTGAATTCTTGCAGCAATTAATTTTATTCAGTTATGAAACAGAATTTTATGGTAACATGGCATATCTGGTCTAGTGTTTAGGTAAGACAGATGTTTCAAATCAAATATCCAACCACTGAAGAGCAGGCTGTTTCTTGCTGGTAAAACCTCCTTGAAAGTCACAAGGACTTAAGGATTGCATCCTACCTATTAAGATTGGATAAACTAATTCAGTTTCATGCTAATGGTAGAAATGCAATTTTTTTCCCTATGGGTTTATTCTGCCCAGCAATAGCTATTTTGCAGTTTGTCAGTGATGATACAACGTAAAGTATAGGAAAACAATAAACTACATTAAATGCTTAATCTTGTCAATTTTTTCAAAGGAAAAGAAAAAAGCAGCTAAATTTTAACTACTATATTCCATGAAAATCACATGCTTTTAGAGATTTGTGGGTGGAGAGAACAGCCTGTGCCTTCATGTATATTGGCAAATGTTAATCCAGCTGCTCCAACTTCAGGGCATACCACAGACTGCTGTGCAGGATGGATAAATGAATGAATCATTGATCCATGGTCTTTATCCTTCTTTGAAAATTGTAGTTATTTTTGATACCAAGTTATAAAAAGTTGGTTTTTATTAGAAAATGCCTGTGCAGGAACAAGCACTGTACAAAATAATCTGAAAATATGCATTATAAAAACCAAACATCATCTTTCACTGAAGATGTCCCTGGTAAGACCTTTATGCGAGTATTGGATTTCATGTACCTTTTCATGTAATATCTCTATAAAGTATCCATGCCTAATGCAGGAGATGACACAGTGTTTACATTTGTGGCAGCAGTAGATAGAACACAGCCAGGAAAACACACTAACCAAGTCAAAATTAGGGGGAAAACACCAAAACATTTAAACTAAGGCCTGCCTCTTAATAGTAGTTCTAGGGAAAAGAGAGAAGGAAGATAAATATTCCAAAACCCATTTTGGCATTGTATATTAGAATCTGTGCCAGATAACAGCAATCTTTTCTGAGAACTAATGCTCACATACATCAAGGGGCTTCAGTTTGTAGGCTGTTGTTGCTATGGCCTTTGAATAAGGGCAGAAAAATATTCTGATTTTTGAATGCACATTGAGCAAGTATTCAATTAAAATAAGAATTCAAGACTTTATTCTACCTCTATACAAGGCTTTGGGAAATTTCTGTGCCTTTTTTCATGTTTTGCAATGAGAGCTCTGATTTCTATTTAAGCTTCTAGATGTCCAAAACTGGTTCATTAATTATATTCCAGAATTATAACAGAACTCTCCAACTGCAAGATTTTTTTAAATTCTGCTTTCTTTTCAAAACTTATTCTTCTACTGTGATCATAAATGCTTTCTACACCAGGACTCTGCAATCATTTGCAAAGCCTGAAAATACAATCTGTCATTTTTCCTGTTCTGCAAGAAAATTAATGTAACAGATTGTTCAATTTGAAAGAGCACGTAAGCACAGCATTGATGAATTGCTTGAGCTATCAATATGACTGGAAGATAGCAATAGAACTTCCTTGATATGCAACTGTCCACAACATAATCTTTAAAGGGGATGATGATTACCTATGGGTAAAAAAGAAATTCCACCTCTACTTCACAGTGATCTGCAAATGTAAAATTTACTGTAATTTTTGTTGTAGCAAAAGAGTGCTACCTTTGAGGTAGGTCCTGTAAAACCTCAAAAAACCCATATAGTTCTGGCAGGCACAGTGTAAAAAAAAATTACAGGTCTGGGTGAGAAAATAATGGTAATTACTTGAAGTAGCCTCACAATACTCTTCTGTTCTCTAAAACTTAATTATTGATAAAAAACTTCAAATAGTTCCATTTTCTCCTCATTGTATTTGAATTACATTAATGGACATTATGGGTCTGGTTTTGCTTCTTGCAACATCCATGGGAGCTTGTCAGCTTTTATGTAAACTCTAATCCCTAGAAAATTTCCCTCTTGGTATCTAGAACAGCACCTTTTAATATATCACTATTATAATCAATCTAATAACGTGACGTAGGGCATGTTCAGAGTCAAAACACCACCCTTAACTACAAATTAACATACACCACTGGAGCTTCTCTTATCAAACACTGAGTAATGAGTGACATAACTGTTATATGGGAGGCAAAGTTTTTAGGCAGAGAGAGTGTATTTTTTTTGGACCAACTGGCATAACTGGGGGGGGAAAGAAAGCAACAAACCTATTAAACATTATGTTTCCAAAAGCACATCTATTTTACCCAGCCATATGAGCTAGTTTTAGCAAAATACACCCTCTTTTCCTACAACCTTCTTTTAAGCATTGAAGTAGTGATGATGCCATAGTAGCATGCATAAATATTATTTTTTGCATTATATTGAGGTAACATACATCTATTGAGAAAGCTCAGAGAGAGTATTGCACAAAAAAAAAAAAAAGTAGGTCCCCTGCAAAATTTTACAATTTTCTATTTAAAAATTTTAATTGAAGTTATCTGTCTTGTATAACACAAAGTAAGATTTTATTCACCATATAAAAAACCTGGAATATAAGGTACACAGAGTGCTGTTGAGTGCTCACAGAAAACAAACTCACTTTGACCCCATTCAATTATTCTGGTCCTAAATGATGAACATAATATGACATTTCCCTGTGTGAAGGTAATGTGAAGAATATAAGAATACAAGACTGTAAAAGGTTAGACTAGTATATAGCAACTGGGATAACAGAAAGGGTAGACATTTCAAGCGTTAATTTTAATGGCACTTTCATTTAAGTAGCTTTTTTACCTAAATGGTAAAATAATCTCTTGAAAGTATTGCAGTACAATTTTCCGTAGAAGGGGGGTTTGGTGCCTCCCTTCCTACAGCAGTAGGACTTGCCACAGGCTTATTGTTTCCATAAACATGGATAAGTGTTTTTTCACCTACAGAGGAAGGTGCAAGTGACTGCTCTCCAACAGCCTTCTGCTGGGCAAAACAGTTATTTGTCACATGCAGGAGGGCCTGTTTGTGTGGAACAGGCAGGCAGCTGGAAGCATTCATAGTTACACTGACTTTATTCTTTGAAAACATGTTCCTTAAAGCTTCAAATGAAGCAACAGCAATAATAATTATCAAATGCTTCAAGTTAATGCTAAACCAAGTTCGGAGGCTATGAAAATACAGAAATAATTCACTATAAACATACGTCCCTGATCCTAATGCCTGAAGTTGGAAAATATTTATGACAAAGTACAGGCAAGGTCTGATCCCCCTGCCATTAAAACTGATGAGAATTCTACCCCTAGCTTCTATGGCAGCAGTTCATAAAAATGTATTTATTGTGGAGGGGAGAAGTAATTCATATGTATGACTGCATGAATGCTTATACATGGGCATACAGATATTATAGCTCAATATATTCCTTTTTTCCAAAGTCAAGATATTTGAAAAAAAGGCAACAACTTCGTCCTTTGTCTAATTTCTTGTTCTTACACTCTTATGATATATTTTAATATCATGTCTTCTTGTTTCCCATAAGCTTTCTTTTATGTCTAAAAATGTCTTCAACCTCTTCTATTTCTGCCATGAGTTAAATTTATATATACATTATGGACAAGTTTCTGTTAAAAAAAAAACCCTTATCTTTGAAATAGGAATTGAGTTTCCTTAGTCTATTTAAATGCCAGCAGTAATTACAATGCAGGACTTTTTCTCATGCAATTTTTTTGGTTTTTTAAAACTAAGAATTAGAAGTTTGATAGCAAATTCAAATGGACATATTATATGGTTTATCTGAAAATGCAGAGTCAGATTCAATTAAACACAATTAACCTCAAAAACTGCCACCACTTCTGAGGGTGAGTCATATCCCTCGCAGCAGTTGAACCTTCATGCAGTGAGAGAATCACTCAAGAGAGTCTCTCAAACGGCGTGTTCATCCTTCAGCCCAGAGGGACCAGCTCTGCTGAGCTCCTAAATCCGACATTGTCCAGGAACATCATTGTGGGTAATTTGTGCAAATGAAGCACAAGGACTGTTCATCTTTATAAGAGTCCCTTGTGCTTAATGGGTAGGGGAATCAAAGGACCAGTGAACTGTTACCTGTACGGGATTGATTAACTCTGCCTGAAAAGAAGAGAGGCAAGAGATGCAGACTAACTATTTCAGTACAAAAAGGTGATCATAGAGCACTTCTGTACCTTAGAAAAGGATTAATTTATTGTCTCTACGAACACAGAATTAACAAATTTAACTCCTAAAAATCCAACAGCAAAGTCAACTGGAAGATCCTGATAGAATGTGATAACAACTAAGTAAGAATTTATAGAAATGTAGCAATGGACATATGGACACTACTTGTAGATCATAAATAAGTCACTAGTTAATGACATCTTAGCCTCCTTTAGGAGTTCCAGCAGTGTAAGACAGACCTTATACTGATGGAAAATGTCTATCTTAGGATTCATATGCACTCAAGGTCCTCCAGAGAAAAGATTGAATAGGTTGGCCCTGCAGAATATCTCAAGAATAAACCTTTTTTCAGATGCAACTGTAGCAGTATCTTGGCTTTTCTAACTAGACAGTTAGGAGTTGGGAGCTGAAGAAATAATTTGTCTCTATAGATCAATTCCATTTGCTCATTTCCTGGAATTAAGCTCAAGATGTACAACTTTTCATATGACATTCTAAATCAGCCTGCAGCAGGTACACATTTATGTGAAGGTATATTCCAAACATTCAATTTAACAGAGCCACATGGTCACAGAAAACCCATTCTGTCACTTACGGCTGTTCTATCCATTCAATAATTGGCCTAACCTACTTCTCTGAGTGCTATGCTGAATTTTCCAACTTTTGTTCTAAAATATGCTTCTTCAGATGCATAAAAGAACCCCTTGTTCCTTTGTAAAATCTGTTTTGTTTTATCTGAGAACCATATAAAATATCTGGAAGTGTATGTAGTGAACAGAATGAGAAGTGAATTTTGGCTATTTCTATGCTGAGGGGAAGAGATGTACTAAAGAAGAGTTAAGCAACCCCAAAACCATAAATAACTCTGCTTTTGAGCTGGAAGACAGAAAATTAAAAATTTCAGAGTAACATTTTACAGACAGAAATATTTTAAGTGCCTGAAAGCAGATGATCTTTCAACACTAAGTACTGCCTCCATGATAGCTATAGTGTCAGTTCCAGGACTATAATTAATCAATAGCACAACTTATGCTGTTAGGCCAACTAGGATTTCTGAAAAGATATAACACATTCAGAACACCATCTAACTTCATTAATCTCCAGTTTTATACTATGCTCTAATAAGATTTAGTACTAGTGTTCTTTCATTTACATTATTAACATGGAGAAAAATACATTCAGAAAGGAAAAACATGGCACATGATTAAGTATTTGATAAAAGAAAGTAACAAAATCACATCAAGGTAAAGAGAAAAATTTTGAAAGTATCTATAAAGACAAGCTATGAAAAACACTGACAGGACAGCAATCCTCAGTAAAGCTGAGTAAGAAGTTTCAGACAAATTAGAAACTTCATTCTAGTCTCTATGTCCACATCTGGCTTATAACATAAAAATCATCTAATTGTTTTGGCAAGTAAAATGGAACTCCTGATATGTCAGCTTCTTGATTGTCAACCCTCTTGCCCAAAACCCCTCTGAACAAATGTCTCTATGTCTTTGAACAGAGCAACTCATTAGTTAGATGACAGACAAACTGTAGTCTGTCATGTCTGCAATTCTCTAATAAATACTAGTGTTGTATCAAAAGTTTTTGTTCTCTATTTTGTTGGGAATAAAAGCATTTAATATAAAAGAAGTTTTTCTCCTCTTCAGACCTCCACTTAGAGCTGTGAAAAATTATTCTTTCATATAGCTTTAGTTTGAAGATATTTCACTGGTTTTTTAGCTTACAGCAAAAAAAAAAAAAAAAAAGGTGTATCCATTTGTCCCCTGCATTTCAAATACACAGAATGCTGCATAAATTTATCAGATAAAGAACCTGACCAATTCTTTGGTTTATATAATTTCTTTAGATCTGATTTTTCAATAAAGCAATTGCCAGAGCATGCTGTATCCAAGTATTCTGTGGCAAACACAACAGACTGATTCTTGCACCAAGAGACTGAGACAGACACATTTTCACCTACAGTAAACATTAGCATTTCCATTCCTCCCTTCAAAGCAGGTCAAGAACGACACTGTCACAGAATCACTCTTTCCATTATCCCCTGGGAAAAAATGAAAAACCATCAAATAGAAAAGTACTTCTGGGAGGTAGCTGAGACTGCTAATGTAAAAAGTGACTTGTATTACAGCGACATAGAAAATGTTCATAACTGGCATTTGAGGAAGGGCAGTGACAGTACTACTTCTATCACAGACTAATTTGCACCATGCAATGATGTTCCAGTGTGATAACCTAAGACCCCTAACAAGGTATTGAACAGATGTGTTGCAGCTGTTTACTCCCTTAAACCAGTAGGTATGTTGTACGCTGAGTGCCAAGTTGGCCGGAATGCCGTGCGGAATGCAGGTGTGTTTCTGTAGCACAGCGCTGTTGCAGAAAGATGCAATGCAATTGTACCAGCCTGAGAGACCAGAAGCATTACAGTCATATCAGTGTGACCATGCACCTAAAACACTGATTAAGAGGCTCCTTTCCCTCTTTTCTCCTTCCCACTTAGGCCCATCTGATATGAGGTATAGCCATGATCTGAGCATACTCTTAAGTGAGGGGAACACACAGAAAGAGATGGCTGGGTCTTCCACAGGCAGCCTTGGGCTCCTTCTGCCTGTGGTCTAAGGTAGCTGGGTGCAAGTCTACCTTGCTTAGACAACACCCTGCTCTTGCCATGCCTTGCTGCATCAGCTTGAGCACAGGCCCTTCAGGTGAGCATCAACTAGCTTCATTCCCTCTATGATCCAGGAATTCTATTTTAAGAGACTGAAAAAGTCATTTGAATACATGGAAATAATTTTTGTTCCATATTGAGGTACACCTTGAAGGTTGTGGCTGTTTGTAAGCCAGCCTTTTTTGCACAAATGCAAGAGGAACGGGATAAATCAGACATGCTCACATGAGGCTGCAATTGAGTGTAGCTTAGACTACACTCCGTGAGAAGGCACTGGATCCAACCAGCTCCAGCATCATTTCTTGGTATGTTATTGGGTTCTGTCGCACTACAATGGGGTGTTATAATGCATTGTTTTACCTCATAAAGGGCAAATTGTGCTGTCCTTTATTAATTATTGGCCTCTTAGGGTTACATTAGTAACATTGGCAGTTGCCAGTAGTACTTTACAAAGTATATATACAAATGGAATGCAAACAGCATACAGCACTATCTAAATTTCCCCCATATGTAAAGAAGCATATACATGTTGTCTTCTTTTGTGGTGATACTTCTAAAATATTATTTATTTGAGCTGACAGAAAAATATTTTAATAGTATTTAGAAGTTTAGTATACAAATTCTGCATTTATATGCCAAGATGCTGCAGGATCAACAAAATCTAAAACATTTTATATAAATATACTATTATGATAATATCTAGGGTGTCAAAACTGTATGTTTGGAGAAGGAAAAAAACCCCTATTATCTAGCAACGTTTTCGCAAGCATTTTATAAATAAATAGTAGCTACATACATGAAAAATACAGCTTTCTCACTGAAATGTTGCATTTCTGTGTTCACACTAACTACTACAAAGCATTTTTATTTAATTGAAGTAGCTAAAGTTGTTTGTATATTCTGATGTTGAGTAACAAAGAGTTAGAAAATGTAAGAAAGACACAGTAACTCACAGTCTAATGAAATGCAAAAAGAGCAAGACAAAAAAGAACAATATTGTGAGGGGAACAGAGGAAGAACTTGTGGAATGATATTTTCAGGATAGATAGAAAAGAAAGAAAAAAGGGCACAGAGGAGATAAGTGTAGTTTGTAGACAGTAAATTTAATTCTGACAAGATACAAGGAGGAGCATTAATGAAGAAATCATTTGTCTAGTTTGGAGAAAAGGAGGTTGAGGGGTGATATCACTCTCTACAGCTTCCTTTGGAGGGGGAGGTGCTGATCTCTTCTCACTGGTATTCAGTGATAGAACATGAGGGAATGCTTCAAAGCTGTGCCAGGGGAGATTTAGACAGGACACTAGGAAGTATTTCTTTACCAAGAGGGTGGTCAAACACTGGAATAGGCTTCCTAGTGAGATGGTTGATGTCCCAAGCCTGACAGTGTTTAAGAGGCTTATGGATAATGTCCTTAATGACTAACTTTAACTTTTCAGTCCTGAATCAGTCAGGCCAATGCACTAAATGATCCCTGTAGGTCCCTTCAAACTGAAATGGTCTACTCTGTTTTATTCTAAAATGAAAGAAAACAGAAAAATCAAGGAAGAAGGAAGGAGAGACATGACAAGCAGTGAGTAAGGCAGGAGGGAGAAACTAAGGGAAATAAAACTGTTGGAGACAGGTATGATATGGGGAGAGGAGGGAATTAGAAGAGAGCTTGGTGTTCAAGAAGTCAGAGAACAATAAGAAAGAGAACTTCATTAACAGGGGAGAAAAGAAATATTATGGAAGATGTCCTGTCATGACAGTTTAGAAGAATGGAAAGGACAGCCTGCAGTAGACCTGGAAATAAGAGCTGGCAGTGAAGCATGAGGAAGGATGAATGAAGTTTGCTCTGCAATGTGCTGGATTTGTAATGATGATAAGAGATAGAGGAAAAATGTGCAGGGAAAATATCTGGATACTGAACCTGAGTGAAGGATGAATGATGAAGTGTTTGGAACCTGGATGTCATTGCTCTTCATTGCAATGTTGTAACTGCTTAAGATGTCAGTCTCATGTGAGATAAGGCAGTGTGTCCTAAAGCCTAGTTGGGCATGATATCCTGCCAATGTTGTGTGGATGCTTTGCACTGTACACCACACAGATACAACCTCCTGCATCCCATGCAATCACTGTCTCTCATTTACAGAAGCAACTCTTCTTTTCATCCTAGTCATCTTTGATAACACCCCCTCTCAAACCCCATTTCTCAGTCAATTGGTGTCAATCAACAAGTCATCTCTTATTCTGTTGCCATAACTGGGATTCACAGAGCACTGGATTAGGCTACAGGGAGCCATGTCTATTTGGACATGCATTTTAATGGATAGTCTGAATTTAACAGGTTGGGTTTAGCAGAAAAAAACCACTTTTTCTGTTTGCTGAGGCTGCACATAGGTGTCTATGCCTCCATGGCAAACTCAGCTCCCCGAAATCCTAGCTAAATATCAGGCTGGGGCAGGTCATCAAACACATAGAAGAGCTCATATCATTCTCAGCGTCCCAATGGTTTGTAATTGTCAGGCTGGGGAGGGGGCCAAATGAGATCAGAGAGCACCTAACAGACAGATTTATGCAGGCTGCTGGCACTCACTGCCTATTCCTGCCATGCAGTGTAGATACAGCATTTGCCCAAGGAATAGGAATGAACAGTCTTTCAATAAATGCCGTAAAAAATATGACATTTTTCCAGGCAAAAGGATTCCAATTTTGGGTCTATAGTGACATATGAGGCAGAGATAATATCAGCTAGGAAAAAGAGGAGCAAAAGCAAAGGTGTTCTTAATGATACACAAAATTCCAATTAAAATGTCTCAGCAAGCACTGAAATTTATTTGCCACTGATATTGTGACATGCATACTGAATTTAATGTGTAATCAGTGCTAATCCATTCCAAGCCTTGCAATATCAGCAACATTTAATGCAGACCACAGTTGGAATTACTCAAGTAATGAGGACAACTCAGAAAGAGAATTTAGAAAGGTCTTCTAAATATCATCCAGGACAACAGTGAGATTACAAGAAATTCTGTGACCTCAGAAAACTGTCTTGTTCTCCTTCTGACCTAATGAAAATCTCTGCAGCTGGGTGCTGTATTTGTTCCTTTTATCAAAATATCCATATTGAGGAAAAGTGTCAACACAACTGCTGTAATTCTTTATAACTTAACAATAAATATTCTTCATACCTGCCTACAGTCCAGACCAGGACTTGTGTGTCTGTACAAACCTAAATCATTTGTTCTACTGGAAAGGAGAACCTTTATATTTTAAAGGACTTACTCTTTCTTAGTCCTATTGTTCCATTTGTTCTTTATAAACAGATATGCATATACAGTTCTAAGATCTTTTAGAATGCTTACATATTGTTTAATATGATAATTTGCTTATAATTTAATTGATGCCAAAATAGAAACACCTGCAGTTGTTTATAATGAACCAGCTTGAACTGACCTACTGTTATTCATGTTGCTTTATTTTAGAAAATAAATCTCAATAGCTTTCCTAAGAATTGGGAGGATTGGTTGAGCAATCAGTTAATGATCTTTGCATAGTTTTCCAAGATTTAGTGTCTGTCAGACCAAAACCCGTTTCCCAAAGAACATAAGGCCTGACCTTGACTGAAAACTAAATCTCAAGCTGCAATTACAAAAATTATAATTTCTCTCTTTTCTACAAAAAGCTTGCCAAGAAAGTTAAATGAATTTCAGAAATATGTAGGGACACTGCTGTTAAATTACCTGGAAATCTCAATATAAAAACTCCTTCATGATCTTCTTTCAAAGTATTCTGAAATCCAAGTCAAGTGTATTTTAATGTTGCAACAGTACAGACCTGCTTGCTTCTCTAAAAGGCCACCAAAATGCCACTGAAGTTAAAATGGATGAGTTAACCTTTTGAGAAGTACTCACAGCACCACAATTATTCTGACCTTTGACTGTACAATCCTTTAACTTTGCTAGCTATTCATTTAATGCCCATTTGTAATTTTTAAAATTATTACTACATGATTGAAAGCATTTTTTTGCTAATCCATCACTATGACATGTAGCAGTTTGCAACAATGAAGTATTTTGGTACAGAAGTCTTAATTATTTAACTAATAATAAATAAGGCAACTAGATCTAGGGGAGGCAAAAACTACGAGAGGGGCAGAAGACTACAGAGAATTGACTTGAAATGTTTTTACAACCATCTTAATGCCTAAAGCTGTTTTGATGGATAGATAGGTGTTGAGATTTAAAAAGAAAAAATAAAAAACACCAAGCCAGAAAAACCCCCAATACCCAAACCCTCCCAGCCTCCCCACAAGAGGCTGATGCTGGTTATGGCTCATTCTTTAGCAAGTAGAGGAGAAAGGCTCATCTCCAAAACCTTGGAGACTTCAGCTGTAAGAGAAGGGGAGAGGTTCACGTTCCACTAAATCCTGTAGGGCTAAGGAATTCTTACCTTGATTCTGTTCGTAATGAAAAGGAAATTGCACTGACTAGCAGTAAAATGTTATCAACAGCCTATTCCCAAACTCCTTCCTAGTTTGTTGATTAATAACGATTGCCGGTAACCTGCCTCCTCCACTGCCAACAATTAACCTGTTGATCTTGATCAGCAGCCTACTAGTTGAAGCATTGGTGACAATACATTTTGGTCAGTAATGTCACTTTACAGCCCAAGTGATCTCTTAGGCGCCTGTACATGTCCAGAACATTTTTTCTACATGCCCCCCTCTCTGAGTGTAGAGGATCTAAGTTTGTGTAAGAGAGACAACATCCAGCCCCGAAGGCTGACAAAGTCAGAACACAGATCTGCTGTGTGCCAGATCCCATGTTGAAACATATTCATAGTGGGAAAGGAAATAGACTCTGATGGCTAAACAAAATATAAAAATCAGGTTTGAAATTATCACATGCAGCCAGTAGAGGAGCAGCAACAAAACAAAACTAGTATTTATTACTAAGATCCACTGGCCATGGCAGTACTTCTTAAGCTATTTTCCTTCTCAGTAACAACCAGTCAGAAATCAACCTAAGGTCTTAAAAGTCACTTGTGTGCACCAATAAATATAGAGGCCAGAAGCCAAAAGCATCCAGAACACAGCAGTTCAGTTACCTACACTTCTGTCAGCACTTCCTTATCAACTGGAAATTTTTGAAACAGTGAAATGTTTGAAGAGAATGCAAATTAGACAACTTAAGCAAAGTAAGAAAAAAAATGTATCATGAGCCAGCTCCTAGATACTGAGTGACTCTCAGCAGCTGCAATGCACCAACTCTGAAGTCAACAACAAACTTTAAACCACAATCAGTGCATGTAGCAGAGTATTCAGAAGACACTTTTTGATTAGCAACGTTATTTTAACAGTTTCATATGAATCTTAGAATAGCTCAGTCTCTTAGAGCAAGCTGCAAAAGTAACACTGTAGCATGACCTTCATATACAAAAGAAGCCTATACATAATTTTAAATTATTTTGCTGCTACAGTATTATTTACTTCAGCTCTAATGTCTCTCATTTATCTAACTTTCTCCAGATATGCATTAAAAGAGAAATCTGGAAGTTGACAGAGAATATAATTTCAGCATTGATTAATCTTTCTGCACACAAGAACTGTGACAAGTCCTACATTTAAACTTTAAGGAGACTTTTAATGACTGAAGAAGCAATGAAACTTCCAAGAAGTTCACTAAAAACTTGCCAACTTAGACAAGAGAAAAAAATAAAAATCCTAGAAATAGGATATTTTAGTGGAAGGGAAAAAGCCATCACTGAATTTTCTAAAGAGGTAAGGAAATTGAAATGTGGGCAGGTTTAAATCACAGAGGAAATAAAGTAAATATCAAATGAGAAAAGCTGACTGTTGCATCCCAATGGAAATGCCTTAAATTAAAGCAGAGAGATGCAACAGTGAGAACTTACAACACTAACCTTTTGAGATCACGTCTGCATTGCAAAACTATTTACAAAGGATAACTAAACTTTCATCCTGTCTCGTCCTGTTTACATGGTTTGGAGTTAAGGGTTAGGTATTGAGACAATTCCTTCTCTAGCTGTTCTTAGAGTCTGAACAGCAGGAATCTAATGCAGTCATTTGTGAACATGAAGAGTTAGACTGGAAATTATGTTAGAACAAAAAATGTTCACAAGAACACACACAAGAACATAATAACATCACAAGATGTTATAGAATTATCAGATTAAATATGTAAGAACATAGCCATAACACTAAATATAATATCCAATGAAGTCCAGTCACAGCATTTTGCTGTTAATGGAACCTTGAAAATATGTCAAATATATCCCCATATCTTATTCATCCAATTGACACCTTGGCTGGCTGACAATTTTATACTTCTCAGTATATAGTCAGTATCTATATTTCTGATAATTGTTTAAAAAAAAGTCTTGTCAGGTGTGTACTGATGAAAATAACTACCACCTATATATGTACTCCTGCTTACAGCAGAGGTAGTGAAATGCAGCACTGCAGAACACCTCAGCTGTGCTGTCCCATAAAACTGCATCAAAGAAAGAAGAAAGAGCACCAGAAGTATTTTTTTTTATAAGAATTTGCTGATTTGTCAAAATCAAGCCATTATGTAGAGAACTGAACAATTTCAATAAAATTGCAGCAGAATTCAAAAGCAGATCTCCAGGGGAAGCAAAGAGAACCATCCTCTCAAAAGGAAGTTTCCCTGATTTTCTTGTAGCAATTTACCCCTCAGTTGGCAACTTGCTGAAGGCTAAAACATAGAAACTAGCCCAGTCCAAATCATGCAGGTGTTCCATTTTCCATCTCCTCACAGTTTATCAAGCATATCACAGAATAACTTGTCACAGTATTGCCATTAAAAATGCCCAGCCTATAATATTGCCCAAATGAAATAAGTTCTTCATTGATTTCTCACATTGTCCATCAGGTTAGATTTGAGTTATGCCACTGGAAACTCTTTTTCATACTTAAAATCATCATCCATTATTACATTTTCATTGGTTACAATGGCTAAATAACATTGGGAGTGGCATCACCATTTCACTTGGCAAATAAATGCTATTAGGGTCTTATGTACAGATTTATAATAATGGAAACATAGTTAATTATCAATATCCACAACAAAGAGATCATATCATTTTTCTATAACTTTACAATTCAATATAACTTGGCATTTTGGTCTTCCATATTGGAAACTGTGTTACTCCTGGTGTTAAATAATGCTTACTATTATCCACAAAGGTGGGTAAACTGTTCAATTTATTCAGAAGCAAGGATGACTGTCTCAAAACATAAACTGAAAGTTCTCTAACTGCCAAGATCAGTGGTGGAGATTCAAGATGTTATCTTAAGATTTTCTGAAAAACCACCAACAGGTGTGTTTGGGGACTGAGGCAAAGAAGGTGTAAATTTCATCCACCTTCTTTCTGTCCAGTGTAGGAACTTTACAGTTCAACAGTGAAAAGATGAGCATTTGGGAATTAGCAGATAGGAAAAGAAAACTTGCCAGGCACTCTAGACATCAGTTTCTGTTACCCAGAGCTGAAAAGGTTTTCTCTCATTCTTTGTTGCAGTCAAAAGAGGTAATTGCATCTCATGCTCACTAACACTGCAGTGGCTCCAGGAATAAATACATTAAATTGAAGCTCCTTTTTTTTTTTTTCCTGGCCACATGTTTGAAAGCAAAGAGTTTACAGTTACCTGTTCACGCATCCAGTGTATATTGCAGAACCCGGTCTTGTAATGAACATTACATGTACTAGGTGTTCATGCACAAGCTTTTCCATTAGAGAAAAGGAATTTTGATCACAGCCTGTTAAAAGATGAAAAATAATTGAACAGTTTTTCGAGGATGGAATTGCTAATTTGCTAATAACACCATGCATCCTTCTTATTAAATACCAAACTCATCCAGCCCTAACATAAGATCCACTGGCATAACAGCAGTAAGAATGCACAATAACATCTTAAGTAATACTGTTTTTTCCTTTTTAAACACTTAGAGACATGAAAACCAAAGCTTAGACATGGAACACATTAATCTAGAAATCTAAAGTATTTGTATCTTAAAAACAGGAAGATATAAAAAGCATAAGAAAAGAAACCTTTCGAAAAAGCTTTTCAGGCACTCGAACGGAATAAATGCTTCTGGAATTTGAGAAAAAAAGGAGTTCTCAAGGACATGTGGTAAACTATCATTTATCATTCTCACTAAATGTGTGATATAGATGTATGGTTAATAACACATTTTACTCTCAGTGGTATACAAACTGGGGTCTGAAAATAATATAGTAATTTATAAAACCAGCATATGTCCTTGTGACATGTGGGAAGAAATATCCTCTCAAAACTGCATTTTGGCTTTACTGGATATAAAAATGTGAGAAAACCACAAAAGTCTGTCAGTTATTGACAATCACAGACGAATTTATGGACTCATGCACAACTATAAGTCCTGTAAATTTCCCAAGGAATGCAATTTTACTATTTATTTATTTTTGTAAAGCTCCAATTCCTGGACAGTTTACTCTAGTAAGACATTTTGGAAATAATTTCTGCTGATGAACATTGCCATGGAAAAACCAGCATTTTTATTTATATTTTGGAACCGGTATCCTGCTCAGAATGCTAGGCAAGATAAAGGAAAATTATAATCAGATACATGGGATTTCTGTCTCAGTGAACCTACATTCATTGTGTATGACTTAACTAACAAAATTCTTCTACTCTTCTGCATAAAAGTGTGGTTTGGTGTAATAAGTACTAATACATATCTTCCTAATTTCCAGAATGATTTCTCACAAAAACTTTATAAACAATGAGAAATTATTACACCACAGATATGTACTCATTGCATTTACAGATAACTAAGTAAAGCCAAGAAAGCCTAAAGAAATTTCCTTATAATACAGAAGTTCTGTTTTCCCTGCAATGGTCTTCAACCAATAAATACAACTATATTTACTCTGTAGCATGTAAGTAGGATATAAGCACTTATGATGGTTAGGGATCCACAAAGAATCCCTCTCACCAGCATGGTAATCCAGCAGCAGCATTTACCCCTGTGGCATGAAAGCCCTACTGCATTTGAAGTAGAACTTCCGTCCTTGGAGATAGCCAAAATCCATCTGGACATAGCTGGGGGCAAACAGCTCTAGGTGGCCCTGCTGGAGCAGGCAGGTTGGACCAGTTGACTTCCAGAGGTCCCTTCCAACCTCAGCTGTTGTGATTCTGTGAAAATGGGAGCTGTAAACCCCTGTTGTAAAGCCCAGTGAAACATGCAGCTGTTATTACCAGAAGTTGATACCTTATGCTATGTGGCACTTCAAAAATAAGAACTTGGGCCATGTTCTCATTCACTAGCTGTGGCAAGGTAGTATGCCCCAACTACCTATCTACAATCCAACCTAGGATCCAGCAAACACTTGGGGGTTTGCTTACCTTCAGATACCTAAATAGTCCAGCAAAGTCAACCAGCATTTTTATATGCTTGAAATAAAATATGCCCTTTCATTTATATTAGATAAATGACTTTACATATGGATAAATGCCTCTAGAGCAAGATAGTGCTTAGGATTTATAATTTACTAGGGGTTATAACTCTCGTCAGCAGCATCTGCTTTTTGAACTCAGAACCTGTCATATTAAAATAACACAAAACAAGTGAGAAGAAATCACATTCCTACTCTGAGTTTCAAAGTCAGCACATGATCTCGCAACAGTAAATTTGTGGAAATGATTAATAATTTACTTGCCATTCATAATTTACTTGAGAATTTTTTGCCTTTTTAACTTACTAATGAAATGCCTATGAGTGGATCACAATTTTCTCACATTTATTATTCATTACAACTATTTGCTGAATAATTTCTGCAAACAGTTCCTCTTTTGTAGCTCAATCCCATTATGAATGTTTATTATTCAAAATTTAGTCTGTGAAACTAAATAAGCCATGTATTAGACTTTGTTTAGCATTTACCTGAACATTGTTCTTATAACCAGTATAAGTTCTCCAAATACCCTTTTCTCCAATATAAACTCAAATTGTATTCTTCTGTGAACACTCCTGTAAAGTTTATTTGCTAGAGCATTCATAAAAAGCAAACAGCATGAAACAATTGAATTCTAAAATCTGTACAAATATTGGGGGATACTTTTTCTTCAGGACCAACTACGCCCACCAATAAAAGGTAGCACAATCCCAGTTTTTAAGCTGTTACTCAAATGACTGAACATGAAGATCCCATTATTCTCCTCATAGTGGAAACGAGGAACACTGTAGCATCAAAAGCAGATGCCTTTTTGTTTACACATTTCTTGTACCCAGTTTTCCCAAGTATTGCAAGCATTGCTTAAAGCAATATGGCAATCGCTGCATTGCTACATCATTGCAGGGTGACTCTAAAACTGCTAGGGTTTTACTGGGAAGCAGGAGAGGAAAAGGGAAATATAAAAAATGAAAATGCACATATCACACACCTCTTCTATAGCCCCAGAAATTTCACATAACTCACCTCCAAGTGTATATAGAGATTACCCTCTCATGCCAAGAACTTAAAGCCTTTTCACTTTGTTTTTCTGGTTTTATTTTATTTCAGATTTTTGAGAGTTGGTATACGTTCGCTCATTTTTTTCAGACTTCTTTCAGTAATCATTAGGACCTAAGAAATTTTTGAGACCCTGATTTAGCAGCTGAGACTTTAAGGGAAACAACAGCTATGGAGAGATATGTAATAAATACAAGAGACATGCCATTGTTGAAAGGCAATAGCATTGCAGAGCTCCCATATGAATTTGAGAGAGGTAAAATATTTGCCCAACTGCACCCAGCTTGCCAGCAACACACATCAAATTACTGCTCAGGACTACAGCATTAAGAATCAGAACTGAAATAAGATCAAAGTGACACACAAACTCACAAAGGCCTTTCTGCAGAGGGATGAATTTTATACTGACTCACCCACCCATGTTTAATCTCATCTGAACTCAAAGGCAGTAATATTATTAATAGTAGCAATGATCTAATTCAAAATTCAATGAATACTACAATTAATAGTTCCACTGGATCCTAATGAAATCCTTCAGAATTTGACTCTTTGGGAAACAACTCTAGAAAATAGTACAACTGAAAAATAAATTTTAAAAATTTTTCTCCATTTCCTCTTGTGGATACTAAGATAGCCATATCTTCCTTTCCAAGAAAGATGTCATATTTTCTTGTAGAATTGCTGCTTACATTCTCTTACCAGTGTGCTTTGATCTTTACGCTAGTGATACTCGTTTACAAAATGGGAATGATGCAGTGGGAAGAGTGGTTTAGAATAAAAAAGCATTTGAAGCTCAATACTGATTCAGAATAATAGAAAAACACAGTAATTAGGATATATTTTAATCAGAAAAAATATCAGGAGGGAGGGGTTGGATTTTTTTTCTCTTGCCAAAAACTTGAGAGATTTTTGTATTAATTTTACGCATTTTACATATTCTCTAGCCATTATCTCTCCCTTGATAATATGGATAATTATTCTAGGACCATCACTCCTGACAAGTCTCTGAAAGGTTAATACTTTTTTCCAACTGGAAATCTGTGCACTGGTTACATTTATTATCTCTTCAGAGGTATATTGCATGTAGACAATTGAGAGTCTTTTTCCTTCCTTGTTAGATGAGATTTTCCCTTCCTTTTTAGGAGATGAGATTTTCTCTTTTTTATGCGCTGTCTTGGATGAATCCACAGACAATATCACACGTAACACTCCCACATGGAAGTGTAATACATTTCACGTCACTGGGCTAGCCCCAGTTAAGAAACTACATGCTGCCAGCTATATTATAAACAATTCCAAGCATTTTGCTGCATTTCCTGAAAATTCAAAATTTTTACAGCCTCATCAAGGAATCTTCTTGTTTAACACAGGGTTTTTTAACTGAACTTTGGTGTTAGTTCCCAAGACATAGCAAGGTGCAACAGCTAGAACTCCACAGTGAATTCACTCTAGATTATGGCATCATTGGGTTTAATGTTCATACCATAGTTTTTAAGACACTGGGAATGCTAATGAATCCTGAAATGAATTTCTGAGATGCTATAAAGAGGGACATTACTTTCACTATTTAAGCAAGAAAAAGCTTTAATGAGTGCCTGTGTAAGATTAAGAAAAAAATTAAAGTACTTTAATATGCTTACCCTTTAAACTAAAATAAAAATAACCATAATGGACTTCTAGCACAAATATAGCTGTTTGGTCACAGAATGTCAGAATTTGCATCTCCTTTTCAAATACATTATACACTACGGGTACCTGACAGCCTGTTAGCTTAGCTGCCTTCAGGAGCATTTGCTGGCCACTCCCTGTCATCAGGCAGTGGAGATAAAGTACTAAAAACTGAATGCATACCCCATGATTCTTTGTTCCTATTTACAGTTCCCTTTAGAAATATAGGAGTTAGGTGTGAAAACTGCTACTTTTGAAATAAGTTCTAGTAGTCCACTGAATTAAACCTCCTTGAGGTGTGTTTTTCTCTGTGTTGCCAGGATAGGTTCATCAGGACAATCTAAATCTGTCAGCAGTTCTTCAAAAACCTTTTAGTAAGCCTGCAATAGCACTGCCACAGAGATGTAGATAAGTGACACTGATTATAGAAAGAAAATTCTACCAAGCTCACTTCTAATTGCTGGCAAAGAATACACACAGAATTCAGGTGCATGCTTCACTGGAAGAAAGAAAAATTGTATTGTATTATGAATCTCGGACAATTTGGGACTTTAATCTTACAAGACAGAATTACTTTTCCTTGGGTTGTCAAAATACAGAATAATTTTGCAACCAGTTATATGTTTTCAATTTTGCAGTCTTCTTTCCTGAACATTAAAGCAAGCTTCCATGAAGTTAACAAAAATTAATAATATCTAACTGGCTGACACTGCTCCAGATCTATAATTGTGTGTCACCTTGCAACACTACTTTGTCTGAATTATTTCTTTTTCCTTTCAGCTATCTACTGAATAATTCCAAACATAATGATGAAGGATTACTTCTTGACAAATATTTCTTATTAAAATATTGTACAGAAAATAAAAATTCTTATTCAGATGTAGAAAACATTTACTGAAAGATATTTAATATTAATTTAGAACATTCTTACTGACAGCTGCTCAGCAGGACAAACTCATTTCATTAGAGTCTTGAGGCAGTTTCATGGAAGTTGTTACTGAGAAAGAGTAATTACAGTTCTCCCTCTTTTTCACCTTCAGTTATGAGTATATCTAAAAGTGCAAGAAGGCTTACTTTTTATTTTTTTAGTCTACATATATAGAGAGGGTGTTGAAACCAGAGGAACTTTAAGGTCCCTTTCAACCCAAACCATTCTATGATTTAGGAAGGGTATGGTTATATTCATATAAAAACTGACTAAGATTTGAATAAATTTTGAATGATAGACTGAAAGACAATGTTAGTAAAATAGTTGCTTCAGAGTGCAGTTTGATTTGCCTTTTTTTTTTTCATTTAGTTTTAGTAAACTACAGAATCCAACTCTGCTATTTAAAAAATAAGGGAAAACTGTTCATTCTGCCTAACACGTGCAGTTTCTCCAATGTCTACTTCCTACTGATATTTAATGTGTAGAACAACCTTTGTACTTATTTAATATATTCCATTTTTCTGGTGCCCTAGAGATGCATGAATCAGGCCTAGAAGATTGCAAAGGCCATATAAGATACAAATGAACAAAACAAATTAGCCACTCGTCTTCCCCAAAAGAATTATTTATTTTCTAATAAAAAGATAACTTTGAAGTATTTCCACTGTGCCCACCTATTAATATCAAAATGCCACGTTCTAAGGAGATAGTGCTCAATTTACTCGCAGAGTATTGAATATTGTGTTCATGACCATGGTCATGCCTCCCTGTGGTACTACAGTTCGTAATGAAGTGTAGGGTGCAGCCTTATTCCTGAGTCTTGTGGGACACCTTCAAAGATGAATTAGATGTACATTATCAAAACCACACACGAAACTAATTTTCTCACTTTCATCTCATGGATCAGATTTCTTTTCAGCTGGATCACAATTGACTACATATCAATATCATCCCAGTGACAGTGGGGATTCTCCATTCTGTCCTTGACACTCATTTTCCTGGAGCTTAATTTAGGTTAATGTCATATCTTGTGTATCTGGTTTCATGTCCCTTAATGTACATTTGGAAATGGACAGTCCCTACACTGTTCTGTTGGAAAAAAAACCCGACAGCAGCAGCATTCTACCTGGGAATTTATTCAACGTCTGATCTCCATCCTTTTCCTTTCTATACATAAAAGGTGAGCAAGATAACTCAGTTTTGCTGCCATGAACGCAGATTCCATCTAAGTGGGTTTGGATAAGACAACATGTTAATCCTGACCTGAACTGACAGTCTTTGTAACTAACTGCACAAACAGACAGGATTTAGGATGTTAATTAGGTGTCATACTGCAATGCTTAACTCCTAATTCCACAATCAATGGACTTCAGTGAAAAGCTGGCTTAAGAGGTTCCCACTTTTCCTTTGAAGCAGTGTAACCGTTTGTGAAATTCTGCTTTAAACCATGTCATGAGCTGATCCAGGTTAAAAATAACCCTCCAGAAATACTGTTTTCCCAAATTAGTACGCCTATGCCAGCATATATTTCAACCAATATGGATGGGAGCTGTCTTTTAGTACATTAAGGCAGGATCACGTGGTCATGGGTGATTAAACCAGCCTCAGCACCAGAGGCCCTATGTCCTGACTTTTAGTCCCAGAGCAGGGGCTTGCCCACCTTACCACTTTGTAAGAGAAGCTTTTGGCTCCATATTTTCAAAAGCAGGCTGCTCACATAAGAATGGGGGGGGGGGGGGGGAAGGTCAACTTCCAGCTTCTATCATCAAATCACATTTTTAGTAAACTGTTGAAGATATTGCCAGAGAAGAATTCTGGAATATGTCATTGGGTCATTCCAGTGTATCTCAGTGTGGACCTGAAATACTGATATAAAATTAAAACAAACAATGGCAAGGGCTGCATCACACAGATCCTAAGCGTGTGCGTTTTGCAAGTGACTGGGGTAAAAATGGCAATGGGGGGTTTAAGCTAAACTGAAAACCAAAGTTTGTTCTTGAAAGACTTCTATATTACTTAAATAAGATTACTTTTTCTATGGGCATAAGAGGGAAGATAAAACATAACATATGTCTTGCTAACTCCTACTTATCTGTCAAATATCAAGCATCAGCATTTTTTTAATTTAAAAAGAAAAATCTTGTCACTGCAGTGCACAGAAAAGATGAGGTTTGGAGGATGAAAGCCAGCTGTGTAGAGAATGGCCTTGATGTTTGTAATCCCACTTTCCTTTGCTATAGAAATGAAAGGAGGCCTGGTTCTTATGCTTAAGAAATTAGAGCGGAGAACTGAATTTCCTTCTTAGTTCTGCCACTGATTCCTGCATGAACTGAGGCATATTGCTTCAGTCAAAACTGCTGTGCATTCTGAGCACTCAGTGTGACACACAAAGGCTTCGATTTGCAGAAGTTTTAAGAATTCATAGGTACAAGTGAAGTGAATTGACTTGCCAGTTTTAAAAACTACAACTCTAGACAAATATTAAAAATTGTGTTCTTTGAGAAATACGGTAACAATTATTTCGCATTAGTCATCCAAACTGCTTTTGAGGATATATTACTGTGCCATAGTACCCCATTGTAAAACAGAAATAATAACGAACACTCATTTCACAGGAGTATTATAAAATGGAGACAGTAATGTTTGTAGTTTCAGTGGAGCCCATCACTCTTTGAGGAAATCAATCGTGTCATATTCAGAGAAATATTTGAATGCTGCAGTGGGCCAGGGGGCCACAAACTGAATGAAGTGCATTTATAAATGCCGTTTGTAAACTGCCTAATAAATGAGTACTATCCATCTTGTGACCTGAATGAGGCAGGCAGGGAAAGAGTTGGAGAAGAATAGTGTGCTCTCACATAATTGAAGTCTGCATCATAATACAAACCCACATTTTAGCCCAAATATTTTAAAAGTTTGGTTAAGCTCCTAGCAACAGAATGAAAACTCTTACAATGATAATGAGAAGTTCTGGGAAGTGTAAATATAGCCTTGTTTCCTGTCTCACATCTAACATACACTTATTACAAAAATTCTTATAAAACTAATTATACACTTTTGTAAACTAACACAAGAACAGTTTGGAATAGCATTCCAACAGTGGAAGATAAAATCTGTCAAAAGGCTTTGTTTTATGTTTTAAGAACTTTAAGAAGAAATTCTCATTGAATGAGAGCTTCTTAGTTATTTTTATGCAAGACAAGAATTAGGAATGAAAAAAATCTTATATGGATAAGATCAGTTCATGAATTGAGTCTAGTTATAACCACTCAGATTATGATCTCAGAGTTGATGTCATTTAATTAGTATTTAAGTGCATGTACTATAGCTACATTTGATTACATTCCCGGATTCCTATCTGTTATCTGACAGATGATTGCTACTATTTGGCATTCAAACAGCTTCTGAAAAATAGGAAGTGAAAAACCTAATATGAATAACAATTAGTGCTCCAACATGCTGTTACACATAACAAGTCTACAATAAATGCTAGATCTCACACACACAAAAAACTTATTCACCAAAGTACTAAAGTATTAAAGCAAAAGAAGGTCCTAAACTAAGGTTTTATCTTCTTTCTTGAGTGGTGGGTTTTATTTTCTCTTTGTTTAGATTATGATCTCACATTTCAATTCTACGCATTACAAGCTTGTGTGGTAGTGCCCCTGAGATCTTAATATCACAGATAAATCTGAAATCAGAACCTTCAGATATACATTTCTAAGGATAAACCTGAGCACTGCAACCATGCTGATACTATACAATATACTGTATGCTGTCAGGCTTTGCAATACATTATGTTATTGCCTGCATTGGTAAAATTGAAGAAAGCCGTTAATTCAGCTGATATCGAAGACAGGGACAGTAATGTTTGCAATTAAAAAGTGGTATTGCAGTTGAGTTATTCTTCCCTCCAATTTAACACACGTACATTTTTTCGTATTTTAAGGAACTCTCTCCCCAGTTCCTCCAGTTCATTTTGTCCACACAGGGACCAGGCTCAGGGGGAAAGTATGAATAATGCATAGTAGAGCCTGCTAAATTTATTTGCATTTAAAATTGTGCTTTAAGATAAGTTTCCAAGTACCTTCAAGATAGTTTGTTAAGTAAAATAATAACTGAACCACTAAAAAGAAAGGCCAATATTCACAGAGATACGCTGATATAATGGGTCATGCTCCTGTGCCTCATAGGAATATCACAGAAATATCTTCAAAAGCAACATCCTTATCTGTCCTACTGCCCCTGCTCTCTCCATTTGTGCCACTACAGTGTTCAGTATGTGTATTAAAACTGACCAGCAGCTGCTATCTAACAGAACCTCTAAATACTGAGTCGTTCTTTTCATTCCCTTAGCAGGGAAAGTAATTTTGGTGTCTCCTCTATTTGTGCTGATGGTTTTCACAAAGTGTCTGTGGGATCTTTAGGAAATCTATGATTCTTTCAAATTTGTCTGAATTTAGTAGGGAAAAAAATGGTTAGGTATTTTTTAAGCATGCGATTAAGAGTTAAAAAGAGACAGATAATGTGACTGCATAAGACTCATTTCTTTCAAAGGGTAGATATAAATTGAAGGTTGAATTCTGCTGTTGTCCATAATCATTGGGAAGCTGTTTGAGGAAAAACTAAGGAATCAGTTCAGTAAGCAACAAAAGCAATTGTGTTGGAGTAAGTCAGAGGTACAGGTTTTCAATAGAAAGAAAGAGTTTGCTAGGGAAGAATCTTATATTTTCAAACTTATTAAAATGAATTATAAACGATCCTAATGTACACATTGGCAAGGGTCCTTCTGCTGACTGGCACTTCTTAGTTTTAAAACCACCAGCTGCTATACCTGTAGTTTCAAAATCAAGTGTAAAAAGGTGGCAAATGTACGTGACTATGAAAGCCATATACCAAAATTGTATGTTCCAGGCAGATTTCAGCTTTTTAACAGGACTAAGATTACTGCTGCACACATGGAATAATGTGAAAAAGTATTTAAAGTATTCAGAAGGTGGGAAGACCAAACCAAGGTGGACAATTAGTTCAGTTCATGGACTTAAATAACCAAAAGCTCCCTTCTTCACCTGCAACATTCATGCTAAAATCACAGCAAAGCTCAATAATATGAAAATCTTGATTTAGCCTATGCACACAAAGACCTTTTATTTTCATCTATCTAAATGCTTCCCTTTGTTGACAGGATTATACTCCCGTGCATTAGAAGTGAACACCAGATTAGACTGAGCTGCTTTTTTACTTAGGACATTTCTCTGTTTAGGGCTTCTGCCAGAATTTTGTTTCTTAATTTACTTATTCATTGATTATTTTGTTATTCTACCAACAGAAAAGCAGTGAGCAGTGCAGTTTGATTAAAAGCCCCATGTCATTTCATTGGTTCTTTGAACAGATCACAGCTACAGCATCCATCAGTGATATTGCTGTAAGACAAAATTCCATAGGATTTTCCCTAACATCTGGAAAAGGAAATAAAAAAGGACAAATACACAAGAACCAGACTCATACCCCTAAAGGTCTGACTGTTACCACTTGAGGGCGTGTTGATTTACCTCACTGTTGAGAATTTGTTTGTTTTCTTTTTCTCCATCCTCTCACATATGACATCATCTATTTTTAATGTTGACGTTTACATTTTAAAACAACCCAGAGACTCAGCTTCACTTATATATCTTGCTACACAAGAATAAAATTTAAATTGAAATACCTCAACTATTTCTGCTGACACCCAAGTTATCTACTCCTTTCCGTTATTTCTCCATAACTCTTTACTTGGATTTATAAATCCTGGCACTTCTTTACTGTAACAGACTGTATTATCTCCATAATTTGTGATTCTGTTAAAAATCTCACAATATTTTACAAGGTATTTTTCTTAGGTTTTCAGATCCTTCAACCAAAAGTGTTTACAAGAAGTCTTAATGTCTTTTGGTTGTAAATTAGAACTGAACTTTTTGGTGTTACAGGGCTTACAGGTTATTTTTTAAGGCCAAAATACCTAAAGTTATATAAAACCTGAATGCATAAACAGCATTAACAGGGATTGACAGACCACTTTATGACAATAACCTGAAGTAAGTGTTAAGTTTAGGTTCATACAGAAATTGTCATCAAAGTCTCTGCTCAACTTCCCGTTTTGTTTAATACATGAGAGATCTATTAAAGATGATTCTAAGTAAAGAACTGGACAGATCATGGAATGCTACAGCTTGAGAAATATGAGTACTGCCTGTAAAGAAGATAAGTGAGCAAAACCCAGAGAGGGATTGCACTGCAAGTGGGTGCTCTAGGAGTAAGAGCAGGACTAAACAGCAGGGATAATAAGCAAGCCACAAGGACAAGGTACAGTAATATACCATAGGAGTAAAAACAAAAGCAACCTGTTGAGTGTCCTAGACCAATTAGTGCAATTTGCTCCCATGGCTGATGGGCCGGCAGCTGTCAGTCAGGTTAAGACACCAGTCTTCAACCCTGGTAGACCAGTTACACCCAGGTGACTGGCTGTAGTTGAATCCTGAAAAAAGACTGCATGAATGTCCATCTGAATCTTGGAAATACAGTACAATGCACAAATATAACATGGACTCTTAAAATGTATTAGATATTGCTATGTAGTAAGCAGCTTGATAAGATCATTGAGAGCTTTGAATTGGCAATGATCTCAGCCCATTGTTGTTATCTGGTTTTTTAGCCTCATCTTGATTTCAGAGACAGATTTTAGGGAGATCCACAACTTTCCCCCAGATGTAGACATATTGCTTGAAAGAAGTACTTTATATGTGTGAAAGCAAATGTATGTGGATGTAGACAGTTCATTTTATATGCCATAGCAGAAAAATTGTCTGTAATGTCTGTGTGAACCCATCAGCACAGAGGTAGAAGAGGTATAACACTTCATCTGCAGCTGAAAATTCTGTCAATTGACAGAAGAGGAGAAGAGGGACATGGGAAATACAGATGGATAATGGATATAGGGACAGAAGTTAAATAGCAAGTATATCAGAAAAAAAAAGGTATGAAATACATTTGATACAGGTGATAGATGTCAGCTTATTGCTTTTTATTTATAGACCTGCCTAGATGTGTATAGTGTGTTGTCATACAAAAATTAAATTGATGTAGATAGCTCAAAGAGTAGAGAATCAGAATTGGTATGAAGAGAGTATCAGAATGAACTAAAACGATGTCTTCTCAAAGACCAGCCTTTTCTACAAACCACAGAAAAGGTACAACACAAACAGAACTTCTTGTGAAGTGCAAAAGAAGCACCAGTTAATTTCTGCTCCCAAAATACACTGTAAAGGTATCAGAAATGTTGTCCCAGAATACAACTTTTATATTTGCTCACACTTAATTGTTCTGAGTGATGCAAGAATATTTTATTTACTTCATTAATATTTGAATTCTAGAAGGGAATTGAATGTTGTAAGGATTCAAAGATTCAAGAGTGATTGAAGGGACTGATTGAGAGATAAATCTAGAATAATGCATATCTAACAGAGTTTCTCACATTCAGACCCAAAAATGGGAGTGCATTGTAATAGTTATGACTACCCAAAAGCAAGTGCTATTTGGGTTGCCACCACCTATGATCTATTATAGAAAGGAATCAATCCTGTGAAGATTGAAGTAACAGAATGAATCTGATAATTTTCTGTGAAGTTAATTATAGCACCATTACTTGTTTACTTTGTTTTTCTGTAAAATGAGCACAAGGCTTGTGTGAGTGTAATGGATACATCTATTGTGCTATATGTAGAAATTCTTTTTCATATTGTATAAACTACTGTAGCAATGCTTTGAAGTTAACGAGCCTTCTCAGTTCATTACAGATAAAAATACCAAGTTTTCACCTTCAATATGAAATGAATGAACTATTAGCAGTGTAAACAACTTCTGAATTTAATTTCTGGTACCACAGAAGCAGCAACAGCAATTTCTTTTTATACATTTGAGATGTATAAAGACAGGCAGTAAACATTAACTCTTAAAAAACTCCCAGAACTGTTTTTAATTACTTTGTAAATTTTTTTAATTGAAGACTTAAGACAGTAACACAGCTATTAACAGAGACTATTTTTACTCCCAGCACTGTGAAGCAGTAGTGATTTATTTGTACTTGATAGGAGGATGCGTGTTATTTACAATTCTAAGTGATTCTGAATTTTGAAAGTCTCTGATTCAATTTCACAAAGCAGCAAAATGTTTTAGATTGGATGCACAAGAGAATATGAACTTGTTGTAAAACAGACAACTTGAGAATATTTCTAATGGGAACAGTTTCAACGGATAGAAAGAATAAAATATATTTTCCTAAAAGACAAGGAGATAATTTTACCTCTTTTTCCTCTCATATAATCATAAAGGAAAAGAAAAATACTTTAAGATTATGAAGTCCAACCATTAACCTAAACTGCCAAGTCCACCACTAAACCTTGTCCTTAAGTACCATGTCTACACATCTTTTAAAAACCTCCATGGATGGTGACTCAACCACTTCATTGGGCAGCCTGTTCCAGTGCTGGATAACCCTTTCCATGAAGAAATCTTTCCTAATATCCAACCTAAACTTCCCCTGGCACAACTTGAGGCTATTTCTTCTTTCAAACAGCACTGATTAAATGCAAATTCTGATACTCTGCACAACACACCTTCCACATAACAAAAAAAGTATCAAACACTTCCCATTTGCTGTTGTCTTTTAACATAAAAATTTATGAAATGTCTCTGAGAATAGCTCACTAGGTCACATTTACATGGAAAACTCAGTCTGCCTGGGCTAAGTAGGACTGAATTAATGAACATACTGTTGCTTCACAAACTAAATGTCACTAAATGATAATCTGCAAATGCAGAAGCAGAGACTGGGAGATGCACTGGCTGCAGCCACTGATGGCTCCCTCCACTGCAGTCTCAAGAAGCTAATCTTGCTCAGTTCAGAGGGCTTTATCCATGTTCCTGGGAATGACTCAGGACATGAGGAACAAGATAGCATGTGTCCACATTTAGGGTTTTATTTCTACTCTGTCCTGATTTCCTTCCCAGAAATGCTGTGCTTCTAAAAGGCATAGTGTGACACCCTAAGACACTTGTATCTTCTCTGCACAGACAGACACAGTCTGGGTGACAGCAAAGCAAAAGCTTCCTTAGGGCATACACTAGGATTACCAACAAGGGAGGACTACTTCTGGATTAAAGCTTTGGCCCACTGTCATCTATGGCAAAACTCCCACTGAAGTCAGAGCAGCCCAGATTTCATGTGTGTTGCAGCAATTTTGACTCCCTGCCTGTTCTGCCTTGGGACTTCCAGCCAGCACAATAAGAGTCTTAATGGTGCCAGAAGCTTTTGTGTTATAAACTGCAGCAAAAGTCCTAAAGCCCTTCATATAAACCAAATACTCATCAGCTATTTAAGAAAAACTGTAGGGGATTCAAACCTGCATCCACAAGAATAATGTTTCAAATTGGCACACCACGCTAAAACAAACCTTATCCTGTTTAAGTGCTTCCTTTTTTTCTTTTATAAAAGTGCTACAGCAGAGAATTCATGTTTTGATTGACCACAGAGCAGGCAGCAAGCTAAGTTATATACTCAATACAAATCTCATGCAATAATGATGAAATAAGTGTAAAATGGTTGTAACAAAAGCAGACACTTTATAAAGTAATGTCTCCTCTAAATGTCGTATGTGTAGGCAAAATAGAGAAACTGGAAATGCATTAAAAAAAGATGAAATTGTAGATCAGACTGGCCAAAAGTTTTAATGAGACTGTAAAATATTTTTATAAGTCTCTGTTTAAAATATATGCGGCCTTTGTCACAGTGCATAAAACAGATAGAAACTTAGCAAGTGTCAGGAACATAATTAGAAGTCAAACTGGCATGGAATTACAGTGCTCAACAAACACAAGAAGCCAGTTCTGAGTCCCTGACCTGTGATAAGTTCTGCTGACTTCAGCACAAAGCAAAAATAACTCAAATAATTGTAGGGTGCAGGACTAAACCTAAGTCATTATTTATTCTAAATACAGTAGAGCTCCAGTTTATGAGGGTGGCATGAACTTTGCAATGAACAGCTATTTAAAAAAGAGATCAAAATTCTGCTGCTGCTAACTGAAGAAGCAACCACTTCATCTCAGGCAGCATACAGATGCCTCACAATCTACAGCAGTCATGACAAAAGAAATGGATATTTATAGTTGCATGTATTAGTCTTACATTGCCATATACAGACAAACACGTACCCAATATGCTATTAGATTAGTTTAGAATAACTTACGATGTTGGGTTTTTTCCCTGAATCCATAATTTAACATAAATGTTTCAGAAAGGTTTTAAATTTAGAATTGGGTGTATTTAGAATTCCATTCAGCTTTTCAAGGAAAAAATTTGCGTAAAAGGGCTTCAATTCAAGATCTTCTAGGAATAAAATTTCTCCTGAAATACATGATATTTCCAAATGGAAATGCCACCAGAATAAACCAAAACTTGAGATTCAATTCTAGGTTTACAGAACCAGTTACGGAAAGTAAGAACATCACCACAGTTAATTCTAAAAAGTATAAGTTTAGGCACAGCCAGTGGCTTCTAGTTCTTCATCAATAGTTCATCAGTCATTAGCTTGAAGTACAGTAATTATGATAGTAGTCATAACTGTTTTCTGTTTGCTTAAAAATGTTAGTGCTGAAGCTTACTGAACTACTCTGCTTGATTAAATGCATGGCAAAAATCAAGCATTGGCCTACTTTCCAATGCAAGGGCATAAAATGGCGTATGATCCTGCACCTTTCCTTTTGGATGGAGTCAAAGGAATAGGGTCATACAAACAAGGTCATCTGTGAAAGTCAGCTGGTATAAAACCAGTCATACACCAGACATCATCCTTTGCAGAAATAAACTCTAGCGAGCTGGATGTCTGATGGGAAAAAAGGGATGTGGAAAATGAATGTGACTTAAACATGATCTTCATCGTTGTGATGAGTTATTTAGTTATACATCCCTCTCCTATAGCTAAGTAGGAGGATATATCATGATAGCCATTCTGCAGAACATTCATCATCAGAATATCCAGTATTTTGTACTTGTAAGAGATTTTATAGAGAGAGAAATTTTAAAAGGAAAAACAACATAACCTATTATACTGCTAATATGGTTGTCAAGAGGGAGAAGAAAGTATTGTCAGAAATTCAGAACTGGATGTTTTAAAAATTATCTCGTTCACAGGTGATCCTATAATAACCATATACAGACAAGAAGGTGCTTTGATTCTTGTTTCTACCACTCAAAATTATTAACACTTGAATGTTAGAGCTAAATATCAAAAAAAGTATCCTCAGACTCCCTCCCCATCCTATTTCTTCTTCAATGTTCTTGAAATCATTTTGGATACTGCACCCACTTTTCCCTCTTCACCCAAAACACTTGCCATTCCATGTTTCCTGATTAATCACTGCAATTTTTATGTGACTATTTAGTGAGAAATTAAAAAAAAAAAAAAAAAAACTGAACAAAAAAAAGGTGTGGAGGATTACAGAATCAGTCTGGAACAAAAGATGTCAGACAGGTGTTATCTTCAGAAAACCTTTCTCTTTTTAGTCTCAGTCCTTTTACACTTGCACTGTCTCTGATTTTTGGAGATTTTTTTTGCTTTGTGCTCCTTTGTTTTTTGCTATGCTATATATAATAATCACTGTTCTCTCTACAGTCTAAGTTTCTTTATATCTTAATTTACAATTTTCTTCATCATATTCTTGTTTATCTGTGTTTATTTTTCATTGCATGTCCAAACCACCTCCTCTCAGCTTGTCTCTGCGTTCAGTCAAGCCCATGCCAAGTGATCTAAATTGGCTTTAGCTGCGGCTTGAAAATTTTAAAACTTGCCTCAAGCCTTTATGCCTCCATCTTTCCCTTCACACAGAAGAGGTTGCAATTCCAATAATTTCAACAAGAAGAACCAGTGTCAGGAGAAAAAGTGCTTGCCAGGGGCCTTTTTATTTTTTAAAGTATTTTGGAATAAGTAAGTAAGAGTAGTAAGCAAGAATCCCAAAGATACAACAGAAATAGTATTAACAACCACCAAATACATTGATATTTAAGTTTCATTTTTAATCTACTACTTAACAGTGAGACAGCAAAGCAGAACCAGACTGAAGTAATTTATTTGAAAGGTTTTTCATTATCTGAAAATTTGATACTGACAGTTTAAGTGTAAGATTCTAATTTTATATACAGAACGGAATCTGCTGTTTGGTTGAACTTACTAACTAGTCCATTAGACTAATTCATATATATTGCATATACATGGAGAACAGAATTCATTTGTTTCAACTGGCAGATTAGATGATGCTCAACTCATTTGTAAATGATCGGATGTCTGACAAAAATACAGGAAGAAACAACTCTTTGGTAAGAGTAATTTCCTATATGGGAATCTTGCTGGACACTCAGCTCTTGACAGATGCTTCAAAAGCAGCAAATACACTGGGCATTTATTCCCATTTGTACTTTTAAGAAGATCGTGACCTTTCTTTTGACATGTATGCCCCACAGCTCTTTCACAGTCATCTTACGTTACCCTAATAAGCTACTGCCTATGGACTCCTGTTCTAAGAACAGTATAACCAGACCCACAGGGATGATAGCTCAAGGAAACACTTAAACTAGCGTACCAGCTTTTGCAGTGGGTAAAAACAAGACCAAGCACTTGAGCTTTGGCCACTTTAGAGAGTTTTTCCTCTTTGCTGCAACTTAGATTAGCCTTCGTCCTTGAGTAACCATCCTTCAGCGTGTAACAGCTGAGGACTGCCAGAATATCTTTAACCAAGAGCCCTCTTCTCTGCAGTGCACACACATAATTTGTCTCTACACACTGGGCAAGAAGCCCCAAATTTAGTCATCAGCAAGAGTGTCATACAAGATTGCTGTCTTTTCTAAAAGCATTCCTCCAAGGAATTAAAAACGATCAGACAGTTTGAGAAAGGGCAATCTCAGCCTGCGCTGAATACAAATCAAATATATAAATGAAATTGCACATCACTTAAACTTACTGCTGAGAAGTATTGACAGCAGCATGGCCTTTTCCCTTTCCCTGGACTCTTCGAGTCTAACTTATACAGTTAGACTGCTCTTCCCTACTAGTATCCAAAATGCTCCTGACACTACATGCTACAAGATTTCAATGGGTTGAAGAGTCATCTATTAGGGCAGACTTATTAGTGACTATCACATTTAATAGGGTTTTAAGAGTCACTACTTTGTGTGTTGCAAGGTTGTTTATTTTCCAAAGAATTATAGCAGCAAATAGTAAATTCCAATCTCAGTTTAATTTCTAAATCAATTCTATGCTTTTAAAATTATTAAGTTATAATTACTTTCCATTACTTTAATTACTTTAAACTATAAAAATCAGAAATAGTTTCTCACTCTTTTGTCCTTGGTCAAGATTTTAAATGGTCTCTTTCAGATCAATGGCTTAAGAATGCTGTGTAGTTTACAGTTTATCTCCTACCTGCTTAAAGGAAATACTTCACATTTCTTTTATTCCAAACTCAGACTGGAAAAGGAGTGATTGGTGGGGGAGCAGAAGCAGCTCCTGTGGGCAGACAGAATTTTGTAGGAAGCCCCAGTGAAAACAAATAATGACAACTGTGTTTATGTTTCTACAACTCAAAAATTGTGATTAAAAACTAGTATATTTGCATCTGCATAAATAGAGCCATTCTGCAAATGGATTCAGACTGCCAATATTTCCCAGCTGAAGGAAACTGATCAATGACATCTCTTCCGCTTCAGTTATGAAACCAAGGCAAACCATTTCGCTTCCTATTTATCCCATCACACCCCTCCTTAACTATTTGCCTGATTTATAGGCTACATCCCCATCCAACAGAGATTTCCTTAAAGGTAGGAGGAGAAGATGATGCATTTTGAACAGGATTTGTTGATGGCTGAAGACTGTAACCCAGCCTCTAGCACTGACAATAGCCACCACTACAATGCTCACCTTGAATGAGACAGTATTGGGGAGGTAATCTCCAAACACCTAACAAAGGTAAAAACTTGTGTTTGCCACATTGTGCTCTAAATTGCATTTAATACATTGAGAGGTAAAGTCTATCCAATCTTTTTACATATGACAACATAACACCATATTTGATTTATTACAAAAGTAGTCAGTCTAACCTCTACATTTTTTTTAATTAGAAAACTATTCAGAAAAAAAAGAAAATCAAGAAAACTGGATTTTTAATTCAAACTATTCATAGAAAAATTTAAAAGAAACTGTGATAAAATCTAACAAAAAAAATCAATCCCAAGGTACTCAAGTTACAGACCTTTTCATACTTTTGCCTTTGCTGCACCAAAACACAGTGGCAATTCATGCAGTACCTCTAGGCATAAAATTTCCTGGTATAAATTCAATAAGAGAGCAATTACGCATTCTGACCTGTGTTTCTTGATTTCTCAAATATTCTTAATACAAGGCTGATTTCTATTTGCATTCTATAATTTTGCGAGTCCACTAATTGCAAGACATTCTAAAATGAGTGTAAATTGTCTTGATGAATACATCCAATTTCTAATGGACAGGGGCTCATATAAAAATTCAACAGTATCAGCAACAAGCTAGCAGGAACTGGTGGTGTAAGGGGTAGTAAGAAATTATTTGGCTCACACTTGAACTTCCTATTTAACCACAGGGATGATCAAATTAAGTCAAGGTCAAGTATGTGACAGAGCAGCTGTACCATGCAGCAAATGAGGACTACTGGTGTGGGTATATATAGCAATACGGTTTTGATTTTCTAACCCACCATTCATGTCTTGCAATTCGAAGCTGCTGCAGGAGAGAGAAAGTGGCCTCCTGCACTCACAGCCTTTACTTTGGGTTCTACAGGTTCAGCTCCTTCCCAGGCTGCTTGAAGCCTTCATGGTAGAGCAGCCCCTTAGCACTCACTACATCACTTCAGCCCAACTCTTGTCTACAAGGAATATTTTACAGCTGCCCAACACAGTAACTGCTAACCAACTAACCTTCCCCCCACTGAAAGAGAGATATTTAAATCTCCCTAACAGAATGAAATTACTAGACCTGAGATAATGTTCTTGCCTGCAGAAAACTTTATTCTCAGATGCCACTCATCTAGAATTCTTACTAACTGCTACAAACAGATGCTTTCAACATAGAGTGGTTTGTAACACTTTGGCTTAATAATCTTGATTTTCCTGTTTCAGTAAATGAAAATAAATTGATTTACAACAGTTAATGCACAGGTACTGAAAACAGTGGCTGTATTTTTTTTTACACCCATCTGTCGTCCTCTTATTCCATCTGTTTCCTTCACTCATTGCACTGGAATCCAGCTTCACAAAATGAAATCCAAGCTCTTTCATGTAGCACAGTGTAAGTTACCTAGTTACCCAGTTGAAAGACATTTCAAAATAAATCACTCTCCTTATACTCTGTAGAAGGCAACAGACACAGATTTTTTGGTTAATATATGTCTGAGCAATCTTTCTTTCAACAAAATATAAAACTGTCAGTAAATTTCTTCTGATTTCAGATGGTGCATTTCAAAATAATACCGTAACGGCTCACCATTTTAATCAATTATTGAGTATGCCTTGGGGATTTTCCACCAATTCCACTTGATGCTGCTCTTAAAATGGTAAGTACCTACATAACTGTATGATTTATAGACTGGTTTAGATCTTTATAGCTAATACAATAGTATAAGTGCACACAATCATATGATTTAATTGGATTATATAGCCTTCATTTAACTGTGTTGACTGACTTTTTTTATTCTTCAACAGTTCTTTGGCCTGTTAATGATTAAAGATTTGGATTTGAGTCTTTACACTAAATGTAAGTGTTTAACAGGAAAAGAAAACCTAAGAAAACCCTCCTTTCTTACAATCCAAAATGGAAGATACAATATAAAGGCTGAAAATAACTTCTTGAGAAATTTTGCATAGCTCAAATACAAAAGCCACTAGTAAACCCCATGTGTTCTATGGGATACTATAAACAAAGGATATTTCCACTATTATCTAATCTTTAAGGCAGTGTGGTAAGTGAGGTCATTCAAAGGTCAAGTAATAGTAATACTTATCACTTCTTTTTTTTTTAATTCAACATATTATTTTATTAAAATTTCAGTAGCATCACTGCCTGAAAGAATTTTATTTAGCCAAAAGCTATCTCTCTTGAGACATAGAAGTGTTTATAATATAAGGGAACTTAGAAATATGTAGTGAGAACTTACGTTGGAAATAAAATATTTTCCAAGACAAAAAATGGAAATAAGCCCTGATAATAGCACTTTTGTAAAATAGAACTTTCATATTACAGACCCATTATTGTGACGTAAGTGACTAAAAAAATGAGGATTACAGTTCTTTTAATCTTCATATAAGCCCATTTTTCCTTTCTGTGGCTGAGTTTACAAATGAAAGCAAAAAACAAATGACTGGTATTAATCATAAAGAAAAAATAAGAGTCTATATGCCTCCTGTAGTCCTTTAAAAAACATTAATATTTGCATAAAGCAAAAGGACAAAAACTCTTACATGCAAAAACATGTATCTTTCAGACACCTGCTACCTACTTACCCTGGTCTGCTCCATAAATAGAAACTAATTATAGAGAGACTAAAAACAAGACAATGCCCTGGGAAATAAGAGGCAGTCTTTTAAAGTATACTCAAAATGGTGTGAGTAAATCTGTATCATACAGATACATACTTAACACATAAATCTTTTTGGTATAATCTTCCTCCTTTTACAAGCAATAATTAAACTTCCACTAACTTCATCACAGCAGAATCAGCGTTGATGCATTCTTTCACTAGTAGTATTTCCTGCCCTGCAAAGTATCAATATCAACTGTGAATGGCAGAAGTGTAAAGACTCTAGTGAAAAAAGTATTCAGTCCTGTAAATTAATGCCTGAGCTCTGACTTTTAAGTGAAGACAGAGATCAGCAAGTCAGCTGCTGCTTATATTGCTTTCTTTTTCATAATCAAAAAAACAGAGGCTTGGGGAGTGCTTAGTAACCTAAACCATTCCTTTCCAGGAACTCGATATGTTTTCTTTTAACATATATTTATAACAGAAGTAGGAGAATAAAGTTAACTTTAGAAACAAGCATGATCCAAGGCTATATTTCAAACCCCAACACTGATACAATATAGGAGTCAACAGTGAGGTTGAAATTTCAAGTTGATATGCTGCGTCAATCCACCAAGGTGGGTGTTAGGGCTCCTCAGTTTCAAAGGGTACCTCAGCTGCTGGTTTTGGACAGTAATGTTTCACAGACTTACTGCAGAAGTGCATATCAAGCAGTCTCTTAGAGCAAATAGCAACATCTTTATATATTGGCAAAAGGAGGCTGCGAAGGACAAAACAGAAGGCACTTCAGCCACTCAGAGCTGGAGAGCATCATTAGAGGGGCTGAAATGGACCTGGGTCAGGAAAGTTATTTTCCTTGAGAAAAGGGAGGAAGAAGTGGCTGGATGGAGCCACTGAAGTCACCAAAATTAAAAGTTCCATGCTGGATTTCACAAAGTTAAACACAACTGTATTCTTTATTTTTAGGCATCTGCACTAAAGGAAGGGAGATTAAGAAGCCTGAAATGATTATCCTTCACAAGCAGAGTCACTCAGGAATCTGATCTGTATGATTGCAGACACTTGTAAACATAATTCACCAGGATACAGCACTGAGCTATAATTCACATAGTTTTAGCACCACGCAGCAACCCAGCAGTCAAAAAACGTGTCCCATTAGAACAGTGTACAAACTGACAATTTGCTATGCTGCTTTACAAAATCATAATGGAGGAAATATCTTTAGGTTTGCCTCAACCTACCATCTGCCTACAGAAAATGCAAAATGCATTAATTTACATACAACATTTTGCCAGCCAAGTAGCAGCCATTAAGTGTTATCCCTTCACCTTAAAAGGGACCATTCGATATCCCTTCAGTCTTGGCATATACATTTTCTGTGACCAAAGCAACTGACTATTTATCAGTGTGCAAAAAAGCACAGCCTAGGGTAGAATATACAACCCGGTGCCCACACTCCCTGTTTGCTATATACTACTACCCTGACATGCAGAATATTTGCACAAATAGAGGGAACCCTCAATGGTACAAGAGGCAGCACTTGCAGCCTAGAGAAGTCCTAGTCTGTGCCTTCAGAGGCCTATTTCACAGCAGCTGGATGTTGACCTAAATAGCATTTACCTGATTTTCACATAAATTACACATTCTTAGTCGTAACTTCCTGATTCAGAGCACAACAGCACTATCACTTTGGTGTATCCTAAAGCGAGGGCAAAATAAATTGTGTAAGGAAGTCTAAGTGGATGCCCTGGGAATGCTAAATGAGAAACACAGATAATCGTTTAAAGAAAGAGCAGTTAGATCACAGAGAATGCATTTAAGTAGTTACAGCAGCAATTATTTAATTTCCAGCTACTCAAGACTATGAGACCACGACTTGAAAATTTATTCAATTCCTTTTGGTATGTAAACAGGTGCTGAACTACAGGATTTTATTTTTCCATGATTAACTGATCAGAACATGCTTTTCACTCATGCTTGATTTTTAGATTTTACTGTTAATGCAGAAAAGCTGCATAATACTGAAAACTGAAGGGGCAGTGTCAAATAAATGGAACTTAACATCAAAATAGCAGGGCCTGTTGCAGTTTTTGGTATCTTTTTATATTTAATTACATGAAAACTTCAGAATATTAATTCGCTGACAAATAACATATTCATTAACACAAAATTATGATTGTTGTGGTGTTTCATATTCTTCCAGAACGCTGATTTCAAAAACATAGAAACTTTGGAGGGGGAGGGGGGCAAGAAGGAAACAAACTGAAAAAACCTTAGCTTACCTTACCAAAAGCAAAATTCCCTGTTCAAACTCAAACTGAATGGCATCTTGAAGGTAAGAATAGAACAGGGATTACATGAAGCAAATTGTGTGAATGTTGACTTGAGGAACATGGCAAAGAAAAAGAGGAGAATCCTTAAGGTGGGAGACACAAACGAAATATCTGCATTAATTCAAAGAAAACATGGAAAATGTTGACAATGGGTTTACATAGCCTTTTCAAAGACAGGCAAATAAATAGAATCTATCAGTCATCAGAGGGATATGCCTTTTTCTTTTCTCCCCACCTTCTGCATCATCAAGTTCAGCTTTATCAGTAGGACATATTTTACTTTCTCAAATAAAGTTAAGAACAGCAGCCCTGATGCCATGAGCATGGCAATACTGCTCAGCTGTGCCTGGTCTCTCTGCTATTGAATAATCTATTGTAATCAATGTATTAAAGAACAAACCCAATACCATTTTCATGATGGCAACCTGAGGAGCTATACTAAAATTACAGTTAATTATGTATGTGTATGCAGGGGTCAGCCCTCTGTAGAGGGCGGTGAGTCTGGCATGAAATTGCTCTTCAGTTTGCTAGGCAGACAAACTGCACTGATCTTCAGCTAAACATGACAGTGATGCCTCCACTGCAAAGCAAAGAGGTGAAATTTCGCTTTACTCAAGCATCATATCTCATAGAAAGAAACAGCTTTTCCTTGTTTTACTTATACAAGTTTAAATGACACTGATATCCACCCATACAAAAATGTTACAGGAGAAATGCAGAAGTGTGCGAGAAACATATATAGGCCCAGTCCTCCATAATGTCAAGCTTGCATATTGCTCCATGATAACCACTGGATGTACAATGAAATGCACCTTGCTAATGGCCACTCTATTGCTTTCTTTACTGTGCCAAAGCATTTATAGTTAAGGCACAACTTCTTGGTAGCTCAGACAGGAACTTTTGTTCTCTTCTGGTCAGGCTACAACAGCCACCTATTTTCTATTTATTGGATTAATTCTTTGCCTGTTATCTTTGTCCCTTCTTTTCAGACACTGTAAAAGGTTTTGGCTGGGACAGAGCTAGTTTTCTTCATAGCAGTTTGTATGGTGCTGTGTTTTGTACTTGTGGCCAGAACAGTGTTGACAGCATCCAGGCCACCTCTGTTTCTCACGCCACCCCACCACTGAGTAGTCTGAGGGTGCTCGAGGAATTGGGAGAGGACACAGCCAGGGAAGCTAAGCCCAAATGACCAGTGGAATATCCCCCACACACCACATTACATCAAGCTGATCAATAAAGCTGGGGGAAAGAAAGGGGAAGGAGGGATGGTCTGAGTAACAGTGTTTGTCTTCCCAAGTAACTGTTATGCACAATGACTCTCTACTTTCCTTGAAATGGATAAATAGCTGCCTGCCAGGGTTAATCCACAACTGACACAAAATACCCAGTTATTAGATTTAGTAGCAAAAGAGCTATATATGCCTCTATTGTCCTTTTTGCAAATCTTTTTTCTTCACTTATTAACAGAAAACTGAATGCATTTAATAAGAGCTAGAACTAAAAAAAAGCAAATGTCAGGCTTCTATAAGGTCACAAAATATGTTTAGCTCTGGCAAGTTTGTGTAGAGAAAATGTACCAGGAATGGAAGAGGTCTGGACTGTATCATCTATCTAAAGTTCATTTACACTTCTGCCTCCATTTCATTCCTACAGACCATGTTATCTAATTACTCTCTGTTTTACAAGTTTATTGAAATATATTTCTACAGCCAGGAGTATTAGTTGTGCTTATTTTGTCTGTTACAACAGAACGACAAAAATCACACAAAAAGATACGCACAGTAGCAGATAACTCTTAGTTTCAATCATGTCCTAAAAGACATAAGCTAATCCACTGCACTGATAAAATAAGAATGGTTTAGACTCACATATATGATAAAAATCATCTCAATAATATTTCATATGCAGAGCAAACCCAAATTAAAAAAATACATTACATATTTTGACGCAGAAATACAATGGTTAAAATTGCATAAGCCTAACTAGGTCTGAACTCCCACTGATTTCCATATGAAGTTGTGGAGTTTTGTACTTTTGTCTCTGAAAATATACACCTATTGGAAATAAGGTATTTTGCAAAATGTTTTTTGATTCCCTAACTTTATTTTCTTAAGACCATGCTAATTTTGTGTCCAAAAGACTGTTCTAGGACATCAAGAAAATATGCACAAAGATAAATTTATTCTGTTCTTGAACTTAATCAGTTAATATTAAGTGCCATGAATAACAAACATTTTGCATTGATCAAAACCCATTTTTCTGTTAGAATTGCATTAGAGACATAATGTTAGATTTTGCTAATACATCAAGAGTTAAGCTCAGGGAAAGATCAATAATGTATTATTGATTGCAAAATTAAAATATTTTTTCACACTCTCATTAAGCCAATATAAGACCTCTGGAATTTATCTTTGCAGATGGCCAACCTGACTTCTGTAACAACATAATTTTGCAGAGAAGAATAATTTGATGAACAATTAAAACACTGAAGCAAAAAGTCATTAAGAGAGAGGTAGCAAATGTTTTGTGCTTCTGTCAATTTATTTTTTCTCCAGGAGTAAAAAATACTTCACAAAACAAATTTAAATCTCTGGAGAGTAAAATATGCCAGTAAAAAAACCCCAAACAATCCTGAGGATGTAAAATAATAATTAATAATAATTAATTTGTCTATTTGTGTTTGAAGTTATAGATGAATGAATATATTAGATTTTTTTTTTTTGCATATATGTGGATTATCTTGACAATCAATTCACAAAAAAAGGAAGCTTGGGACCTAAGGGGTACATTTTCAAAGCTTAATACAGGAGGTACACTCATTAATCCTATTAATGAATAATAGGATAAGTGTATATACCACTTATAAGTGGCTTTTTAAAAGTTCCAAATTTAGACTAAACTTAGGAAACAGATGAAATTAAAAAAAAATGCTAGTAACATGTCAACCAGTGATTATTCCTTTCTATTCATGTATAAGCTGCTCAGGAGTACTTTTATGTCTTTGTTGGAATTACTGCTTCTGGGAAGTGGTAATTCTAAGGCGGATTTTATTGTTTTGGCTACTAACATAGAAAGGTTCTTGTCCTGCTGACTCTTCTATTTCTTCTTTCCATGTTGTAAAAATCAGCACCCTGATATCCCCATAAAAGATACAACACAGCATAACTGTGTCCTCTATATTAAAGAGGACATACAAGTTAATGAAATATAGGATCAGCATTTCTCTGACTGCCTGCACATCTTCTGGTTGCCAAGCTACAAAATACATTCAAACTTTTTGGGTTTTCATATATGAAAATAGCTTTCAGGGAAAATGTCCAAACAAATATCTGTGGATGAGAATTTTTTGTTTGTTTACAGAACAGACACTACATCATGAGGATCAAACTTATTCACTTCATCTCTCACTGGCAATCTAAACTCCACATGTTCAGTTGTTTGAGGATCTGCCTTTCTTATCTCTTTAATCTTGACAAAAGGACCATAAAATGCATCAGGTAAAGGCAGTTTTCACAGTTACTGTGCAAGGCCATCTTATTAGGAAACAAATCAAAACCACACGTTCATTCCACACAAACTGCAAAACAGTTTCCATACAAAATTGATTTTAGCCCAAGTAAAGTGACACCAAAAAAAGATTCTGTCAAAAAAAAAAAGTCAGCTATGAATCAGCTCAGATATAAACTAGCTGACATTCCTTCCGAGTGTCTTGTGTATCCATTATAACCTGTAGAATACTTTCAGGCTGAGATATGTTGAACCATTAACTGTTTTCACCTAGAAGAATATGCATTAGCAATATCTGACAAAAGCCTTTGAAGAAAAATAATCGAAGCAAAAGTTGGACACATGATTAATTCTCCTTTTATCTTGGACAAAGTACTATGGTGACATTATTGCACAGGACTAATGCTGCCATTTTTCAGCAAAGCATGAGCATTTCTACCACCACCAGTAAATATTCTCAAATCCAAACACAGGGACTTTACATGAAAACCATTTCCCAACATACATGATAGAAATCCTATTTACAGAAAAACTCTAGAAAAAATGAGACAGAAAATTTAAACCAACATTGACAGACAAAGGCACATTTTAGATGTAGTAGTAACTGCACATCCTTCAAGCTTTTCAGTTTTAGAGATAAAAGTGCAATTGAATGTTTTTAATTCTATGCAGGTGATTATTTTTATTCCTGTAAAACTAGCACAAAAACTACCTAAACTGTCACATAACTTGTATCTTCTTGTTTATGCCATAATTTTCTATGCATTGTAAAGGGGCAAGACCACCACTTATGATTTCTATGGACAAGTATGAAATGAATCTTAATCACAGTGTTCTGAATGTCTCCTACTACGCAAGCTCAAAGCTGAAGTCTGAAGCCGAGTTATTTTGGACACTACAAGAAAATGATACTGAAATATAAAAATAAACTGAGTTTAGATTAATAGCTACCCAATTACACAACAATCTTTGTGAAATACCATCAAAAGATACATCCTCCCCCAAAATAATAACAAATGCTCTGGGAAATTGAGAAGTGTCTCAAAAAGAAAAAAAAAGTGTTTAACAATTCTGTTTTTCTTCTTGGTGCACCCGGTGTAGTTCTGAATGTACAACATATCTGTGGGTGAAATAACCAAACAGCAGAACAATGATGAACCCAGGGAGTCACCCAAGCAGCGCCCTGCGTCACACTGCCACCCAGGCAGCAAAGTGACTGTACAGCACCCAGGGATGGGCACTGCCATTCACCAATTATACCCTCAGTTTCAAGCTCCCTTCAATTAGTAATTAAAAACATTCAGAGCCCAAACCTTGCTTATTCCCAGTTTTCTATGAGAGTTATCTTCTTGTTTCCATCTGTTCAAAACACCAAAGCTACAAAGATGAAACACTGGCTCATATCAGGCCTTCTTGCCAATATATGGAAATTGCTTAAGCTCATATCCCAGATATAATATTTCTGAAGAAAACAGAATCTGACATATTAGCTTTAAGGGGACAGACTATAACCATAGAATTAAAATTGCATCAGAGCATGATAGGCAAGTAAGGGAAACATTTCCCACCACAGTGACTGAACATACTGAAGGTGCTGCTGAGACACTTTTGTGAGCAGGGAGATTAGGAATGGGAACATTTAACATCTTTAATCTTTCTTGTTTACCTGATTACCTTGTTTTTTGATTTTTTTTTGCTATTTTCTAATAATTTTAAACTTACAATGCTACTTTATGTCTCTATAGAGCCAATATTCCTGTTTTGCACAGATTATTAGTTGTTCAGAAAGGTGTTTGAAACTTTAAGGTCTGCATAGGCTCTTTGACGCAAAAAGTTGGGTTAGTATTACGCAAGTCACTAATGGAACAGTGACTCAGAATAAAAGTATTGATTAAAAATAGCTTGATAACATTGTGGCTAACCATAATGTATATGTCCTACCTCACGGAAGCTTCTGCCAGATGCTTGGTCATGTTTACTGGAAAAGTTTTAAATTTTATATAGTTACGTATATTTCTAATTTGCAAACAGACAGGATAAGAGATGAAGGAAATTTCTTGATAAATCTAAAGGAAGATAAACTAAATAGAATTAAAATTCAGAGGAAGGTAATCTGCAAGTTACTTAAATGAACACTAGTCAATACTTGCAATTATAATAATAATCTTTTCACTTTCTTCAGAGCTATGTCAATATTAGGTTTCATTTTACTGCATGTGTATGCTGTTAAAAATAACAAAATATCCATAACAGTCTTTGTACACGTTATTAGAGAAACGGTCTTTTTTTTCCTTCCATATGTAGTATCAAGGTATTAATATGAGCTCTGTATGTCATCACATAGCACATTTATTGTACCTCTAGCTACATATATAGTGCATAAGTAGCTCATACAAATCAGATAGATGGTTCCAAGGATCAAACTTCACCCACTGCATGCTAGGATTCTGTCAATCAAGGTGCTAAGAATCAGCCATTATACTTCTATTCTATTAAAACGTAAACCACACAGAACTTCAACGTTCTGTGTGTATTTCAGGAGGATCATAGCATCCAAAAGAATTAAACAATAAGGCAAGAGGTAGCAACATGCAAGTGATTGGATGTTTAGGCTACTCAATGAGCTTTTATTTTTTGAGCATTTTCTACTCTTATCAGTCATCAAGTTCATCTAAATGCACACAGATTAGAAATTTCATTACCCAACCTATGCTCTAATGCACCACAAAGACGTTTGCTTCACTGTGAAGGAATGCAGAAGGTATTTGAAAAGGACTTTTAGTTGACTTAACAAACATAACAAATGCATAGTGAGGTTACAGGGTAGCTGGTCAATACTGTTACAAGAATTTAGACAAAGGTCCGTTCTAACATCCTTAAGAAGTCCATGAAAAGTAAAATATGGCCTCGCACACAAGCAGTAGTTGAGAACCATGACTAGCTATAGCCAGGTAATCTAGCTCAACTATAAATTGAGATTGTCAAGAGAAATAAGTGGCATATCTGATTTATAATGCATAAATGGGGGAAGTAAAGGAAGAGGGAGTAAAAGGCAATGGACAACTGCTAACACTGCATACTATAAACACAATAAAAATGTATATTAGAACACTCTGGGATACAAGAAAAAGAGATTAAAGTATTGTTGCACTCTTTTCTTCATGTGTGGGTTTCCCAGCTGCAATAGTGAGCACTAGGTTATACAAGATTCCTACTGACTTCAACAGTTTCAATTTGGGCAATGTTCTTTCTGGAATTTTTGTGGCATTTTACAATCCACTGTAAGATGCTGAGTTACCTTTATTGTTTCTCTTCTTGGTTTTTGCTTAAATAAAGCCATTTATTTAATTAAATCCAAGTATTTCAATGGTCGTAATGACTCTCTGAAGACACTGGAGTGCTGGTTTTGCTATCATTAAAACCCCAACTATTTATTTGGAATTTTAAAATAATAATTAAAAAACCCAACACAGCTCAACTATTCTCTCCTGCTCTCAATGTGTGGCTAATATTTCTCAGATCCTTGCAAATATGCACACACAAATTTTACTTTTTAGAGAATAATAATTCAGGATATTTCTTACAACATGCAAAGAATTAATTGGCTTCATTAGAATTGTGCTTTTCCATTGATGAGGATTTTTCTCACTGGTTGAACTGTGAAGAATTATCCATGTGGAGATAAGAGTTTATATAAATACCTATGAGTATTTATATATATACGGCTGGGAGCTTATATAAATACCTATGCTGAAACTGATAACCATGGAGTTTTCTGGACATCACCATAGCATCACACAACCATCCAGTTTTGCAGAAGATTCAGAGTACATCAGAAAAACGTCTGATAAGTGGAAAGCTTTGATATTAGACTGGTTAATAGTTGCCTAATAGTTCACATAAATATGAAGCTATGTGTCTCTAACTGTAGCATTCAGAAGCTAGTAATTATCTAGTCTTGTCAAAGTTAGAAAGACTCTGGTAAAAGGCAAGGAAATAGATTTTTACATCCCACAGAGAACTTCCCATCCTTGAGCACCTAAAACCACACAACCACACCTATGACTGTATCCCCATACAGTTAAAAAGGAACTGGGAAATTCTGTCATGTGACAATCATATATATGTAGTAAGGTGGAAAGAAAAGACAGCTCATGTCAGTCAAACTATGCACAAAGTAAAACCTTTCAAGCAGGTATTTGTGTAACCAATGCTTCTACTTAAACGTAAGAAGGGCTAAGGCTTGAACTAAAGCAAATGCATATTTCAGTTCATTTCAAGTTGCAGAAAAAGTAGAGATAAAGAACATCTGTTGGGGTCACTGAACCAGAAAAAGATGTCCTCAGTAATATCCCAGTCTTAGAGCAACTGCAATACTCATTGCACCATTAAACCCACATTTTAAAAGATCACTGACGATAATTAAAAGCAAAACCGAGGATCTCATTTTTTAGATGCCTGGAGCACCATTCACTCAAGATAGTAACAACCAGGGTACTCTGCAACTGAGCTGTTCTGAATTTTTCATACTCGTCACAGCAAAATTAGACCAAAAGTCAGACTTTAATTTTCTAGAAGTCTCCTTCACTAAAGGTTATGTATAGCTGCGAGCAGCTCAGTGTGAAATAGAACTTTTGCAGAACTGGGTAAGCAACTATTGTTTATTTTGAGAAATTGAAAATCTTGTCCTAAAAAAAATTCAACCTAGCATATTCCTATTTTTAAAAAAAGTCACAATTCAAGTTATTACAAATGTTTAGTTAGAGTACTTATTCTTTTCATGCTGAGGACTGAATTTTAAAAATCAATAAAAAAGCTCATTTTCTACTCTAAGATGTAATTTTGAACTTAGAAACAAGAATATCCTGTATGAAGAATTTTAAATCAAAGCCAAATCATTCTCAGAAAAATACACATTGCACACATAAATAAAATAGAACATCTTAATGAAATATTTATTCAGAAAAAAAATTCAGTGAGATAAAAGTGATTACACTTGTGGTAGCTTCACACAACATTAGTTTCTGAATGAAAGGATGGAGAGGCAGTATTGTCTGGTGAGTGGTTAATGGTATTATCTTTCTATATATCGTCTTTTTCTATACCCACTTATCTTTATTCCTAATGAATACAAAATATTTGTAAACCTAGTTTGGCATTTTCCTAGCGCAAATATTTCATCACTGATTCAGCATTGCCCAAATTTGTCACCTCTGTTGTTTTCTATAGAACAATTGATGGACAGAAACCTTAAAATCTTAATAATCCTACTACGAACAAAGTTGTCGCATTCATAGCTTCTTAGTATTTTATAATCCCGTTCAGGTATATAACTGCTTATTATTTGACTGTAATGAAATTATGGAATGACAGGTCCTTTTACAGATAATAAGAATGAATAATTCTCTGAATAAAAGGTTTACAACACACTCAGACTTTGTATTTAGTAATGCTTAGCCCAAAAATAATCAACAAAAATATTGATCCATAGCTAAATGTCATTGAGAATGTCAGAGGAGCCTTTGTACAGCAAAAGCACAATCTGCCTTATGTATTTGAAATCCCAGGCAGGACTGAAAAAACATAACACAAGAGTTTTTCATCTTCCTGTGAAAGTGCCAGCACATTTAAAACAATCACTCATAACAGTAAATCAAAATCTCTTAGTATTGCTTGTTGAAACTGACTTTCAAGAGAGAGGGTGAACAAAAAGACCTTTTAAAATAAGTTTTAGGGAATATATAAATTGTCTGAATGCTGCCACGGACAATCAGTTTTAACAGCATATGCCCAACAGCGTAGTATGGTTACTTGCTGTTCTGGGAGCCTGCCAAAGGAAGAGATCCATCCAGAAATTATGAGGGAAAAAAACTCCAGAGGAAATGGGCAACAACACACAACTAATATACATCTCTATCTATTTTAAAGCCTTCATTCAGCATACATCATCATAAAATCAGTGTTCCTTACGCATCTTCATTTTAATAGAGAAATATTTTTTTAAAACCCTGAAATTCCCTGTCTATTGACAAACTGTACAGAAATGCATATAAGATTTATCCTACTATGCAACTTTCAGAGGAGTATCTGAGAATTATTAATTACATAAGCATCACTAAACCATTGAATGATATAAGACCACCTAAGTTTTGTAGATAGAGAAGAGCAGAGGCCGTAGACCATATCAACAGGAAAGCCTACAGCACAATTCATATCTCCTAAAATATACTCATGTTTTAGCTTTTAGGAAGTGTTTCACTGGAGGATAATATTTGTTAAAGCAGCAACTGTCTCCCTTTTTCAGATTAATATTTCTGACAGACATTGGCAAATCTGGTTACCAAGGTTCAGTTTACTATTTAATAAAGAGCTATGGTGAGACAAGCTTGAGCAGTACCTATCTGGACTCTTTGTAAATAAAGCTGTGTCTGCCCTGACAGAGCCTGGCATGGGTGTGTGCAATAAACAGGGTTCTGGTTCAGCCACTAAGAGAAAACCTTCAATACCTAAAAACAGCAGGTCACGATGGCATTTCAGGTGCTCAGCCCAGAACTGAAGAATCCAACATGCAGCTGCCAGACAACTTAGTTTTCGTGGGACTCACAAGTTGGTCTCTTCTCTTCCTACTCCCGCACCTTCACCACTCCTCACATCTTTTCACTGTAACCAACAGTGTGAGGAGCAGGTTCCTCACAGCAAAGGCAGGTGCCGTGCCCAAGAGGCCAGGGGAGGCGTGGCACACCAATGCACTGTGCTCCACAGCTCTCTGGCACACACGTAAGCTGGGCCTGACCTCTGTGATCAGTACTGTGCCCTCACCCATCAGCCCAGTCCAGCCCACCAACGTGGGGATTAAGCTTGGTCCAGAAGTGTGCTTTTCCAAAGTCAAACGCATCTGAGTGACCCTAAATCCAGGCCTGTCCGCAATATCACATGGTCACAGTGTCCATCTGGCCTGTTAAAGCTCTTGCACACTCTCCTGAGAGATTTATGGATCTTTATTTATGTCTACGGTGCAACAGGAACAATAGCATGTGAAATTTTAAACTTTATTTCCTTTAACATAATACTTCTAGTATTCTAACCTATGATGCTTTCCTACTAGAGCTGAACACTCTATTTTCCTTTACACACCTCTTTTCAGATTTTCTAGTTGTCAGTGGCTGCAATCATCTAAAAAGTGTATTGCAAATATCTGCAACAGTAGGAGAGGTTCTGCTGGCAAAAACATACAGGAATACTGAAGTGTCACTTAAAAATAACATTAGTTTTGGGACAGATGTGAAAGAGCTTACTTTCATATTAGTCCATGTAAGCCTACATAATCTCCTAACAATCCAGAATCTAAAATACATGCTTTGTGCATCACTGCATACTCATTTGACAGAAACTTTGATAATATGCTTTGGTTTGCTATGGATGACTGAAATTCTGAAGAAACTGTGTGCCACAACAAGCTTGCAGGAACGTACAATTTATGGTGAGATTTGACAACTGCTCTGTACTTGTCTGAGTGCTTTTATTGCACAGGGGATATCAGCATAGTGAATATGAGTGGTAAAATGCCTACTGATTTTAATAAAATCCAGCTCATACAAATGATGGATGCATGGAATCTCCAACCCTCACTAGGTACCACCCCCTCTAGGCACTGTTATTTCCTAGTATTCTCTGCACTTCCAGTTGTAAAAGCCTCATAAAATGAAGTGTTTATCTTTTAGTTTTCATAAATTATGCTTTCACCCATCCAGATACTCAAGTCTACATTAATTCAGCCCTGTTTTTATGTAGCAGATGGTTCAATGGAACTGACCTTCTCAGTCTGCCTAATGCCTCCCCTTAAGCCAAAGGTTCATTTATAACTGTCTGCTATCACATCCTTTACTATCAAGCAGACTGAACAGAGGCACGCCTCTCTAAAGGACAGAGAAGTGGTAAAACATCTCAGGAAATGAAAGAAGTTACTGTGAACTTCCAGGGAATAGGAGACATTTTGCATCCTTTCAAATTACTAATCTTACTATTTATAGAAGCTACCTTGATGTTAAAGAGTTTTCAAGACTGATACAGTCTGCTCTGGCAGAAGGATGTGCACTTTATGCAGAGCTTGGAATCTGTCTCTAAGTTACAATGAAGCTGGAATGACTTGAAGCTTCATAATGTATATTTAATAGAACAATGACAGTTTGCAATATTAAAAAAGAAAAAAATCTTAAAAGAACATTAGCTTCTATAAGCCACGCCAAAAAGCAAAATTCTAGCAAAACCATAGCTGTCTCCATGCTACCATAGCATCTCTTAATCTCCCTGCCTAACATAAATAATATTAAATACAAAATACTTGGTCAAATGGAGCAATGTTTCCTTTTTGCCATGATTGTCCAGTGCTAAAGCTGAATATGAAACATTTCATTACTTTAACACACACTTTAGGCTTCAAAAACCACTGAATTTAAAATAAACCTTTGGTGAAGCTTTATTCCATGTCTCAGCAGTAACAAAGTCTATTACAATAACATGCATGAGATCTAGAGGTTCAGTACAAAGATGAGTGTATCTTTTATATCCACAGCAGGGAGATAGCTATTTCCTCTCCTCTGAGGGTGATTTATTCAATAAATGGAGACAATATAAATTTTAAAATGCACTGATATTTTTTTTTCCGCATCTTGAGAAACAGCAGAAATCTTAGGAAATTAGGAAAATGGATTCCATCACAGATATTACACCACTAGGCATTTTGTAACAACAAACTGAATCTCTGGGAAAAAAAATATTGCAAAACCTTTTATATTTTGGGTGGTTAAATCAAGAAAGTCTGTCCTCTCTGTTCCATGTGGTTTTGTGCTCCTAACCCAATCTTTTTTCCTTTATCTACTTTCTTTTTACAGAGAAGTTCATGAAATGTTCTGTATAGACAAGTATTGACATAGCTTATATCCAAAGGCATAAACTCAATCTACTTTTGGTACATTAGTTAGCAGAAAAAATTATCTACAGGGAGTTTTAAAGGCTGAAGTTGAAGTAGGAGGGGTTTGAAAGCATGAAGTACCAGGTATAAAGGAGGAAAAGACAGACAAGATTAAAAAAGAATCAGGTCATTCTCTGTATTATGCTTTTTCATAAGCTATAGTGAACAGTATGAGCAGTGCCAGCTATAGAAAAGGGTCTACCTATAAGGGTTGACACTCTCTTCCATGAGCTCAGAGACAAAATTTTTGGTTTTCATTCTCATCTGATACCTTACCTGAATCACTTCTCAATCTCTTGAGTATATTTTCCTAAATCATTACAAGAAAAATGGAAGTAGTGTAAAATTTAGCATGAAATCTTAAATTTTCCCTAGAAAGTTTGGTGGTCTTAGTTTCAGGAAATGCAGTTACAGCAGGAAAGGAACAGAAGAGAAAGAAGTGGAGCTTAGCCTCTGCCAGCTCCGTGGAGCCAACAGTACTGCAGCGTCTAGTACTGACACTGTGAATATTTCCAGTATTCACAGTTTTCATTGACTGTAAAATTTTGCAGCAATACTGGAAGACAGCAAACAACAGTGTAAGGAGAGGTCACAGTAACTACATGCTCTCCAATGAAGTTTTGTTCCATGGTATAAAACCTGGAAATGTAGCAAAGCAGAACTCACATAAAAGACTTTATTGTTTGCATCTTCTGAACCAGATTTTTTTTAAAAGAAATTTTGACAGCATCAGGAAAAACAACACTGCAGTGAAATCCATAGCACAGACTGTGAGCAGATGTCATGACAAGATGAGAACAGAGCCTTGCAACAAAGGAAAGCGACCACACACAGTGATAGCTTGTGAGGATGAAGCAAGCATCTCTAAGAACAAAAAACAATGACACCATAAAATTATCCTATTTTCTCATCCAAATTTTTCAACAGCTTCATTCAAAGCCCCTTCTAATAAGCTGGTAATTAGGAACATTTTAATTATACAATTTAAGATGAAGGCAACCATGATAATAAGACTCACACAGGCAAGCTTAGACGACATAGCTTCTATTAATACGGGATGTATTTACTTGCTGATTTTAAACAGAGCTCTTTTCGCATTACCTTGAACCAATATGGATTTAAGATCTCTATAATCACATTTAGCAAAGCACTGTGTTCAAAGTAATAAAAGCAGTTATTCAACAGGGTTTACGAGGCATACAAGGTCACATCTGGTTGACTTTTTTGTTTTTTTGGTGTTTAGCTCAACTTTATAGACCTATTCATAAGTACATTTAAATGCACATTCTCTATACTGCTGGAATGCCCAGCATATGTCCTCAATTTTCCCCTCTCTTCATATACATGTATCTCAGTCTATGCCTCATGTTTCTACAAAGATAAATAGATGCATGACTTCAATTATCTTCCATCAGCTCTATTTATTCATAGTCATCAAAAAGGAGTCTCTAATCCCCGTATCTGACAGAACAGTACTCTTCTTCCATTGTCATTTATTATTACATGCAGGCAATGAACACATGTTCAGATACTGAGCTTAGGCATGATCCTATAGGTTATAAATACATTCTGGGGAGCCATTAAAAGGAAATCAGAAAGGTGCATTACCCAGTAAAGTGAGAACAATCATAATACCATACACTGTAGTCACTTCAGAGAAATGAATGTATTTCCCCAGACTCCTTTTGTAAAATCCCAATAATCCAAATAAATTACATGTGAAATAAACCTCTACCTAAATTAGTCCATAGCCTTCAAGTCTTTCTCCTGCCAAAATTTCTGAAGTCTTTAATGTGACTACGTCTCTCTCATAAACCAATTCCTCAAGAAACATATCTCAGAGAAAAAGTAGAATTTTCCCTTTATTTACTTTAGGTTTAGAAAAAACATTACAGGAATGTCCCAACCTCATTGTACTTCAGCAACTGCTAAATTATTTGTACCATAATGTGAAGTTGCTCAAGTTTATAAGAGATGTTTCAGAGACCCAACTGATAAATTACAAAATCAGAAAAAAATATGAAAACATCCTCCCCTAAAAATAAAAATCAACAGTCAAGGGATTAAAAGTAGAATCAACCTTGACTCAAGAGAAAATTTATAATAAATGCATAAAATGCATTCAATACTCTGTTCAATTTGTATTAATTGCATTAATTGATCCTTCATTCAATTCACATTTTCTGAATAATTTCCGGAATTTCTTCACTTTTAATGCTAATTAGGAGATGAGTAAATAAATTCCTGGTCTCCAGTATTATTATTCCACTTTTTTCCCCATAATTTTACAAAAAAAGTACCAGTTCTTTATTTTAGATTCTAAATCACCTACTTGATTTTCTCCAGACTCCTTAGCATTTTCTTTTTAGAATATTCAGGTACTTGTTAGCACAAACAGAAGAAAAAATTTCAAAAATGAAGGTATGAGAATTCATAGACATAAAATAGTAAATTCAGACACACAAACCTGTTCTAGAAACACTTGAAAATTTATCCAATGATTAAAATAAAGCTCTACTATTTTGCTTAACCAAACAGGCACAATTAAATATCACAGCATAATTTTTTTTTAAATTGCAGTCCTCTGAGATAAAAGCTCAGAAGACATTTAGGTAAATAAACATGAACACCATTAGGAAATTATGATGTATTATTGATATTGCACAAACAGAAAAAAAGGCCACACTAATCATATAAATTACTCATTCTACAAGTTACGGACACAACTATCCAGGAATTTCACCTTACTAATTTTTAGGCAAAGTAAAATATCTGGGTTTAGCATTTATGTGTAATTCCATGTAATGCTATGACTCACAAAACTTCAAAACTTTAAAAGTAGTCACCACTACTAAGAAGGGAGAATTTGCTAGCAGTTAGCACCCCAAAATTATTAAGATAACAGGGAGCAAACCTACTAATAATTTAGCAAATAATATATTTCTATATGTCAACATTTGCATGGTATCCATCTCACTTTAAAAAGCAACATGGAGGCAAAAGAAGTGTCTGTCCTTACTTATAAAGTCCCTGCAGCAAGTCAGTACATGAACTGGTTTCCTTTCGAGCTTGAAAGTTCATTTGTTTCATGTGTATGAGTCGGGCGGTTCACAAAAGAAATAAAAAGACAGTCACATAGATCCATTTCAAAAAATGGGCCACAGCAATACTAACTTTTCAACTACCTGAAAGGCATTTTGGGGCATTGGGCAAGTGCATACCACGCACACATATATACCAAGTCCAACATATGATTGTTGTACAGGGGGGGGCAAACAGCTGCCAGAGCAGATCTCCCTGCACGTGGGCAGGATGTGTGCAGGATGGCACAGCTCACAGCTCCCGCTCCATCTCGTGTGCCCAGCAACAGACTCACTGTGCCAGGGCTGACAAGCTGAGAAGGGGGGTGAAAACAGGGAAGGATGCTTTCTTGCACGTCAGTTCTTTTTTTGAAAGTGGAACATCATTATTTCTAGTTAATCTGATTCTTTCCTGCTTTAAAATGTCACTGTGGACCATCATCTCACCTGATCTTCAGCACTGGCTCTGTACAGCCCCGGTCTTCAGCTCTGGGCATTACATCAGGCGGGGTGAGAAGGAGGAGACAGCAGTGTCATATAACCTGTATTTAGGTGAACCCCTAATCACAAACTTCCATTCAGAGATGAATTTTTATATAAGAATGCAAATCCAGAGATCTTCTCCTTAAATACAGGAGAATGACTTCAATGGGGCAACAAAAACTTTGTATCAGCTGAAGTCCTGTCCTGTAACTCCTACAGGGTTTATAGGATTAAATTCATAGTGTCTTTTTAAAGTCTCACTGCCATATAATTCTTACTTTTAAGCCTCTTTTTCACCATCTTTCAGTCACAGAAGTTCCCTCAAACCATGCAAATACATTTTTTGAAACACAGATTAGGTCTCCTATGTTTAATAAAATGTCTACTTAAATTATTTCTCAGCTTTGTTATCACTGAATATTGTGAAGTCTTCCAATGAACTGAACATATCTCTATTCTGTTCAAACAAATCCACTCCAATGTTAACATTTTAAGGATTTATGTAGAATATAACCAATACACATATTGCACTCCCAGACTTTGCTCCACAGTAGCAAAGCGAAACAGGACCCTTTGATATATTCCCTGTTGCATTGCAAATCAGAAACGTACTTCAGTTCCTTCATTGTGTTTTGCATAATATTATCCATAACATTTTCACTGCTTAGTTTTCAGGATTACTACAGTGAGGCTTTACTCCAGTCTAGAATTAACGTGTTTCATAGGACAGCTTTTCTGCCTATAGAAAGGGCTGAATAACTCAAAGGACTCTGAGCCCCATTTTCATTCCTAAACTTGAATCACAAACTTGGAAACAATTTTATGATCAAGTTACTTTATAAACCTTTATAATTTGATTAAACCTGATGAGATGGGGCTCACTGTGCTGGTGACCAAGCAAGGGCCCTTCTGTGGCTTCCCCGGCCCCAGCACTTGGCTGGACTCCCAAAGAAGGCACCAGCGCCACCTCCCGTTAGAGCACTTGCCTTCCTGGCAGTGGCCTGACAGACTTCCAGAGAGGTGACAGGCAGAGCTCACACCAGGTTGGCTGGAGATGCTGTGGAGGATGCAGAGGTTGCTCCATCACAGACAAAAGCTGAACTTCTCCTGAGAGCAGCTCCACGCTGGGGAGCCACCTGAACTCACGGCAATGCCATCAAGACTAAAATATCTCCTTCCCACCCTCTGCCCCCCTCTGTGTGTGTGCTGTGCTAAGAGCCTTTCAAATTATCCCTCCATTTGGTCCCAAATTCACTTTTGACAGCCAGGCCACTCGTGTCATATTTAGTCAGCACAGAACCACAGCATTAAATGATTTCTAGTTAACATCACACCCTAGTTCTAGTTTTATTTCCAGTTCTGTCGTCAGAGAGATCTTACATTCTAATCAACCTGCTTTGATGGGATTTTATTTTAAATTCAGGAATATATTCTTATTTGCTCTTATAAACATTTTTCACTTTTTCTACCTACACAGTCTATATTTTGAGCCTTAAATACTTAACTATGATCCTATTAGAACAAACGAATCTATAATCATTTACAGACTGGTTAGAAAAAAATAAAACACCTTGCAGTTCTGCACTGCTAAAACCTGTGTACAGTTACACATCTTCTCTCTGTCTCTCAAAAAATTGATTTTCGGGGCTTTGCCATGAGCCTTTGCAGTGCTTAAGACAAATGGATTGTATTATTGAATCCAGCCCTCAGGAATCTTACCTCAAAATATATCAAAACCAGAACCATTCCTTCCTGCAGTTGCACTAAAAACCTGCACAGAAAAATAATTAACAACTTCACAAAACCAAAATAAAGTCTAAACTTTATATTACTAAAACAGTGCATAGAACACTAATAGCATTATTAAATGGAATATGCAGATAACAGAAAAATACTAATAACCCACAGATACAAGGACAGTCATCTCCAAGTAGGCAAAGTTAACAATAAATTATTGTGCAAAGTTGTCATTTAATATGTAGCTGTCAACTGCTTCTGTTTCATTTTGTCCAAAGTCTGGAAAATGAGGTCAAGACCACTTTCTGACAATTAATTCAGAGAAAACTGTTGTAATATTCACAGACTTTCTGAAAAGTTAGCATTTCCTGGGGGCTTATTAAAATCCTAGTTAGAAAAAAAGACATCAATTTCAAATACAAAATAAGGGGTTACATCATTCAGCCATAGCAAACCATCTGTATTTATATACTTACAGAGAGGTCTCTCTATAGGTACATAGATATACAAATACGTTATACAAGCGATAACCCATAGATTGAGTCACTCGTCGTTCTCCTACACATACCTGTGGGTAATTAATATGCATGAGCTAATCCTTTACTCTTTTAAACTTGTGCAGCTTACAAGCTGGGGTCAGTACAGCTGGTTCTTCCCTCCCTTGTGTCACGGATCTACTCCTGTGCAAAGCAGTTACCTGTCAGAGGAAACCTGAGGCTGCCGACCCCTTGGGAGCTGACATTTCTGAGGCTCCCCTACAGCAACATCACCAGTGGGTGGGCCCTGATCTCCTGCCCCACCTCTTGAACACATTAAAGCTGTTTGCACTGCTGTGTTCCAGGTGGCTGTGGTCCTCCCACGAGGGCATAAATGGAGTTTGTAACTCATCATACACAAAACCACTCTGCTCACCTTCCCGAGCCCCATGTCCAATAAAATGTTTACTAGCAACTGCAAGAGGCAGCTGCATCGTTTTCTGCCTGCCAGGGGAATCCTGCTGGGGACTTGAATCTGAGCACTTGTAGGAAAATATATAAATATTAGCATGGAAAGGAGAGACAAAATGGGCATACTTGGTATTATGAGCTGATTTTAGATTTTTATTTATATCACCAACAGTGTTCTGGGTTGCTCTTAGTGCATAAAGAATATATTGTTCAGTTTCCTCTGCAGAATGCATCTGAAAGAATCTAAGAGCTTTTCCTGAAAACTGCAACTTTAACCCATGATATCCTCTATTTCTAATGTAGAGGAAGATGTGGCTGGTTTTGTTGTTGTTGCTTCACATGTCCTCTCAAACTGACATTGATTTCAACTAACAATGGCCAACAAATCAGTTCAGGACCCTAATTTGACCTATGAGCCTGCCAGATTTGGCAGCTGGGTGGAGGGGTCAGCTAAGAAAGCCAGTGAAAGACACAGAGATTTTGTTTGCATTGAGCAGGGTTTCCTAAAAAAACTGCTGTTCATGGAAAATATAACTATAGTGGTTTGGCCTATCTATCAGCCTGGGAATGAACATGGCCTCTGAGCACAGAAAGGTTGGCCCTCCACAGCTTCAGCTATTCACGTTTATCTCTAAATTCAGTTTTAACTCGAACCTCTGAGGCTCCTGAGTTGTTTTAGCCGTGTTAGATCAGATTTCCTGCCTCTACTGTAAATTACATTCCGTTTTCATCCAAGCAGGTGTCCCTGAGCTCCTCTTGACCCAATCAATTAGAGGACTTATTTTTCTTGTGGCCAAGCTACAAGAAAAAGCTACATTTTCCTTTGATCCATTTAACCAGCCTACATTAGCTCTCTGTGAGGTGAAAAGCAGAGCCATAGCTGGGGGCATTTATTTGCTCTATGACTTTCTGAAAGGAACTAAGTTGCTCATGTAAAACTATACTTCTCTAGTATGCATTCAGAAAGGCCCAGACAGCTTCTGAGAGTGCAAGAGAGAGCAATCGGAGCCAAGGGTGCTATGTTCCACTTTTTGCACATGCAACACCTGGGTCAGTGCTACACACCCACCCATTCACTGAATGGTTCCACAGTGTGGTATTAAAAGTAGCTGCTTAAGTAGAGGTGAGTCAGTGCAGTCGATGTGTCCAATTTTTTCTCCAGATAATACTCACTTTTGCAGAAATATTACTGATATTTAAAACTAGATTTTTTTCCTACATAAAACTAAGCACGAGGAAGCACGACTTTCTATTGAGAATCAGCATTCATCCCTGTAACTTTTGGTACACCACCAATTCATCTTTATACCTCTGTTTGTTTTACTGTAAGTTATACCTTAGACCAAATTCCCTGGATTTCTGAGATTGGCACAAAATCCTTGTTACACCACTGCCCTCACTTGCTATACCTCACACATGCCCCAGAGCATTATGTGTGCCACCATACCAAGCACTGCTGTTGAGAGGCTGTCTAAGCCTTCGTCACTTAATTATAAGGACACTGTCTTCACTGCCCCCATGCAGCATTTATCCCACTGAACTGAAAATTCAGCAATAGTCCAAGATCCAGCTCTGAGCCAGGACAGCCAAGTCTAGTGGATTTAAGAAACCAGTCTCTTCTTTGGAGTGCCTGATAAATAACAAATGCTGCTAGGGCTCTGTACTTCTGGATAAAAAAAAGGTAGTAGATATCCTACAAGCTGGTCTTTAAAGCATATATGTAGGTGATTTTTCACACTCGGATTGAGTGTTGGAATCTGAGGATGTAATCTTCCATTTCACTCCATGTGTAAGAGCAGAGAATACCATAGTATGAACAGAAAAAGCTAAGGTAGGAAAAAGTCATGTCTGCTTGCACATCTGATGCAAATGAACGTGTGTACTGACTTGTGCAAACCTCAACCCTTTTCATTCATATTTAAAATAATGATGATGATGAAGATAAAGTCACTGTTCTGGTATTTTATTATGAAATTTTGTTAACCTCAGCCCATATCTGTGTTCAAAAAAGAAACACTCTTACAAAAATAATTTTATTCCCTTCAACTAATTTTTAAAAATTCTTTCTGGTAAAATTGGGATCAACACTTTTACTTTTGTCATTAGACAAAAACTACTTTCCTCTTTTGGAAGAAGCTATACCGATCTCAAATTCTGTAATAAGCTGTAATGAGATGGTGAAAATGCAATGAAGAAACAGGCCCAAAATTCAACACTAGTCACTCCAGTCTGTAAAATTCCTGAGCACTCAAAGTTTCCCATTTCAGATCAATGCAGAAATTATATTTTAATTTTATTGCGACTTTCACTATGTTCCCAGAAGCACTCAGAGCTGTAATTTGACATTTTAATATAAATGAAAGGAGTGCATTTTGCTCTCACTTAACCACAGAACCTCATTGACTTCAGTGAAACAAGAAGCATGAGACCAAATCGAGCCTAAGTGCAATTATAGTATGTATACAGAATGCTGTATGTGCTGTTTACAATACAATGACATTTTGAAGTGAGAGGTAAGACTGATCCTATTGCAGTAGAGCAAAAAGATAAATTTTGTCAAAGGAGCAGCGATAGTATAGGATGTGTTACTGCATTCTGCTTTAGTGTTTTTCATTTGTTAGCCTTTCCATTTGGTATGGACGAAACTATCAAGTTAACAAAAAATAATAACATACCATAGTGCTGTGCTGTAAGGTTTAAAGACAGCTACAGCATGTTAAGGCTCTCCTGTTTAATTTAAATCAGTAAATGGAAAAGGAAAACTTACAAACTTATTTGGAAATACTTTCTATATAGAGAGCTCATATAAAGGCATGCTATATAATTAATCAATAAAACAATGTTAGAATATTAAAGAATTAATACAATTTAGGCTTGCTGCAACTCCAGGGAAGGGATAAGTTGCTCCAAGCTCTTCAGGCAATCTTTAGAGATTGAATTTTCACATTCCTGCACCCATGTTCTGAAGAGCTGCTCAGCAGCCATTTCATTTCCTCCTCACCAGTCCTAGGTCCTGTTCTGAGAGGCTTGACACTGCCGTGACAGCATATCATGGGTCACGTTCATATCAAAGCACTCATGATACAATGGCTTCATAAAATCACCCAGAATTCACAAGTTCCATCTTTACAAAGTCCCCAACTGCCAGACAATACTGTAAATGTATAAAAGTATCCACATAGGCATTTTGCATTACAATTTGGCAACAGAAAATTACAGTAATTATTTCTAATGAAGTCCCTGTCAGGCTTCAGTGATAGGAAATCTGAAAAAAAAGACACTCAAAGGGAACATTCCTCTTCCTTCCCCACACAGACATCTATTTACTGCTCCTTTCCAACAAGGACAGAGCCTGAGAGTGAGGTAAACAAAAAGTAGCTGTTCCACCCACCACTCTTTGCAGTCACTGCAGGGTGCAGATCCCTTTGGGAACCAAATTTTAGGAGGGGCTCAAAGCAAAGGTAACTTCTGCTCTGTGAGCCAACAGCAGCAGTGCAGAGGACAACTGCAGACTTGACAGCTCCTGCTGCTGCAGCATGCAAAAGGCAAGTACTGTAATTGAGGATCTACAGCTTTGGGGGATGCTACATCACTGATGCAAATCCACATGGAGATTTAGATTACTTTGTTCTTTCCTCTGTGCTTTCTATTAAACCATGTTTGCAAAGGATTAAAACCAGCTGATAAGTAAAGCTCCAATGATAATGTGAAACAAACATTCAAAGTGCTTCAGATAATATATGCAGAATTTAGACCCATTTTCCTCAAGCAGAATGAGAGGAATAAAGCAGGTCACAGTAAGGACAAGTCAACTTGCAGACACGACCTCAATCAGTTAAGGCAAAATAGTATTTTTCTGGCAAAATTTCAGCTTTCACTATCCATTGTCTATGCTGGAGCCACATGGTTGTGGTTGGACTTCTGGAAACAGGAGTCCAGATCTGCCTGAGAAAAACTAAATGTACGCCACAGCCGCCACAAGTCTCCAATTTTGCAGCCTTCACCAAAAAACAAGCATAGTATTATATTCTGAAAAGCAACAACGCTTTCTTACTGGTAAGTTAGAAAGCAAAAGCAAGCAACTATATAACAATAGCCTCCTATCTCTCCATCCTGCAAAATCGCCTGGCCATGAAGAAGGCGTCAAAGATTTTATAAATATGAAAACTTGCGAAGTATGAAAAGTTACATCTCAAGCCTGGACTTTAAATAATGTTGTATGCTGAAATGTCATTATTTCTTTATCAGAAGGTTTAAAAGAAACAGGTACCCAGTGGCTTAGTGGCTTAAGGAAGAACATTTGGTGATTGCTCATGTAATTTTGCTCCAGCATAGTTCTGATTGGTTCGAGGTGCAAAAACAGGTTGCAATTTGATAAAGTAGGTTTCCAATTTTGGGAAAATGAACGTTGTTCTATCCCCCTTTGACAGAGATAGCAAACATCACCAACACAGTTGTAAGAAGAGCGTAGAATGACCTGGCATCACCCTTCCAAAATTCATGACCAAATCATAAAAGTGATCAAAAAACTATAGGAAGAGGAAATGCCTGTCAATTCATTCACTACAACTGACTGCAAATGCATGATAAATTACATTTTCTGATATTTTCCCAGACTAGCTTTAAAATCCTGAAATGATTGGATGTTATCTATTATTGGAGTAACAACATGAGAATCATTGGAGAAGTGTATTTCAGAAAACTGAAAGGTTTAAATAGCACAGCTACCACATAGAATTTGTACTACTTTATTTGGCAGTCTGTGTGCAGATTTGTCACTTGTACAGCTGTCCCTAATAGGGTCCGTTCTGTAGCAAGCGTATGGTACCTTATGCTTGAGGATGATACAAAGTTTGCAATAGCACTCCAAAAACATTCCACATTATAAAATCACTGAGCTGAGTGATTTACTTGCTATGTGAGATGATTGGATAGTCTGCTCTGAAAAGCTCAATTTCACTTCTATTGATGTGCCTTGGCTTTCAAAGTGCTTAATCTTATTTCTAGTATGGAAGATGCATCATCTGGTTTGTCATTAATGTTCTGGAGAGGGTAGAACTTCTTTTCTCTTTAATCATCATCATAAAGTTCACAAAATCATTTGTTTCAAACTACTTTAACTTTGGGATTCTAAACTAAAACACAACAGAAATGTCAGCACTCTGTTTAGACTGGGAAGGACATCTGAACTCTAGGGAGCATTGAATAGATGTCCTATTACACCTGTCCTATGTGGAGTTCATCAAATTAGTAGCACATAGCAATTAAAACCACTCTGTTTGACTTTTAGCTGGTGACACATTTCCCCTTGACCCCCTGGCAGCAGCAGAACTTTCAGTGCTTTACTTCACAGGCTGGATGAGCAGGAGAGCAAAGAATACAAAGAGAACTTTTAGATCAAAATAGAAAATTTGGAATAAAATGCTCAAAGATAAGTACTGGAGACATATTTGCATTAATAAGCATTTATGGACAATTATTTCTACTATTTATGTTCTGTAGTACCTGCTGGCATCTTATTAAATCAGATCCTATTAAATCAAGTTATATCCCTGAATTTAAAAGCTCACAGTCTAAGGAAAAAAAAAAAAACACAACCAAAAAACCCAAAGCCAAGCAAAGTAAATTACATAAAACTATAAGTAGAGAGAAAAATATGCAAAGGAGGATAATGGAAACTAATTAATGTAGTCTCTAAGTTAGACTGAATTTATAGGGAGAGGTAGCAGTGTTTGTCAGATGATATTATACAGCAGACAAAAGAACGGACATGGTTTTAGGTATGAAACACCAGAAAGGTCTGAAAAAGAAACAACAGACTTCAGCCTAAGGGCAGCTTGCAAACAAATCTCTGTGCTTAAATTAATTATGGTAATCATTTATTAAATTTGAAAGAAAAAGCACCTTTGGAGAAGGGAGTGCTAGCAAAACGGGAGATGATTAGGTCCTGTGGGATAAGCTTGACAGATAACCAATTAATTATTTTCCTTGGAACACTGAGGGTGTCTTACACAGAAAACTGCAATGTGCCATAAAAACAGTATGTATTGAATTTGTATCCAAGAGTGCTAAGAAATTTCTTTTCCAAGCTTGTCTTCCATGACAGGTTGATGTTAGAGATGAAGCTGTATTCTCACAATTATACACTTATGTCTGTTCTCACATACTTTAATGAATTCACTCAGTGCACAGGGGTTATTTAATTTTCTCTAAAGAGTTTCACCAGGGACATCTGATGCACTGGATAAAGTTTGCTGTACCCTGGAAATCCTATGCATATGGGCCACTTCATGATAGGGAGCATTTATTGTACTGGCTTTTGCAATTATTTCTTGGTTAATGTATGCTTTCTTTAGTATATTTTAATCTGCAAGAACTTTCTGATGTCAACAGTGTCAAGAAACATCAGGTTGTTAGAAGGCAGGGGGAGGGATCTCTGGAAAAATTATTTCACCATTAGACCTATTGGCAGGAGAAATTATAGTTTAAATATACTCAGCATCTAGTTAATTTGATTGCTGTTTTATACAAATGTAAAAGTCAAATTGTGTTCTTGTTAATGGACTTGCTTGAAACATAGTGGGTTAAAATACAGATATTTATACAACATAATACATGTAGAATATATCTAAGGTTTTCTTTTCTTGAAGTTTTTCAAGGAACTTTTAAAAGAAAGTATTCCTTGAGACGCAGATATTCATTTTCTTTGATACAGAGATTTTTTTTTCCCCTCTATTTTTGTTCTCTTTAAAAAAAGAAAGAATGAATAGATTTTTGGAACAAAAGAAAACTGGGCAATAAGTTAGCCACAATAAAGGAGAAGTGGAATGGAAGATACAGCAAAGTAGAAGAAGTGTAACAATGACCATCCTGGAAATGTCAATGTCTCATTTAAACCCATACTAGTCACAGAAGCAAAGTTCAGGATGATTCCAATGAGAGTTGTGTCTATACGAGGATAATGAGACCAGAACTGCCTTTGAATAAAAAATAGCCCAACTTTTTGATAATTACCTGATACTGATACCAAAGCTTTTAAGAGAAAAATGAGGCATTTTTTGTAAGTTTTAAAAATATTCAAAATCTAAAACTGTATCTATCAACTTAAGCAATGTTCTGTTTATTTTATCTCTAAGCTCTGTTATCAAGAAACCAAACAAAAAGCAATTTTGGTCAGAATTGCCCGATAAACTTCATCTCGCATTTTTAAACATGGATCTTTGAAATCTACATTTAAATTTCCAAGTTTAATTGATATTTCTTTTTGAAAAGAGGAGGAAAAATGGTTCCCAGAAAGTAACTTTTCCAAAATGAGTGATGACAAGACCTTCATTCTCATATCCAATGACTATTGCCTGAGCAACAGCCAATGGCAAGGAGACCATATGAGGGATCTTTCATTTTAAGTGTCTGGATAAAGCATTAAAAAAAATAAATCTGTATTCCTCAATTCAGTTAGGAAAAATACTAATAGCAATTCAAGATGATTGAACATATTATGTGAAATACAGAAAAAGGATTCTGTGTTCATAATTACCCATAACGAATGGGCTCTTCTGACAGCATCACAGGCTGAAGGAGGCAATGCTTCCTGGTGGTGTAGCTTTGGGGAGGCTGGAGAGTGCTAGAAAAGTTGTGCAAACACACTGACTAGTTCACAGCAGGAGTCAACTTCAGCATGTATTGTGTCTATGATTTTCAAACCTGGTCTGCAAAACCCCTGTGTGGGAAGCATGTGAAGCTAAGCACAAATAATTGCCTGGAGTTTCCTCTATTATATTAGGCTTTATCATAGAAACAGAGTGGTTTGGATTGGAAGGCACTTTAGAGTGCCCTTGAGAATTCTGCCCAGGATTATGTCCTTCAAAATATCCTTCCATATTTTTAGTTTTTAGCATGGTTATTACTGAAAACAAATAAGCAAAATGAATAGCTTTTATAGGCTGTTTTTTTCCTAATTTACTTTTCAAGTAGATGAAAACAAATTGTTATTCAGAACTCAGACAAACTGCTAGAGAAATCTGAAAGGGAAACTTTTTGTATTAAAGAGCAGGGCAAGAACCATGGCTGTGTGACTGACAATATGATCAAAGCTTCTACTTTTCATAATGTGTGCCAGCATCATCAGCATTAGATCACCAGTGCGGGTGATCTTCTGACAGACAAATAGCATTGTCATGAGCAAGTGCACTGGACAACTGCTGGGCACGTTTTTTTTTGATAACTTCAGCAGTGTCTGTAATCTAAATTTTAAAATCTGGAACTGTCATTTGTCAGAGGGGTGTTTAGGTTTGCTTTAAAACTTTTAATGCTAACCTGCTGGTGCTAAGAAGCAGTTCCTCCAAATGTTTTATTCAACAAGACTTAAGAGAGAGTTTTGTCAGATGTGCTCCCTGTCATTCTCTATTAAACTAGATCTTTTGATATTTAGTGGAAAAGCTAGAAATAAGGACGAAGGTCAGTGAAGTGTAAGGAATATAAAACTTTTCTTTCATTATTCCTGTTTTCATGTTGTCCATTAAAACCACAATTAGAAAATGCCAGATAACACTTTTCATTTTTATTTTAATTGCTTAACTGTATGATACTATAATAATTCAGTGGCTATGCAGCAGATTTATGATGAGGAACAGACATTATTGTCTGACAGTTCCGTTCATTATACAGGGAATTCAGTGCTAATTATGCAGGTTTTGTGATCTGATATTTTCAAAGGAATTCCTATACGTCAGAAGACAAAACCAAATATTTAAAGCTTTGAAGCTCAGATGAGCAACTGAATTTCTGAACCTGCAATAGTGAGCTGTAAATCTCAAGTGAACAGGCACTCTTTGTCCAGTTATCTGGTGTTTACATTTCTACTTATGATAAGAAATAAAAAATAAGATATATTTAAGTATTTCGAAGCTTTTAAAATACTTAATTTTAAAAATTAAAACAGCATCAGCACCAGCCCATAAGCATTTCAAACCAACTGTTTGCCTTGTAATCTACTTGGGTTTTGTCTTGTTGTTTTTCTAGTGCAAAGTAAAGACTCTACAGGTTTTATGTATTTTGAAAATAATTGTGTTTATATAAAATGCTTGAGAACATTACAAACTTTCTCTGGGCACAGCCCAGTTCCTATCTGCCATTTGCTGTTAAGTTTAGCTACTGTGACAACAAAAGAATAAGATAGCATCTTGCTCCAAAAAAAGGTATTAGGGAAGTGATAAGCAGAAATGCTGGACATGGACAAGGCTTAGGTGGTGAAGGGACAGAGGTGATAATGAGAATTCTAAAAGTAGTAACATTGTGCAGTAGAATGCGCAATCATGAATTGAAAAGCACAGTTCCTCTTTGAGTTAGTCACCACTTCTTTCAGTATTTACTAGATGACGGAATCACAGAACATGCCAAGCTGGAAGGGACTCACAAGGATCATTGAGTCCAACTACTGGCCCTGCACAAGACATTGACAAAGTATACAGGGAATATAAAATTCCCATCTGGTATTTAAAATCCCAGAAGCCTGACCAGCTCTTTAAACATTATCACATGTTAAAATAGGAAAAGCCAGATGTTACATTTGCGAAGTCAATGCACTGCCTCTTCTCAAAATCCAAGAGCTGCTACTGCTAAATCTAACCTGTTGGCACTGGTTAATTAATCAGTTAAACAGTGTAACCTTTACCACAGAAATGAAGCACTGCATGTTATGAGATGCAAACAGCCATGCACTGCCCAGGCCAATTATAGACAGAGCAGACAGAAAACCAGGCATCAGCAGGACTTTCAAATGACCTTGGTAAACTAGCCTTTCCTCAGAAGACATTCTGGATTTCCCTTGTTTGAAATCTATGGCAGTGCAGTTGCTGCTGATCAGACCTTGCTACATGTCCCTGGTAAGAAGCTGCTGATGTTTAGTAGTTCAGTAGCCTGCCATGGAGCAACACAGGAGTCACAGTAAGAGCTCTGTTTCTTCAAACTGTATCTAACATGCCAATCTAGGTTCTATTCAAAATACTTTAAAAATAAAAAAATAACAGGCCTGAAAACATACTAGAAATATATTGTGGAGGCATTTCAGAAGTATTTAATATTTTGGGTGCCTTTCAAGAAGAAACAAGAAGCTTGCAAATGTCGTAAGACCCATCCCACTAAAGATGAAACAGATGACAGCAACAGCAGTAGCAAAACAAGAAGCTTGAGAGTCATTTATAAATTTAGGAGTCAAAACTGTAACTGTAAGATGTATCTGTATGTCCATGTGCTCTTGGAGCAGAGAGAATGAGCAGCAGAAAGGAAGAATCTCCTCAAATAACCTCTGCCAACACTGGTTGTGTAAATGTTATTTATACTGGGAGGCCCAGGCAGACTGCAATAACCCCACAAAAGCAAGAATAAAGACAGCCACAGTCTTGGCTTAGCCACTGAGAAAGCACTGTGCTCAAAGCTCATGCAAGCTGTGAGTCCTTTTAGGTGACTTCAGCAATAGATACCTGGGCTGGGTTTGCTCCCTGAAGGTCTTTTCTTATGCACTAGGTGCAATACAAGGACATCATTCAGGCAAATCCTCAGGCAAACTCTTTGCTGTAGCGTTCAATATAAGATGCATTGGTTCAGGGAAGCAGAGAAAAACTCCAGATGACACTGTCAGGCATCTGCCGTAAACCAAAGAACTCCTCCCAGATGTGATGCCTATAATTAAATGCACCATTTAAACAGAATGCAGAGCAGCAAAAAGAGCTGCATGCTCTAGTTTAACTGGCCAAGAGTACTTCTGCAATCAGCTTGTTCTTATTCATCAAGTCATTAAATTGCTCAATATCCAGTGGACATCAAGAAAAAGCTTCCATTAAGTAGGAGAGCAGAAAGTGTATTATTAGGCTGCACACAATCACAATTATATAAACACCTCATGAGCACTTCTTCTACCATTCATTGCCCTTGAAAGTTCGGGATTGTTTCAGACCGTGAAAAAGCACTGAAAAAGTTTTAACTTACACGTGTGCCCTACCACTTCTAAAAGTGAGACACAGTATTGGAAAATGTTATTTTATGAAGCACACAAAAATATAATGCTATCTGCAGTCATACTACACTAAACCTGTGGCAATCAAAATCATTACTGACTTCTTAGCACAACTATTGTCCTACAACCGCTTCCATCGTTATTTAAATACTTCATCCAGCACTGAGAACAAGCACTTGGCTGTTCATGGGGACCTGTGAAGATACCACTCCAGATTAGCTTTACATGACCAGTTTGGAAGTAATGGACAAACTACAATAAGAAAGAACAGGGAGGAAAGAATTGCAATGACACACCTGAAACAAACAATACCGTGGATGGTGTTCTCCAATATCTTCAGTCCAACGAGACAGACCTACATATTACGTGAAACAGATGCAGGCTGCAGTGGCCCATTACAGAGCAGATAACAGTAAAAGGTGTAGTTTATTCTGAAATAAGAATCATTCAAGTCCATAGTGTTGGGGATAATGATAGGAAGAGTATGTTTTCTGTAAATGCTTTGTTTGATTGAGTCTGCAAAAGCATCTGATCACACAGCAGCAGTTTTAAGATATAAAATTAAGTGAGCCTTAATTTTGGAATAGCTTTGATGAAAATTCTTTCATTGAGATGAATTGAGCTCTAAATTTATGTCAGTATAACACATGGCATGTAAATCACTCTGAAGTCTTCACTAAATCCATAATATCTGTAAATTACTTTAGCTCTGTCCTTTACTATCATAATTTCAGAGACAGTACCAAGTATTTAAAAGCAATTCTAGGATGCAGTAGAACAAAATATTCTGTCTATTGAGTTAAAAATCGAGCTTGCAGGGTTTTACATTGCTGACAGCTGAAAATATTGAAAAATAGTGACTTGTGTGGTACATCTTTATTTTGCCAATAGCTCCCAAATCCAGTATGAACTTTCCATGGACTCTCCTAGTTTTTTGGTAGAACTAGGTTCCCAGGCCTTAACACAGATATGCTGTGATGCCGCCCCAGAACAAACACAAGAGGTAAAACCTCTAGGCATTGGCTCTCCATCACATCTCCTCACACAAGGCTTTTGGGCTCGCCCTGTGTGCAGGGCAGTCCAGGTGGGCACTCTTAGCCCAGCCTCTGAAGCATCCCAGGTCTCCAGCCTCCATCTTTTTCAAACTGAATGACAACTGGGGGGGGGTGAGAATACAATATGCAAAGCATCGTCTTAGCACTGAAAAAATCTTTTACTGTAGCGTTGTAGTGCCAAGATGCACCCCTGCTTTGGTAAAGGAGTTGTCCTGTTTTGTAGTTTATCAGATGAGAGGAGAGAAGTGAGCACTGCAAACAGAAAAAAGACATCGCCGAGCATTCACAGCTCCCATTGAGTTCAGTTGCATTAACGCTGCTGAATTTTGTATAAACCTTGTAACAAAGGGACAGTAGCTCTGCTAATCAGAAATGTTTTTCTTAGGTAGGAAGAAAGGATGGAATAACACACTACAGCAGGCTGTTACAGTCTTATGGTCCTGACAATGTTGTATTGAAACAAAAAGTCATAGCCCTTAAAAAAAAAAAATCTTTCATACCCTGGCATTTAATCTCAAATGTCAATAGTAAAGTTATAGCAAAATGAGTTTAATAGGCTCTGTGGGCACTCAAGATCAACTGCCAAACAAAGAAGAAAGACAGAATTGAAATGCCCCTCTATATTCCTTTTCTGCTTGTATCAGTAAAATTATAGCTAAAGAATTTCTAAAAAATACTGCAAAAGGACTTCACTTCCTTCAGCAGGTTTTTAAAGACTTAAAGGAGATCCACCAACAGAGATTATTTAATTGGTTCGGTAACTATTTTTCATATTGGTTTCTTACGAGGACTGTAAAATGCTTAATCCATCCTACAAGGGATTGCTCACATCCTCAGAAGGGCAGTTTTTAAGCAGCGGATGCCTGGGGGCACTGTTATTTGATAGGGTCCTAATTTATGGATGGCATTCGAGGCTACAGATGTCAGCTGTATAAAGACAACTCTCTGCAATCTCTCTCTCCCTCCAGAACTTGAGATGCTGGAGCATGCTGAAATTTAAGATCTTCTTTGATGTCTCTAGAGGTGCACAGAGAGAGAGGTAGATGCCTTAGAATACATAATCTTGTGCTGCAATCTCTGGATTGTGGTACCGAGCAAACTTTTTTGTCTTCCATTTTATTCTGTCTACGGGGGTGGCTGACAAATGACCTACCTCTCAATCCAATATGTGTACTTTTGGAAACTTGCAGTGTAGTTCTTGTCACTGCTGGTTTCATCATTTCTCAGATTAAAAGATGATGTGTCTAAACTTTTAGTTACTCGACCAAGGCAACCAATTTTTCATGTATGATACTGTCTGATGGCTTTTCTTCCATATGTGCTAGATATAGATATAATTTATAGGTTATTTCTTGCCAGTCAGGATAATAATCTGCTATTGCTTGAGGAAGAAAATCCTTTTGATGGCCCAAATACAGTGTATAGGGCACCTAAAGAAAACTGTAGATTTTTCATATCACTAAGATGCTTAAAATCTCATCCATGTTCTGTCCAAACAGCCTAAATTAGCATGCATCCTCCTTTTTAGCTTGTCAAATCACTTTTAAAGACTAATCTTTGGGGGTTTTTATGATTTTTTCCTATGTTTTAGCACTCATGGCAAAGCAATTCTTCTTACATGTGTTTGTCATACGGGCATCCTGAAGTATTTAAAAAATACTATACAACACCAAGTACCCTGCCCTCTTCTGCAACATGGCAGAGACTATTTTTAGTAGTTTATGAAAAATACAACATATCAGCATATTAAAATTTCTTTTATTATCATAAATGTCAGTGCATTAATTTTAAGTCACCACCACTTTGGCTACCTTGGATTGCTGTGAAACTGAGTGAGTAAACACAGTCCCTAGAACAAGAGCTGTTTATGAAAAATAAAGAAGTTACAGCTGAAAGATGATGAAGATGATTGACTTCCCCCAAATGTTTTTGTCTCTTACCCTCTCTATTGAAAGCTGTCTCAAGTACAGTGACTAAATAGGGTGTACATGCTACTCTCAAGGGTGCAGAAGGTGCAACTGCATTACCCAATGAAGTCAATGTCAGGTTTATTTTGAAGACACATCAGCAGGAGGAAGACTCATATATCAATCCAGTGAAAAAATACATGCTCTTTAGTTGAAAAACTGTTCTAATTTTTATCTCTATTTATTAATATAACTTCATTCAAGTACAAGAAATTATTTTTTAAAAGTTAAAAAACTCAATGTGTTTCAAACCACAACCATAAAAGTAAATTATTTGTGACACCAAATACTTCTTGCTTTTACTTTAGATGCACTATAGAGAAAAATCACAAGCAAACCCAAAGCATTATTATCTTTAGCTGAGCTGAGGGATTTAGTGATTTAGGTTTGAGGTACAGAATTTTAAAAAGGATCAGCTGCATGTTGGCTCTTACCTTCCTAGCAGTGGACACTTTAATCAACATTTGGAAAGAAAACATACCAAATTTCATCGCTCTCAAAACATTTGGATGAAACTTGTTAATAGGCTTGGCCTAATGACAAAGGTTTGACCCTACAAGCAAGAAGTACAGGAACCTGATGAGTAAGTGATTGATATGCTACCTTCAAAACTGCAGATTGGGATTGCATTTTACCACAATATTATACAGTTCTTGGCAACCAACAAGTAGTCTAGCCCTCATTACACCATCTGGAGAAAAAAAACAACAGCAAAAAAAAGCCCCGGCACGCACTCTCTTTTGGCAAATGCATGTGTGGGAGAATAGCCTACCTGAGCCAAAAGCTGTCTTTGGCTTCTAAGAAGAATCTGGCTGATTCAGAGGCTTGTGACAGCCTCTCACTGTTTTCATTTTATGTCAAAATCAGAAAATCACATCAATCTTCAAAATAGCAGCACATTCTCAAATACTACACTACTCATGCCCTTCAAAGCTGCTATATGCATGACCAGGTTTCCTGTTAAAATCCAGTAAAGTTTCCAGTTTAAATTCAAAGTGATCTCAGGAGAGTCAAAGGACACAAAGAATCACTTGGTATTGTGAAAAAAAAAAAAAAGGGAAAAAAATTTAAAAGGAGAGTATTTTTTTTTAATTCTTAAAAAGTGCTTGACTGGTTTTCCGAAACTTTCCAGTAATCGCTGAAATATAAACCTAAATATTTAAAAGGCAGGCAAAGGCTTCTTTGTTTTTTATTTGTTTTCAATTACTGCAAGAGGAAGAAAAGAGCTGTGTTCCTGGTCTTGTTTTTGTAAGAGGAAATCTTGGGGCTACTTCTACAGTCCATGGAGGAATAAGGGGAGACCTCAGCTCTCTGATAATCATTTAAGATGGGACTGAAGTTGTAAAAACAGATCTGTCCCATTTTGCCCCATCTGCTTCAGACTGATGATGCCCTTTAGCTGTGCTGATCAAGGCTTTTGTGTGACTATGAGGCACATCTGATTGGGGAACTGATCAGAATAAAAATAATCATAAAGTATTAACAAATGCATGGATATTTTTGTGGCACTGCCAGCTTACACACACACAGACACACACCGTGGGCTCTAACTTCCCAGATGCAAAGAAATGTTTTCCATCTTGATGTCATGTGGTATTTTTCTCAGCTCCTGAAAGTACTTGTCTCCAATGACAAGGCACAGTCGAGGAGGGGCAAGATGACCCCCTTTCTCCTCCTCTCGCTCCCTCTGTCTGCAGGCAGGGACTGTTATTCCCCCTTATTCACTAAGGGGGTCCTGACTGCTGGGAGGGCCATGCTCTGGCCAGAGGTGACAGCTTGTGGTGACCTGAAGACAGGCAGCCTTGGCCCTGCCATGTGCCCAGCAGCACCCTCCACCTCTCCCCTGTCTTCTGTAAGAGGCATATGTAGCAAGGGGCTGAGAGGGCAAGAAAATGATCTGGAATAAGGGTTAGAAAAAAGTAAAAAATTATTTGACATAATCTCAAAAATTTGTTATATGGAATTTAATTGATCCAGCCACCGAACAGGAGGAGGAATGGAAATGGAGTTCTTTTATCCAGCATATTTTTCACAGAATGAATTAATGCCTTGCTGAAAAAGTGATTTGCAGTTGACATTTCAGGCTGCCTTACTGCCTGGCTCTGGAATTATTCTCATTGTTGTTCACACAAAGGGAAAATAAACTCAACCACTTGGTTTCCTTTTCCCTGAAATATATGTCTAAGATCACAGCTTAGAAAGAAAACTAAATGGCAGATGGCAGCATCTTTGCAAAGTGTGTGCACTCTGAGCTATACAGACAGGGAAATTAATTTGTTCAAAGAAAAAGACAAAGGAAGAGCAAGAAAGAATAACAAAACAGTGAAGTTCTCATTAAAAGTTCTGGGGCAGCTTTTAGTTATGCTGTTACCCTGTAGCCAAAAGAAACAATCAAGAAATCCCTTTGCTTTGTGGCGTTACTCTTCATTGCATCAGTAGCAAGAAAGTTTTTTAAAGAATAAATTGAAATTTTGTGCATTTGGATCATTTGTCTTCCTCTCACCTTGAACCACACTAGAGGCTTCACTCCACAAACCCCGGGCAGGATTGTCTGTCCTCCTCTGTATACCCAGCAGGATTTAGATAGACACCCTCCACCTCCCCAGCAACTCTTATCCTCCTTTGCTGAGAGTGTCAAGAAATCAATCCTTTTCTCCTGAGCATCAAGAGGAAGCATTACTGATGTTTGCATCAACCCTCATGTTTCCTAGCTTTTCCTACATGAGGAGAATGAGTCAGAGCACACCTTCCTTGCTAGACACAGAGTGCCAGTAGAGACACTGGCTGTGTCATCTAACAGACCCCACATCAAGCATTTGCTCACAGAGCAGAGCAGTGTTCCTTTCATGGTCTCTGTGATCCCACAACAGTTGGCCCCACAGCTGCTTTGCCACATTTCATTTCATTTTTGCTTCATGCTGCCTTTGATATCAGAATAGTTGGGAAATAAATAGAACCAAAGACTGCAGACTGCATTAAAATCTCTTTTGTTCAAGAGATCTCTCAGACTAAAATAATGTTGAAAGGAGATTGATAAAAGCAAGAAAAGGGTTTAGGATGTTGAGGGAGACCCACACAGTTAAAACATGGTTAGGAGAATCCCTGTTATTTCCAGTCACCCTATAAGCCAAACAACTTCCTCTGGAGAAGGTCTGAGTTCATATTATTTATACAGCAATCTCTTCTGATTCTGCTCAAAGGCTAAGTACCCCCGAAATCTGGAAAATTATCAAAAGGGGAGTTTGATCTTATGTTGCTTCTGTAAGAAAAAACTCTCCCAGAAGAATGTCTCTCTGTGAAACCACTCTATTAAATTTTTACAACCCTGAGGTATGAATCAAGATTTGGACCCTTAACTTGCTTGGCAGACTTTATTACTGTATTATCTACCTCCTTGGGGTATACAGATGCTCAGTGAGCTTGTGTTTATAAAGCTCTTGAAGGTCCACAGATGGAGAGCAAAGAGAAGCAATCTATATTTTTACACTGGATATTCATGTACCCTCTTCTCCAAGGCTTGGCCTTGAACACATGGATGGTATGATTCCCCTTGGGGACAGTGACAGAACATATTTACTGCTTATTGCTTCACAAAGTTGATTTCTATCAGAAGTGCATTACATTCCTATCCAAGCAGGAGCCAACACATTCCAAAGAAACGTGGGTGATAAAAAGAGAATTTTGTCTGTTGAGCTGCATCATAATCAAGGCAGCAGCCAGCCATCCTTGATGCCAGTGATGCTCACGGCATAACACACCCAAGCAGAGCAATCTTGCTGTGGTCCTCAACATCCACGAGGGGAAGCAGAGGGGCAAGCACCTCTTTACTCTCATGACTGGTGACAGGACTCAAAGGAATGACATGAAGCTGAGTCAGGGGAGGTGTAGGCTGGATATCAAGAAAAAGTTTTTCACTCAGAGGGTGATTGGGCACTGGAAGGGCTCCTCAGGGAAGTGCTCACAGCCCCAAGCCTGACAGAGTTCAAAAAGTGTTTGGATAATGCTCTCAGGTGTGACATGTGGGGTATCCTGCACAGGGCTAGGAGTTGGACTCAATGATCCTGAAGGGTCCCTTCCAACTCAGCCCATCCTATGAACAGAAAGCACTGAGCAGCACTGCATTCAAGCTGCTGCAAAATCTTCTTTGGAGAGGCACTGTAATCACATGCCTTACCTGTGCCACTGTAGAGTTTCAGTAAGAGTCAAGGAGGAGGAGGGAGACTGTTTTCCCTGCTTTTCAACTCTGAATATACTTGAGGCCATCCTTTACATAACAATTCTCTGCCTCTCTTTTGAGAAATCCTTCAACATAGACAATGAGTCCACATTTACACCTACATCAGCCCACTAGAGACAATGCAATTACAGGTGGAGAAGCCAGCTGGAGAGATTCCAATTATTCTGAGAAGTTGCAATTGCAATGGTTATGCTTCCCTAGTCACAATAGGAAAAAGAGAAAGTAAAATGTGCTAGCAGCATAATGAGCCCATAGAAATGGCCCCTGTTATGTTTAGTGAAAAGACAGACAAACACACATGCACACACATTAGGAAGAATTTTGCTGAGCTATTTTCCTAGTTACCAGTCACTGCAAATACCCCTAATTAAGAATGCTCACAGACAAAAGATGTAAGAAATCAGAGTTAGTATTCCTGACTACTGACATAGATCTTTGGGATTTGAAATTTATGCTCCCTAGTGAAAGCTTTAAAAGTACACACGAAGGACATCTCTAATGACATAAGTGATAAAAGTCAGTTGAAACCAGACTTCAGATTTACTCTTTACCAGAATGCAGTTCTTCCTGCAGCTTTATCAGATACCCAAGACTGTCAGCCATATTCTTCCCAGCTGGCAGACAGGAGTTATTAACAGAGAAATTCTCACAAAATGTTCATCAATAACAGTTTGCGAGAAACTTTCCTCTATTTTTGCCTTTAAGGATTCCCACAGGGCTCAAGTTAAAAGCTGATCTGAGCAAAAATGGACAAGCAACTGGTTGCTTTCTCCAGAGACACCCAGGTTTCTTTCATTGAGACTAATAGATAATGTTCACAATTTTCATAAAGGAAATAAAGTGGAAAAATAAAGAAACAATTTTTTGGGAAAGAGGGTAGTCTAGGTAGGCACAGCTGATTATCCAGAACAGGTTTACAGTGTAGCTAAGGAGGCAGCAACCCATTTATGAATCCAAACAGTATTTTTCAAACTTGTCTCAGCTGAGAACACAATTTGCTGCACTTTTGAAATATTGTAGAAGAAAGAGGACAGTTTTACTCCTGTGGATTCACCAGGGTATGTATTTACGAATTTACTATAGCAAGCTCTCCATTATTTGATTCATCAAAAAAACTCCAGTTATTATAAACCCATTTTTAAATGGCCTCTTGTGTTGAGTGAATGCCTAAGTGTAACAATGTGCAACGGTCCTTTCAACCGCAAGCTTCAGAAAACTAAATGCTGACAAATAGTCTGGGGTCACATCTGTGAAATGATCCATATGTGCCAGCTGAAAGAGTTTGACTCTAGCTTGCTCTCAAATATTAACAGCTTTGCAAAAAAATGCCCTCTCTTCTGCAGCTGAAATTTTTCTTGTTCAGTCCCCAATATAAGCAGGTTTTTGTTTAAGTTCAAGCAAAATCCCATCTATCATTTAGTGATGACAAAGTGAAAAGCAACATGTTTTCAGTCTTTGTTGTAAGGCAGTGATACAGAGAGAACAGCCAGAAGTGCTGACCCTCAGCTGCCCTGAGGTCAGTGGGCCTGTGAGCACGGACACCGGCTGGTGGCCACACCAACACTTGTGTGGAAAAGCACCACTCCCTGTATTTAAGGAAAACATCCAAGCCAATCAAATGTCATTCCATCTCTTTTCAGTGCAAAGAGCAGACAAATCTCACTTTCCCAACAGGACTATCCTTCTCTGCGAGGCAACTTGCTTGGGAAGCTCAGCCGGCACTGCAGGTGCTTGGTGTGGCAGCTGGAGAGGTGTGGGAGGGAGCCTCCCAGGAATATCTACCAGCTGGAGGGGAAGGGGCACAGCCAGCTGCATGCAGCCACTGCCTGCCTGTGGGAGAGCTCCAGCTATTTGTCTCTGCCAGATTTAAGGCAATGCTTTCAGAAAACCCTGCACAGGAAAGCCCCTATAAAATGGGGAATCTCAATCATGACTAAGCAATTACCAAAAAAAGAAAAAAAAAGAAAAAAGTGTACATCTAGGAAATGTGTTTCACATATCTGAGAATAAGTTATCTGTCTGATATTGGGCCATATCTTCCAAGTTGAAGACAAAAGTCATTTGTTTGGTTGTGAGGTTTTTTAAGTTACAGTTCTGTGAGAGACATGCAATTTTGAAAGCAATAGCTTGTGTTAAATGTATCTCAACTGCTTCACAAAGGGAATTAGAAACCTGAAACTTGAATTATAAACAACTCACAACATAGATTCACATTAATTACTGTAATGCAAACATGGAAAAAATCGTATTGCAACCTGTTCCTGCATGGACAGGTCAGGGCTCTGGGACCTTCTCAACATGAGGAATATTTCCAGGGAAAAGAAAGGAAGAAAAACGCCCATATAGACACAGTGTCACCGTATCCAACAGTTTCCTTGGACATCTGATAATACATAACTTTTTTCTTAAGCACAAGAAGTTGGAACTATGCTATTATACAATCAACTAAATTCACTGTTACAAAATTTTCTAGCCTCACTGCTATGGAAGAAATGAGAAAATAACATGAATTCTACCTATTTTTCAGGTCTTAAAAAAATATATCTCCAACATTCTCATGTAAAGATACATAACAATTACAATAAATACAGGTATCATACAGATATGCCTGAGATACTGCAGAATCCTTCCAGTCACTGTCTAACAATAACAACTGTGCTCTGAGATTATAACAATGCCTTCATACATAGCTGTTTTCAGCCCCAACCACCCCCAGTTTTGATGAGCTCAAAACCATAGTTCCTCAAGCATCATGACTGATACCTTGATGGGCAGGTTCAAAACTACTTTAGAATTCTTCCCAGTAAATAAAAAAGTTTTAATTGTTTGTATTTTTCTTTCAATGCCCCCAGTAGCATGTGGATTATGGGAAGTAGATTCATTATCCAGTTTGATGTGTTATCATCACTACAGACACTGTGACTTCGGATGTTCCAGTCTTCACATAATTGTTACTCCTTCTTTTTTGACAAAGATTAACTGAGGATAGCAGTATCACTAGAGTAGGCATCTATATAATCAAGACCACTGTCATCTATTCTTGGTATCATAACCCAAACTACAGTTTCACAGTCACTGCTGTGAATACAAAAGAAATCTAATAGTGAAATTTAAGAAAGTTAAGACAGGAACAGCAGTGTACTTTATTTCAAACACTATTACTTGAAAATAATTTAAGCCATGAACTCTGGTAGCGGAGTATGTGAAATTGTTTCATGAGTAATAAAGATTCTGTTAAATCAGTTCTAAAGGTTTTCTCCTTGAAATTTTTAAGAACTTGACTTTTTTTGTTTTGGTCCTAAACTTTCATTAGATGTAACCAGTTTGGTGGTAACATGAGCTAAGGAACCTTGCTGTGAGATTTCACACTAGAATACAGCAGAATAGCCAAAAAAAAGTACAGAAATAACAGTTGTGACTCTGGTAGCCCAAAGTGAAATATGTTATTTGCATCAGTTTATAACCATACTGAGATGCAATTTACACGTTACTGATGTAAAAGGACATGATTGATGTAGTCACAATGACCTATCACAACATGAAGTCACAAAGTGTTTTTTAAATTTGTTTCTGAAAAGCATTCATGGAGAAAAATGCACAGACCTGGCCCTTGACATCTCATGAGTGACTTTAAAAGAACAGAAAAAAAGAAAAGAAAAAGATTTCTGCTTAAAAATATTCTGTTCTATCATTTTATGTTTTCCATTTCTTTTCTGTCCCTCTTAGTTAGTGAGGGATGATACATGTTTAAAATGCCTTCTACTAAAGACAGCACCAAAACTCCAATTAACATCAGCATGCACTGGCTTCAGGTAAATCACTTGTAATCAGCAATATAACAAGACAGAACTGCTGATTGGCATGTAATATTATTTTGAGTAAGATCTAGCTTATAATCATTCTAGATTAATATCTGACAAAGCATAGCTGATTTGCTAAAATTTTAGATACCTATCCATTGTACAGGCAGTTCTTAGGGTCTGACTGGTCTGTCCTTTCATCTCCTTCCACATGGAATGAGCTGTGTGATACCATTGTTGACTAGGTGGTCATAATCATTGTATGTGACAGAGACTTGTTTTTAAATAATGACCAAAACAGTAACAGAGCTACTGCAAATGTAATGCTGAGATGTGCCAAATGGGATAAAAACCCATTTCAATATCATATGAATACCAAATTTTACAAAACCATACCTTCTTTTCTGGTTAGCAAACCTGCTGTCAATGTTTTACTTTTATGAAATATTCAAATGCAGTGTCCAGTTTAGACAAGTTTGAATCTTGATCATTCACTGCTTTGTCCTCCACCACCAGTAAAGGGGTTCTCTAAGACCGGTTTTATTCAGAATCAGGCCTATGAGGAAAAAAAATGCAGCTACAGAAGATCCATGTAGCCACATCTGGTGCATACTGGGCTCCCAGTCCCCATGAAAGAAGGCAGCTGCCTCCCAGACACACTGAGGCCAATTGCTGTTGCCCAACTCCCCAAGGAATTCTGTGTGAAAACCACTGAACAGTATGTGGCCCACCTAGCAGCTCCCAATTCTCTGCTAGGAACCCCCTAAATAGAGGAATTTATTTTTCTGAAAAACATGGACCTGAAATGAATGCTTGTTCTTTCCTCCCTTCAGCCTAAGACTGTGGCTCCTACATTTATTTCAATCCCTCTCCACAGTGTTCCAGAGAGGAAGGTCTTTCTTTGCAGCACTGATTTGGTTTCAGGTCCATTACTCCCAGGCACAGCAAAACCATTTAGAATATTTAAGAAATATTCAAATGAAGTTGCCAGAGAGGAGTTTGCAATCTCCTGTTGAATCACCTATGCCATCTGTCCAGAATTTCCTCAAGAAATTACTATGAAAACATGCAACAAAGAGCAAAACAGCATCCCCAGATTTCTTTGTAGATGTGTTCTTAATGTTCAGGATAATTATCTTCTCAACAAGATTTGGTAATTTAAGGGCTTTATAAATGTTGAAGACATTTCAGCATCTTGGTCTATATACAGATGAAAGCCATGATCATAGAAAACTTACAAAAACATCTCTTTGGGGAAAATGAGAGGAATTTGCTATATTTACTAAATAATTCAGCAGCTGCATTCTGTCTTTTTTTTTCAAATTATATTCTGGCAGATGCAAAGTGTTAATTTGACTCAGTTGGGCTCTACCTAACAGACTCCTGGGTGTCTGGATGAGCAGCTGTGATCTCCCTCAACTTCTCACTCAGGGTCATCCCCCAGACTCAGCATCGTGACTGCCTCCACTCAGCACCTGCCTTAGCAGTAGTGACATAGTATGGATTACAACTGTGGCAACAAGCCAGGCTTCAAGAACTGTGGTTTCTATCCTGTGCATCCACCAAGATCTAGATACATTAATGCTGTTGCACTTACATAGGTTGGGCTTTCTTGAAAGAAAGATAACAGCCTCTCAGCAGAGACAGCAGTGTTCCTCAATGTTGGCAAAATATTGCAGTTGAGAGTAATGTTTGCTGAACTCTTTTGACGTCTGCCTGAAAATTGCCTATGAACAGTTAGCAAGATTCTCAAATGTGCTCATTATCTGGAGGATTATCCTTGATGTGCAGTCAGTTCGTAAAAGGTTTGCTGCAAATCCTCACAGTCCTCATCAAGACAATTACTCACAGAAGTTACACAGTACAGCTTTCTGTGCTCTGGCTGGGTGGTTTCTCTGGCTTTCACAGCATGAGCTGTGAATAGTGCAATTAAGTGCTCAACTTCATGTCACAGTACGGAAACATGATGCTAAACATTTGCTTTTTGCAATCATCTACCCTAGCAAAGCTTGAGCCTTTGATTACTTATAGTGTGACAAACAGGTTGGGAAAAGGGACAGATTGAATGAAAATATTTTTAAAAACAAGGATCCAAGAGCTTAAAGCGTTGCTGCTGCCCTGCTAAAAAGCTTTCTTTCACTCCGCTTGAGAAAGGAAAGGAGGTGTCACTTCCCTTTGCCTGTGTGTGTCCCCAGATGTTACACAGTCTATTCCAACAGACAAAATCCAAAGATGATAAAAGCTTTTCACTCTCCCTGCGATAACCCATATCCTCCTGTTACAGGATCTTCAAATTTCAATACCAAATTCAAGAAGATCATGGCAAAACTGAAAAAAAAGGTCGTCCTTAAGTGACAATATACTGAATCCAGTATCAGGACTAAAACACAATATATTAATTCGCTACACACTCTAATATTGAAGGCAGCTTTAGAAATATGTACTATTGACTAGGTTAAAAATGTTCTGAACAGCTTCTGGGCAAACTGCTAAATGAACAGTAACAGTAACATGCGGCCAATTGAAACTATAATTTAGATCATAGCGGTCTTAGTTCACATACGTTATTCCTCCTCTTTTCCAAATGAAGAATTAACACAACAGTTTTAACTCACTATAATTTGAGTACATTAATTTTGCACTCTGATTTCATTCTGTGTAATTCACATTTTTGATATACAAGTCCCGCATATGGCTGAAAATTTTATTTTCAAGTCACAACACATGACAACAAAAAGGTTTGCTATCACAGACTTTGATGCTGTGAATAATTTTGCAAGGTTCCTAGGATTATTTCTGTGTCGAAAGTAAGCCTGACTTAGGCGCTTATTTAGGTCTTTGATTAATTAGCATTGTCTTTAATAATAGAATTTGGCAAACTCGGAAATTCTTGACTAAATCATCACAAACTATTTCACTGCTTAGTTCATATTTCCCTCCCTAATCAAGGTATGTATTTTCTTACTTGTGCAAGCTAAACATAATTGAAGCTCCTGTGCAGAAACAACATTACCAGAAATAATTTGTAGGAGCATTTGACCTGCGGCCAAAAAAAAAAAAAATACATGACATAGCTACTTATCCAACCCCCTCTGTGATACTACAAAGAGGGAGAGAGATCAGTCCTGGAGGCAACAATAATCTCACCTAAATTACAGACCAAGACTCCTCAGCTAATTTAGTATTGTATTTACAGTATTGGCCAATTTTGCTTATACTATTTTCTTTCAAATCTCTTCCCCATACATAGCAAAAAGCTCAAATAAAGCAGGAACATGAACTTTAATTTTTACATCTTTACCTCACAACAGAGTAGGAATAGCAGAGAGACCCATCATAGGCATCTCTTTTTGGTTTTTTCCCCCCTCAATCTTCCTAAAAAGTAATTAAATTTAAAACCTCGCTCATCGGGAAAACTACAGCCAGTTCACCCTTAACCACTTTACCTGCGCTTTGCTCAAAAGTTACCAGAGGGATGGAGTAAAACACTCCAAGCCAAGGCATACCATCTGAACTCTTATTTTTCTTTTAAAAAAGCAAAACAAACAAAAACCCCCCAACAAAACACACAACAGAAAAAGATAAACTTGTTTCAAGAGACAGCAATTGAAGGGCCAATATAATGAACATTCATCCCACACAGTTATCTGAGAAAATAACTGAGAAAACTCTCATAACTGAGAAAAAAAAATCCCTACAATACCTTGGGATCTTTCTTCAAAATGGAGTAAGGTTTTTGTTGTTTCTAATCCTTTCAGAGCACTCAAGATTGGATATCACAGCCATGACATTGCTGGACTGAAAAGCTATTTTATATAATTTTGCAGTTTGTAAGAGGCAGTGGTTGCAATTTTCCTTTCCCTCAGATATCTGCACAGTGTTCATGGTAACTAATGCACCTGCCTTTATGAAAGAAAAGATGTAGAACACCATACACATTTAGACAATGCAATATATAGTTTCCTAAAATAATACATCACATGTAGAATATTATACTTATTTGTGAGATCTTAATGCTGGAGTCCATTATATACACTGACCTACATAACTCTCACTCTGTATCTCAAATCCATGACTTCTGTATTTCTTCCTTTATTAACAGAGTTTTCTAGACTTTACACTCTTACATCTTCATTCCATTATGGCATTTCGCACTTGGTGTTTCTCCTCACTGGCATTTCCAGTAGGGGTGGTTTGCAGAGCTCAAAAACAAAGCCAGAAACAAAGCCAACCCACCAGATCAGGGATGTGTTTTGCCTTTCTCAGAACTGTATCACAGTGGGTTGTTACAGCAGTATAGATCCCCTCTCCAGACATTACAGTAGCATTTGTGTGTATATATATCGCTACTGTATTTATTCATAAGGGTGTACATGTGCCTGCCATGCCAAGATCCTTCTGCTCTGCAGCCCTATGGAGCAGTCAAAAGTCTCACTGAAATACACTGCTCCCAAACATTTGCTGGTACTGCTTGGTGGGAAAATATAAACCCTGAGTCTTGGGACAAGTGATGAAGGAGATCACAGTCAACTTCATTAAATTCCCTCAGTTATAGGGTAAAACCAACTGAAACTGATGGAGCTCTGGAAGAGGTGAAAAATTCACATTACCCTATTTTGTGGAAGGGGAGAGCAGTATGCGGGTTCTGGCCATTAAATAACTAAAAGTGCATGTAATTAAGATTAGCAGGACAGTGCTAGTTATAAAAATTTGTAAGAAGATTACAGTCTGTATGGATTTAGCAAATGTTCAGATTGTTTCCCTCCTGTTTTTAAACCTGAGTGTGAAATAGTGACACAGGATAACAGTCCTTCCCCTCTGATGGCCTGCCTAGAGGAGGGGTCTGCGTCAAAGCAGTGTGACATCAAAAAGGACGTTTCTAAGACAGAGCTTCTATCTTTTCATCCAAATCCATATATTTTTTGTTCTATCCAAAGTAAACGTGAAATATTTCAAAGACTCTTGTGAAAAGCTCCTCTGTTGCATGCTTCTGCTATCCTTTAGCTCTGAAGTAACGCAATGGTAAAACCCAGGAAGGCGGAGCCTGCAGGCAGTCTCCAGCTGCTGATGTTCCTTGGAGGAGTCAGCACTGACCTGGCAGGCTTGAGGCAGCTTGTCTAATATCCTCAAAATTATGATAAACAGAACTGTTTCCCAGCAAACTTGCTAAGAGCAGAGGAAGCTACAGGGCTTGCACACTCCCTGGATCCAGGAAAGCCTCAAAGCCACCCAGTGCTGGAGGCAGGCCTGGAACAGCAGCAGGATAGGGCTGCAGGAACCCTGGCCAGGCTGGCAAGTGCTCTGCACACCAGCCACCAAGGCACCAGCCACCACCTGGGCTGCCATCAGGGTTTATCTTACATGGTACAAAAATGATGTTTGCTCATGAAAAAAACGGTTTGGGGGGAGAGGAGAAACAAGCCAACAAAAATAACTGAACTGTATTAATTTATTTCTAGACTTTTACGGACTCTGCTCCAGCGCTGATCTTTACATGGGTAAGACAGCATACACATCTCTCTCTCCCTCTCCCATACCTTTACCAATCAGTCCCATTCTGTCTGATTTCCACCAAAGCATGCTCTTCTTAGCAGGACAGACATTAACAACATTAAGACCAAATCAGATTTGTAGGTATTCATGTGCATAGCTGCCACATGCTGTTGATCCTAAGATAAAGTATATTATTTTTCATTCTTTAAATAATTTTAAAATGTTCCACAGCACATTTTGGAAGATTGTCCAGAAAAAATTTAGGAAGCAAGAAAATGCTAGAAACCAGAAAATTATTTTCACATACCTTTTAAATTATCTAAATAACAACATGCTATGTATGCTTAATGTTTTTTATATAAAACCATCTATGAGAAATTACCAATCATAAAACCATTAGTTCAGTTACACTGCTCTATTCTAGTACACTATCTTGCACAGTGGTACCTCATGAGAAAAAAAGGAATATCTGATAAATGCATTAAGACACTTAGCTTATTAATGGCCAGCCATATATAAGCTCATTTTCCTTGCCCCAGGCTTTTATGATCTAGCAATGGAAAATTTTTCTTCATATTTTTCAGAAATAACAGAAAATTCCAAGAAATGGAAGCCGCTGCTAGTAAAAGAAGAAAAGCTGAGTATCATCAGGGTTAATAGCTCCTATTTGAGATCCATGAATGATTACAGAGTTACTTTTCTATATCGAACTTTCAAGTTTCATTAATAATATGCTGCCTCTCCAGGACATAGGTGCGCTCCTCGTACAAAGGCTATTTATTCATCACATGGAATAGAAGAGCTAGAGGAACAATGGCTTCAAAAGTCTCGTGCTTATACATTTTGACAGTTGTTTGTTGGGCAAGTGCTCTTTGGTATTTAAGTATAACTCGTCCTACTTCTTCCTACACTGGCCACAGACAGGTCAGTAGCATATCCATAGCCAGAAAAAATGTTTCCTTTGGCAACATAAGAACTCGACCTATAAATCCACATTCCTTTGACTTTCTTATCAATGAACCCAACAAATGTGAGAAGAGCATCCCTTTCTTGGTCATTCTCATCAGCACAACTCACAAAGAGTTTGATGCAAGGCAAGCCATTCGAGAAACATGGGGAGATGAAAACAACTTTAAAGGAATTAAAATTGCCACACTGTTTCTTCTTGGAAAAAATACAGATCCTGTGTTAAATCAAATGGTAGAGCAAGAAAGCCAAATTTTTCATGACATTATCGTGGAGGATTTTATCGACTCTTACCATAACCTCACTCTGAAAACGTTGATGGGGATGAGGTGGGTAGCGACATTTTGTTCAAAAGCAAAGTACGTTATGAAGACGGACAGTGATATTTTTGTAAATATGGACAATCTTATTTATAAGCTGCTCAAACCTAACACCAAGCCAAGGAGAAGGTACTTCACTGGTTACGTTATAAACGGAGGACCAATAAGAGATGTTCGCAGTAAGTGGTACATGCCCAGAGATTTGTATCCCGACAGCAATTACCCACCCTTCTGTTCAGGCACTGGCTACATTTTTTCAGCTGACGTAGCAGAACTGATTTACAAAACCTCCCTTCATACCAGACTTCTTCATCTTGAAGATGTGTACGTTGGACTTTGCCTTCGGAAGCTGGGCATTCACCCCTTCCAAAACAGTGGCTTCAATCACTGGAAAATGGCCTACAGCTTGTGCAGGTACCGCAGGGTGATCACAGTACACCAGATAACACCAGAAGAAATGCACAGAATTTGGAATGACATGTCCAGCAAGAAACATCTTAGATGTTAAGATTTTTACAGATGTAAATACCTTTTTTTTAAATTTTGGTTTAGTCTGGTTATTTTTTGACAAAGTGATCTGCTGATTTACAAGTTAAACTGTGGGATATTAACTGTGAGAAGATTTTTATGACTGATTTTTCATTCTCGCTTTGACTACTGGTTTACAAACTTCAGGCTCTTTTTGGTAAGGACATTACACCAACCTAAAGGAACTTGAGTCAAATCTCAGATTTTGTATATTATCTATCACACATATCAGCTCTTGCATCTGTGTGTAAAAGGACAGTAATAAGCTATTATGAGCTGGTTAACAGTTCATGCCCCAGGCTCTGAGATAAGACTCAGACCCTAAGAAACTTTTATTCTTTTTTGACACCCTACAACCATCTCTGTTTAGAGCTTTGTTAATAAATTAGGCAGTATACATTTGCACTGAAGTTATATACCTACCTTGACATGTATATTCTAAAGTACAATGTGTGCAATTCCCAAATAGCTTACTCATGGTGTAATAGCAGAATTTAGACAGGTAAAAACATCAAAGTCCCATTGGCCTTAGAAACAAGCCCACACACTGATATATATTTTCATCTACCAAATGGTATTTCTTTAATTTATTTCAGAAGACACCCCATTTCTTTACACTTTCTAAAATAGCCCATAAAAGATGTAACACAATTTAAAAATGAAGTAGAATCTGTAGGAGAAATAATACAGGGGAGATGTATGAAAAATTATCTTAAAAATACATGAGGAAAGCATGAATATCTTAATTTCTAATTTCAAAGCAAGGTAATGTCTCTCATTAGTATCAATGGATTCTCAACTAAACATCTGGCATAGCAATATCTAATTATACTGAATGCTAGAAGTATCAATAAGCAGCATATTTCTTCAATGTCAGTCAGTGCCATATTTACCTAAAAAAAGTAACACAAAAGTAGCTTTTTACAAGTAAGCTCTACTTTTTGCTACAGTGCATACAGGTATGAGATTCTACCACATTTTTAATGGTGTTGAAAGGAAGAATTTAGTCCAATAAAAGAATGCAATCAATTTTCTGTTGTAGCAGAGTACATAAGAGTTGTGTACAAATTTCACACCAAAATAGAGGGCTTTTAAAAAGCATCTAGTAAAAGAGCCCAAACAACAACAAAATATTCTAGCCTTTTTTAAAAACCTGCTAAAGCTCTCAGGTTACTTATCACAGACCCAACACTCACTGAGGTGCCACTCAGGAGATCCCCTGAGCATGCAACAGAAATCAAATACACAAGATTTTATTCAAGTTGTATAACGTGCTTATATGTGTTTTGAATATGAATGCTTATGAAATGTCATGAAAACTCTTTGATAAATCAAGCTCTCTCTATTCAGCACCATCTTATAACAAAGAAGTAAAGTATATCACTCAGCAAATAACTTGGAATGAAGAACTCACAGACAAGTTACAAAGATACAAAACTCACCAAATATATTATTAGCTGTAGATTACTCACACCATCCACAGCGCACACAAAAGCCTCATTCATTTCACTTAGCATTATGTGCAACATATGCAAAACTGTTACGTCTGTATGTTATTCAGAATGTCTATAAAGTTGTCAGAAATTAACTGAGAAGAATTTAAAGGAAAGCTCTGACCTGATTTTGCCATAGGTGTACACAGCACTTTACAACAGTAACAGAGGAATGAAGATGCTACCCTAAAAGGTTTGCAGTTTCATGTCACATTATTAGTCTTATTCACAGATGCAGCACTATCATTTTGAAAGAAACTACTTGTAAGTAAGGTGAAGCGTGCCTGGCCTTCAAGTCACTAGCAGGAGCCATCTCAAACAAATCTATTTCAGATCTAAAGCTGAAGCTATACAACAGGCAGCCTAGGAGTTACTGTTAATCAACAGGAGCTTGTGTACCCTTCATAAATAAATAAAAAAAAAAATCAGTAACTTTTATAAAAATACTCAATCTCTTGCAGCATAATTAAGATTTATCCTTCCTTAGTTGATCTAGTCCTTGTTAAAGTTGCTCTTGCTTCCCGTCAAACTCAGAACTCCAGCTAAACAAGGTACAACTAACTACATAAGTGAAAATATAACGCAGTGATTGCATTAAGTTCAGCTTTTCTTACCCAAACCTCAGAATATGCTCGTTTATGAACAGAAAGGAGGCTGGAATTCATCAGGTGAGTCAGACAGCATAGATGCCACTCTATCAGGAACACACTTTGTAATAATTTGAACCCACAGGTTGCAATCACTTCTGCTATCCCTCTGCACTGTGCAGTAATTTGGGCTTTCTGAATCCACAACCGAATGGATTTGGTTGCCTTACTTCTGCTGATGCTTCTGTGGCCTTGGGTTAGTAACCAAGAGGACAGCAAGGCTCCCAGTCCAGATACCTCAGGGCTCAAGTAGCATGGTAGCCTTGAATTTCTCCTACTACAAGTAGACTGCATTAATGACTGCAAGGTACACCTTGAAAATAGTATCTGAAAAAGTGTATTTCCTGCCATTTATAAATAGATACATCTTGAACAGAAATGTAAATGCTCATCTTGAAACTGATGTACATATTTCTAAGGCATTTTCTCCTGTATTCAGCTGTATATATGTGTAAGTCTGCTTGCTATGTAGCATTCTGTTATGCATGGAGCTGAGTGAGGCATATTTGTCCAGTGTTTCAAGAGCCTTAAGCATGTGTGCCCTAACTTTTGAATGTACAAGATATTTTTTCTTTTGCTGTCAAGTGAATTTAATGCAACACAACAATAGCCTAATTTTCTACTTCTATTAATTTTCTGATATTAAATTTCACTAGCTTGTTACACTTCAGATTTATTATTTTCCCTTTGCTCAGAAATTTCAGTATTGCAACCTGCAGATAAAAAAGGAGCAATACATCTACTCACAGGGACAGCTGTCCCTTCCACTCAGTAGTATTTTTGCCACATGGAATACTGTTAACAAACAAATATTTGCAATAGACTTCTTCTAATCAAAGAAATATTTACATTACCTTAAAGGTCATTTTGTTTCACTGAGCATGGGACAAATGACAACTTAGTTAGACATGCTGGCTTCCAGTCACATCAAAAGTGTGACTATAATCACATTTTGATTCCAAAATGTACATGAACAAGGCACATTGAGCAAAGCAGTCTGAGGGGGAAGTGCCTCTCTTTAGGAGGAGTTTTTCCAGAAAAGTTTTTTTCTTTTTTTTGCTAAACCCATGAGAGTATTTGAACAGAAGTCTCAAGGTTCATTTTCCATCTTTCCTAACAATAATAAGTATCAATTTTGATTCTTTATTGGGATTTTTTTTGTCTTTCCAGTGTAGATGGCAATGGCAATTTGTAAATGAAGAGTGTAATTAACTAGAAAAGCTTGTCAACAGTAACCAAACTTTAGGTGTATCATTATATATGACTGGCTGTACTTATGTATTTATTTGTCTAAATTGTATATATTGTTTTATCTATAGTGTCTGTAGGAGTGTATTCTTTTAGATTAATGTATTATTTACAGTTTTGTGGGATTGCCAGCAAAGCTGCTAATCAAGATACTATTTTTTGTATCAATGTCAAAAATAAAAAAAAATTTAACAAAAACAAAATGACAAAATCAAGTGAAAAATTAAAGATGTCCTGTAAGTTTTCTTCTTTGCTTCTTTCTAGAAATGTAAATGGTATTATCTGAAAACACAGTATCAGTGAATAGGCTCATTTGTCATAAGGAAGAATATTGTGCTGTAAAAGCAGATTTTAAAATAATAATTGAAAAAATAAAAACCCCAAAATACCACTTTTATTCATCATTTGTGCAACAACTTCATTAAGCTGATGTCCACGTGGATCACTATTTCCTTTGAAGCCAAAGACATAATATTAAAGTAGCCATGGCAATATCTGACAAAGTAGCAGATGGGTTCATCTTCTGCTTTGCCCTATTTAGGTGGTTTGGCATCCCCAGCCAATAAGACCGAAGTCTGGCTGTTCTAAGGTGGTGAAGCTTTCTTACTCCCTTGGCCCTACAACATGGTTCTTTTGCTACCTCCATGGTGTCTTAACATGTGTGCCTGCAGCCATCAAGAACTACACACAGGAGAAAAAGAGAAAGCACAAATGCCCCAAACCCCACATCTCATAAAACCACAATAAATTGCTTTGAAGTTGCTGTGTGAGCACCAGGAGGGCACCTAAACAGAGGGAAAGGGTCCTTCTCTGGTCTCTCATAGATCCATATTGACCCTAACAGAGCCTTTTGCTTCCCCAAGCCCCCCAAAAGCACCTGCAAATAAATGAAGAATCACAGTGTGAATACACCCAGTTAACCCAGTTAGCCTCATGCAGTGTTTGTTTACCAACACAAACATACGAAGATGCTGTTTTTTCTAGCAGGAAGGTCTGGGTGAGTTTAGGGTCCTCACAACAAAATAAAAACACAAAACAAAATAACACAAAAGTAGGAAAACTTCCCTTTTATTATAAGAACTAGTCATAAAAATTCCTCTCTCTCCATTCTTCCCTTTGCAGTTTCCTATGTAGAATGAAATATCTAACATCTTGACCACTGGCTTCATTTATGAAATTGAGGGGAAAATAACACCCATCCCTGAGCAGAAAGGGAGCTTTTGCAAACCAAAGTGTATTTGCTTTGTGTCACCTGTTTCAGAAGCAGCTCAAGCTGCTACAGAGTCCTCAGGCATCCCAGGAATGCCTGCAGCAATGCAGCAACCTTACAAACCATGAGATGCTTTAAATCAACGAAGACTTTCACATACGGTAAAACTCCTCCAATCATTTTCATCTTTCTCTCGTTTTCATGAAAGCAGCCTGAGTCCAATTGCAACACTTACATGGTGTTTAATTAATAGACAGCTTAGAGATATATAGATATTAGTACTTGTAGGATGGATTTCATGTAGTTTGATTATCTTAATTACAAGCATTTTATTTTCTCATTTACTTAATTGATTGTCATAGATTTCCAAAGAAATTTGCACTGCCCTAAGTGAAAATGGTACGTAAAAAAACTTTCTTAAACTGCTGAAACTAGCTTATTGAAGCAGCAATGTGCCAAAAAAAGGGAGATCCATGTGACATGAAACATTGTACTGAGTAACATCTGCTTCTTTTTCTCTTGTTAAAAATACGAATTTATGAAATGGAAGAAGAGGAGTCATCTGGGGAATAAAAAAACATTGTATTGATTCAGCTGCACCTGTAAGAGACTTGTCTCAAATATCACCTCTGATGACATGCCTAATGCAGGAAAAAAGATCCATTTTTCTGCTAGGTCTGCACATTAGCTGACTCTACATTATATCCCTGCCTCACCTGAAGGAACCAAGGAGAGCAAGAGGCAATTTATTTGTCATGCAAGATTTATCCTTGAGCATTTATTTTGCAAAGGCAGCATTACATATCAAGCTAGGTAGAATTATGTGCAGTGGTTTTGTAATGCAGACAACTTTTATTTGGGGGAAGCAAATATCCCAAAATCGAGGTGTTCTGATTAACACCTACCATATCTGCAGCTAAATGAAAACTATCAAGAATAATTCCGATCCCTCCATCCCTTTTTCCTTTAGGAGTTCCTTTCTCTGGCCTATTTTCTAATATGACCTCTTTTCTCAAAGAGAAATGGGACCTCTAGGCACCTTAGCATAGTAGTAAAAGCAAGGGGGAAGCAGAGAGCTCCCTACAGTATCATTACGGAAGTGCCAGCACATCCAGTGAATAAAATTATTTAGCATGACATCCATCCTCTTTTGGCAATAAAGAAGCAGCCACAGAAGTGAGATAAGCCACAACCAGCACCTGAGCCTGTCCATCTTGATGCATGAGCTGTTTGGCTCCAAGTGCATCATGCTCAGATCATGCACCGATTCTTTCTTAGCACAAGACATTTATAGGAACATCTTAACAGAAAAGTGGTGCCAAAATATAGCAAGAGCAGAAGGGGATAAATTTTTTTATTGTTTATTCACTTGCATTAAAATCCCTCCTCAAAAAGCATCTTCTATGGCAGGAAGTTTCAACAGTTATCCATTATATACCAGATCTTATCCTCACACACCGTTAAGAACAGCCCAGTGTAACACCGGTCTCCATTATCCGCTGTACTGCAGACTGCATTTGGCTTGAGCTGTGAGAGGCAAATCAGATTTGATTCAAGTCACAAACCCCATAAGTTTCTATGGGATTCATGCCTGTTTTTAAAGGGCTGAATTTCATCCTCTGTCCAACTCACGTCTTATAGTGAAATCAGCTGGAATATCATCTATGTTCCTGGGGAAGAACACTGTATCCCATGCAGAACTTCACTCACCAGAAACTTCACCTCTTATCAAACACGAGCAGGAAGACAAAGGAAGTAGTAATCCCTCCAATTTTCCATTAAGACTGCTCTTTATGAAGACAAAGTAGATAGAACACGAGACCAAGGCATTTGTAACCTGTGCAATGAAAGCAGGCATATAGCACTAATTCTTGACAGGAGCGGGCTCTGTGCTGAGTTATCTGTCACCTGGCTCTCTGCCAGTTCACAAATATGTTACATTCTGCCCACAAAGTCTGTTTGGCAGCACTAACAAACACATGCCACTATGAGAGCAAGAGCCCCACAAGGCCATGCCTACTTGTAGCAATTGTTTCTTTTTCTACACAGCTTTTATTTCTGAAGTCACTGCATTGGAGAAAAACTAGTGGTATAATGATGCCTGCCTTAAACTTCATTCATCTGGAAGAATCCCAACAATCTAACTTCAGATTTATTTTCTTCCCCCTTGATAATGCAACAAGTATAGATGGTCTTTTCAAGTTGGCATCAGGACTTGCTGGTGTCCCTCCAGTTCTTTCACCTCTGTTCATCTGACCAGTCACTGCCCTCAAAGCTTCCCGTGTGAATCCCTTCTGGCTCTAGTCTCTTACCTTAAAGCAACACTAAACCTGCTCCCTTTTCTCTGTTTACAGGTAGCTCTTCATTTAGGTAGTTCCAGCACCCACAGAGCTCCCCCTCCACACTCACATACCCTTGTCTGACTTCAGGCATCAGCAGATCCTTCAGCTGTGGCTTAGCCCTCAACACATTGTTCTTCCCTGTATCTACTTCTGCCAGCATGCCCTGGAAAGCTGTCACCTGTCTGCTTTCCTATTATTCTTTCTTCTCCTTGCAAGAATGTTTACTTCTTTCCATTATTAGTTTTTACAAAACTGAGAGTTGCACATGGTTTGCCAGTCCCAGCTTAAATTCATTACCATAAGATAGGACAGGCACCTTGACCTTCCTACCTGTGTTTCTCCTCCCTTTCTCTTCCCACTCCACCTTTTTGTTTGATTTACAAAAATCTCTTTAACCTCACTCTGTTCTTCACTAGTTTTAATCTGCTTCAGTCTGGTACAATTCCCTGTAATTTTCATCACTCCCCACTTTCCTTATGTGCTTTTGCACAGCTTAGCATTCTCCCATCTAAATGTATCCATTCAAACCAGCCCAAAAATAAGAACACAGGGGTTTTATGAAGAGATGGTCCCTACACTGTCCCTACACTGTCCAGTACCTGGCAAAGTGAATTCAGCCAGTTTCAGGGGACAAGTTGCGCTTGAAGTAGTTCCTTCAAGAACCTTTTCTTTGATATTGCTTGGTACAGTTTAAGGTAAATGGAGAAAAACCAGGTCCATCATCTTTCATCTTGCCTCTGCCTGCAGAGATCACTGCAGTGCCCAAGAGATCTCACTGTCATACACTTTGTAAGGTTGGTTTTTTCCCTTAATTCCTTTTACCTTTCCTCACATAACCTTGAATAGTTCATCAGAATACAAAAAAGCATTTTTTCATATTTCATTTTAACTTCCATTTAATCAAGTATACTTTATCTCAGAACTTCAATGTTTTAACCTTTTTATCTGCTTCTACTCCCTGTGTTGCCTCCATTTTCCTCATATCTTCCTAATAGTTTGACACTTGGCAGAGAACTTTACAAGAGTATTTGCATGAAGGCTGAGCACAGCAGTACTTTTCTCTGTCCCTGTTTTTGAGGTATCAACAACTGCATTATTGGATTCGTTTCACCAGACAGGACAGTTTATCTTATATTATCACATTTAAAGCATAAAATGAACTTCTGCTAGTATCTGGAAGAGACAACAAGTCTACAGGGCTAGAGCAGCTATAGACATTGTAGGTGTTGCTAAGGAAACTTCCCAGTTTGACCATGCACAAGACACTCCCAACACCAGAGACGTTCACTGCTGGGACTGAAGCCCCTTCACACCAGCAGCTCCAGTGATCCCCACTTGACTCTCCACACACCCCACTCACAGTCAGACCAGTTTCATTACCAGTTCACCCCGTGTTTCCCATGGCAGAGTTTCAAATATCTCATTCCATAAAGCAATTTATTCACGGTGCAGTAACACAGAAACAGCTCGAGCTGCTGCCTCTGAGGAGGGACCCCAACAAAGGAACCCCTGGGCTTTTATACCCTCACAGTCCAAGTGCAGGAAAGTCTCACTCTTCCTCCTGTGTCCTCCACTCCTGCTGTGTCTCCCAGTATCCATTTACCTGGAAAGGGGTTGGCAGTCCACAGCCTTTTGTCTCTCTGGGCTCCCACCCAGAGCTCAATCTGCATCTCGCACTACAGCTTGCAAACTGAGCTACCTGCACAAGATGTATCCCTCAACAGCTGTCAACAGACCCATGCTATTTTTAAAAGTATGTAGTTAATGAATTTTATATACAACACCATTTCCCCTCACAAAAGCCATAAAAAGGTCCAGATCATTCAGGATAAAGCCATCAAGGTGCACTGAGGCTTTGTATTATGCTTGCCATCACTTCAGAATCACTTATTTAGCTTCCAGGTTTAACAAGCTTTGGTTGCAGGATGGTTTATGAAATGAAGTATTGCTGCCTCTGGAGAGTAGTGTCCTGTACAGATGAGGCTGACTCTCTACTTCCCAAGCACCATTTTATTCTAACCATTTCTGTACTTTCAATTAGTGATTCAGCTGATGCCAAGGTTGATGATAGGCTGCTTTAATTGGTCATTAAAAGACAGTATTATTTACTGCCTTGTTTCTTGGATTCAGCATTTCTACACATGGAGATAAAACTAATGGGCTAGAATAAAAAATGTATACAGCAGGTAATTAAAATTACATTATTTAATAGGGGAACATACATGCACACAGTGTAGGTGCTGTCATATACTTAGAAGCAGAGGTTATGGAAGTATACATTTTAATTTGTATTATAATGCAATTTAGCTGTTACTTCAAACAGATGGGTGAGCTGTGCAACATTTTTAAACTCATTTAATTACTTGTAAAAGTATTGGCTTGTGTTAATTGGTGCAGTAAATTACACAATGGTTCACAGATTCCTTTAAAAAGGACTTTGAACATGTATCTATAGGAAAACAAACTGAGCCCTGCAAGTAAGTATTTGACAAAATAGTTATTGGCGGCTTGTTTTATATAAGTAAATATACATAAACAAGATCAAAAAAGCCCACCATTCACCCAAGACAAATGTGCCTAATGACAGATATTGCTGTATAATTGTATCTCAGAGACAGGTGAATATTGCAGACAATATATCCAGCCATATGCTGAGAAGAATGATGAGATTAAGTAAATGTAAACAGATTATCCTTACTTGCCCCCAAAAAACCCACTCATTATGTGTGGAATTGAGGTAACCAGTGTGGGATGATTACTGTTGTCCTTGTTTAGGGCAAAGTCACTTATTAAAACAAGGTAAGTGGAAGAAGGTCCACAAGAACATGAAATAGCCTATGAAATGTCTAGACCTCTATTCAATTTAAGGTTTAAACTCCAGATGTTGCTTATTGTCCTGAACTCCAGGAATGTCCTATATCCACAAGTGTGGATATCCTAAGTCAACGAGTAGAAAAATGGCTAATCTAGTAAGTACTACAGAAGAGTACACTTGTATTAGATAGCCAAACAAAATCTGTAGGGCAAGAATGGTTGTCGAGCTCCATAATAGCAATATTAGACAAGCTTTCTAGCATAACAAAGCAAAAACCTTGGGGGATCCTAGGTCACACTTAAGCACAAAGCTTGCACGGAAGAGCACATTTTACCTTGGAGAAAAAAAATCATGGTGCCCCAAAATGTTACATTTTAGGTTTTCTAGGATCTAAGGAGAATAATGAGAGTGAACCCTTATCAGACAAAGTTACCTTATTTGTGAACAAATCATCTATTTCCTGGACATTCAAAATTAAATGCTTTAATTTTTTTTTCCTTGGTTTTGAAATTGCTGTGCTGGAAATGTCACTGAAAACAAGCTTGCACTTTTCTCTTCTGCTAAGTCCAAGAGCAATATCACTTCAAAGGAGTGCATTACATTTCATTTGAATGCTGGGACAAACTCAGCAGTAAGTAAACTGAAATCATAAGAACTGTCCATGTTAATACTACAACCTGACAGTGTTTTCCCTTTCCAGCTCTGATCATCAATCATTTCATTCTCTTCTTTCTATGTCCTTCATTTCAATAGCACCTAACACTATTATTGTTTTATGCATCACAATTTCTGTAAAGCTGCATTTTATTTAAATAATAAAAAAACCCCAAGCTTAATGTAATGTAATATAATACAAACATTAAAAAAAAACCTAAAAAAAACCAGAAAAAATGCATGTGGAAAATTGTACTTGCATGCACACGCTTCCTCTCAACATGGACATGAAATACAGAAACAAAATGAGAAATATTTTGTTCTTTAACATGTACTGTGATGATGGGTGACAGCTCATGAGGAGAGATTAGAGAAAACAGTACTGCCCTTTCCCAGGTTTTCCTTTTACTAATAATGCTATTGTTTGAGAGCAAGAAAACCTGATCTAATCAAAGACTGAATGTTGGATTAGAAGACCTTTAAAGATCTTTTACAATCCAAACTATTCTATGATTCTGTGTCCTTGCTCATTGCAGGGGGGTTGGACTAGATGAACATTTAAAGGTCCCTTCCAACTCAAACCATTCTACAAAAGGAAGTGAAAACAACATCACTGGCCACAGGTGAAGAAACTCTGGGCAGGAGAAGGAACAAAGGAGCCTTACATACAAGGACACAAAAAACTTGGAAGCCACAGAAATTTTAGTGGAAGTGATAAACTACAGATGACAAAATACTTATTTCTCTGAAGCCTATGTCAGATAACAAAACTTTGGAAAAATAAACATGTCATGAAATTTCATGTCCCCCACTGCCTCTGATCCACATGTTTATTCTCAGTTTGCTGTAATGCCACATTTACAGTTTGCTGTAAAGACACTTATTTGCTTCAAGCAATAATTCACAATGGGTGAGGCAACATCATCTATGGGATTTGCAGCTGCCTAGAACACATCAGACAACTGGCAACAGGTTTATCTTAACAGTTCATAATGCACATTTTTGAAACTGCACTTCTAATTGTATTAGGACCCACACATGATGAAAAGCAGCATTTTCAAGGAGTAGTGTGCACTCTGTCCTCTTGCTACAACTCATTCTAACATGCTTTCCAACAAATTCGGTTCTAACAGTGCATTTAAGCCAAAAGTACATGTTCATTATATCAAATTTAAATTACAGCATAGATGTAATTTAACAATAAACCACGAGATACTTTCGACAGATGTCACCAATAGGCAAAATTACTAAAACTTACCTAATTTTCTTTTTCCTGGAAAAACTTTTTCCATGCTAGTTTGAAAGAATATCCAAAACAGAAAGAAGCTGCTAATATAAATGCAAATGGCATACACCAATAACTTAGCTTCACCTGCCTAATTGTTACAAAATATTATGGAATAATTTTTTCTGTGCATTGCCTTAGCAGCAATTAGCATAAATAAATACATAAGAAGGTGTACTTGATAAGTGGTAGCCCCGTGGATACCTGGCACATGTAACAAAACAGGCCTTTTGCAATTATTAACCAGTCACAATTTATCTGAGGCTAAAGAACACATTTTGCCTCAAATGAATTTGAGAACATATTATCTGCATGTTCCAGTATGTCAGAGTATAACCCTCACTAAACCAAAATGGTACCAAATCTTTTCAGGATGCCAATTTCACAGCAAGTAAAACCATAATACTGAAAACATATCCTAAACTGGAAAACAAATCTATTTACTCTCCTGGACTGAAACAGAATGTTTAATTTACTTTGTTGTAATTTTTTGCATCCAACAGCTGTCTTCAGTTTAAATTTGATTTGTCACAAGGTCACTGGAGTACTCTCCCGATTGGTATTTATAGGCCTTTGGCTTATACTAGGAGAGGAATACTAAATTTACTTCAGTACTGTTATTTTTAGCATAAACATTTATGTTGCCTAAAACAATTTATAGGGCATATGCAAATGTAATAGGTCTAGTCATCTTTGGATTTAAATATATATAGCTTGACTGTAAGACTTTATCTGCAATTATTGTATCAAAAACTAAAAACCTTGGCTATGAAAAAGCTTGAGTATGCTGACAACAGAATACAACGATGATAAAAAAGGGAAAAAGTAACACTCATTTAGCTAAACAGAGCCCTGCTTTGATTTCCACAGACCAATCCATGCTATACTACCTTCAAATAGCACAGACCTCAGAGATTCAAACCTTTCTCGGCCTTATAAATTCACACACATAAATACATACACAAAAATCCATGAACACAAAGCAGTTTTAAATGAGTAATTTATATATACTAAACTGTAGCTCAGTAGCTCTCCACCAAGAGTCTAGATTTATCTTTTCAAAAATTCTTCTGGTGAAAAAGAAGAAAAAAAGAAAATATCAAGCAACACATAAATACAGGACTTTCCTCACCCTTTCCATCTTTCGTGAAGCATCACGCTTATGGTTGACTTGGCAGTGCCCCATCTGGCAGCCAGATTTACAAGGTTAGCATTGAACCTAATCAGAAACAATCAGAAAACTCTTTCTCTCTAGTGTCATTTTCTGCTTGGATAGCTCTGCTATGCTATTATAAATAGGAAAAGCTTGCAGCACAAGCAGGGTGGAAGACTTCAGGGAGATTTTAGTAATCACCTTCCATTCAAATCACACCTACTCTTTAATCATGATTGGATCCTTTTCCATTTTATAGCCCCAGGAGTAAACTGAGGAGCTCATAATCAACACAGATTGGGAGTGAAATTTTAGTCCCGCTGAAGCTATTGTGAAGTATTATTAAGTCATCGGGCAGAGATTTCAGTAATGGTCCTTCCCTCTGGATTCTCTGTTGTAATTTAAAGTGGATTTCTCCACCCTCTTCCTAGTTTTCATAATATAGAGTGAATGCTCCAGTGAAGTTAAAGTTTGTTTTAATCACAAGTGCTCTAACAAGAAGGGGGGGGGGGGGGGGCGGGGAAGAGAGAGAAAAAAAGGTTCCGAATTCAAATTATTTATAATTTTTTGGTGAGTTTTCCCCCCCAATACCAGAATGCTTCCTAAAACCAATTCCAAGCTTTCAAAAACAGAGACGCAGGCAGAAATGCAGGCCTCTCCCTTAAAGAGGCAGTTTAGCACTACACACTGCATCTTTCAGAACAGAGAAATTTTACTACTGGAAGATAAAATCTTTTTGCCTATTTATTTACTTATTTTTATATCACATGAGTAGCACAGAGTCCACCTACTCAAAACCACTGGACCCTCACTGGTTCTTCTGCTTCCTTTTTTAGAATGGCCTGTTGATGACGGTTACATGCACTGCTTTTCATGCGAAGGGACAGTTGCATTACCAAATAACCTTAAATTCCTTTACATTTTGAGATGTTATACCTCAACTCTCCTCAAAGGAAAGAAAGCTAGATCGATGGGGTCTACAGAAGCAGAGAAAACATGACAAAACTAGAAAAGCCTCTTGCTCAAAGTAAATCTAAAGAACTCAGTACTCCTATGCAGGAGCAGCATCTTTTATTAATGAATCTGAATTATTATGTGGATGAAAAAAACCCATGCAAAAACCCATGGTTTTTTTCCATAATAATAAATAAATAAAAAAGCTCTATATTTGAAAGATATCTGGTTTTCACTAATTCTTAAAATATGTACCTATGGGAAAAAATAAGAAAAGAAAGGCATGTATTTCCCATCTATTCCAATTCTATTTCGTATGGCTGTTCCTCTACATAAATGCATCCAATTGCATAAGTGATCTTCTACACTGCTGAGACAATAAACGAGCATAGCTTTTCAAGTTCACATTTGAAAATTAGATGGCAAAATATTAATGTCCCAAGAAGAACAAGATTACCTCCCTATTGGTTTATGCAGTGAAAATTACATTTCTCCTTACTACACACTCTTCCAAATCCCTGTATTTGCTCGTTGATCCACCATTTTCCATATTCTGAACGTTATTAGCAGTAGACAACTTCACGACTCCTGAGTTTGATTCAGCATCTCAGATAAAAACAACTATGCAAGCAGCTTGATGAGCATCAATCTAACAATCATAAAGCAGCTATAAAAACACATTTTTATGTGCACTGCAATATTACTCGTAGTCATTGAGGGGAAATAAAAAACTAAAATGTCACAATACTCAACTAATATGTCTGGATGTTTCATCAGCTGGATGACTGTATAATAAAACTTTGTTGGAGTTTAAATCTAGCTGCTCATTAGCAGAGCTCATGGACAGGGAACTTGAAGATATAGGCTTCTGCTGCTTTTCCAACTTATTTTAAAGTAATTAGTATTCTTTGTGTGTGCACATGCATAAGTACATTGCAAGAGGGTGGAAAGGCTGCCCACTTGATGTAGTGAAAAAACCTACAGCAATTGACTGAATAAAGTTATATCACAATTGATTCAGAGGAAAAAATAGACTAACTGCTATTCATTATCAACAAGGTCTTTTTTTTTTTTCTTTTTTTTTGCAGCTTTGATAAAATATGGGGGATGAGGAGGGAGCAGGCAGCAACATCCTCTGCTCCTGCTAAACAGAAATCAGCATTTCCAATGCACTCAATTAGCAGTGTTTTAGGTCTGTGTCACATTCCTCATCACAGCTAATTGATTTCAGGCGCAGGCCAATCTCACCATCCAACATCATTATGCAGAGATAGGTGATGAACAGGAAAACAAATCTCTGATTGAAGAAAAGCCTGAGAGAAAGGCACACCATTGACAAGCTGCACACAGCATTTCCTTCTCAGAGAAATAATAGTGTTTAAAAACATTCTGAACAGATACCCCACAACCAAATTTTATCAGACCATTCTAGAAGCCCCAAAACTGGAGATGTGAAATTGGACCAAGCTGGGTGAAGAGATACTCATCTCTATCTCAGGGGAAAACACAGAGAGAAAAAATTAAATTATGTTTCCTGACTTATTTCTCTGTTCCCCCTTCCACTTCCATGCACAAAGCAGAAATATGCTCTGGGGCAGGGAAGTTGATAGAGGAAATTGTGATGGTACATAAGATAATATTCTAGAAAGCAAAAATACTTATCCCAACTAGCTAGCTGAATTTCAGTTTGAATGCAAACCTGTATTGTTGGTGAGAATATCTGAGGTCAGCACTCGTCAGAAGAAAGAGACGTGCTCCTGTTCTCTTGGCATGAAAGGCATATGTTGCCAGCATGGGAGGCAGCTTTTCTGGCCTGAAGCCCACACTGGAGTCCCAGGAGATAAAATGCTGGAAATGTTCCTCCTCTCCCACTCCTTTACACTCCAGGCCTAGTTTTGTAGTGATCTAAATTCTACATTTATATTCATCCTTTCTAACACTTTAAAATAATAAATACAGAACTGTGTTTCATCAATTGACTTTCATCTCAGCCCACAGAGCTACTTTCAGCAAACTGAAGCAGAGCCCACTGGCATGGCTGGCTCCATGGACACTGACATTAATCAGCCCACAGAGCCTGCAAGTGCCCAGCTGCAAGCACTGGCATATAATCACCAGAGATGATTATATTTTTAGCAGCATCTAATTAAGTCCTATTTTCTTGGCCTTAGAGACAACTAGATGGTAGCTCACTTGTTACAGCTTCACCTCATTAATTAGAGACCTCTTCCTTCAAACACAGACAGGTGCTGCAGCCGGCAACACCTTTCTAACAGAAGCATCACAACTGCTTTGGGACGAGTCATGACATACGCATGAGAACTTTACCCACCTCCTAAATGCTTTTCATGTAAACATGAATAAATGAATAGCTGCTGATTTTCTCTTTGCTTATTATTTAACAAAAGATGCAAATATAGCATTCAGGAAGCAAATTCCTATTACATTTGATATTTACTTCTACTGTATCATTGCTTGCACAGCTTTCTAGTGCAACACACCATATATTTTCACCTTTTTTTTCCACCTGTATGTACCGAGAGAATAAACTACTTATAAACTAATTTTAATAGACACTAAGGTTTTAACTACCTCTTCTTTCTTTCTACTTTTTCAAAAACTAATTCTGCTCATTTTGTATTTATTGACAATATCTTGGCAGCAACAAAAAAATATTAAGAAAGCAACACAGATGAGATAAATAACACTGCTGCACGAATTTGCTGTCTCACTGAATCCATGAAGCCCAGTGAAGCATCACCATGTTTCTATATCAGACCACAAGTGAGCAACAACTGTTACCACTTTATCTTGGCACAATACTGCTGATTGCCACAATTAAAGCATTACATTCTTTATTTAGATACCTCCTGCAGCCCTAACCACCACAGCAGATGAGCACTTTTGACAGTTGCTATTCATACCCCAACACCTTTTCCCCAGCCTTTGGGGAAGAGTATAGCGAGTGGAACATGATTTTCATCAAAATATATATTCCCACTTCTTTTTATTGATCTGTGAAAACAACAAGCTTCTCTGAACACTTCTTTTTTTTTTTTTTCCTCTAGAAAACAAATCTAACCAGCTAACTACTTTGCAGATGGATTAATCAATAGTGGTGCAATGTTTAGAGAAGTCTACTTTAACATATGTAACAAAAATAAACCAATTGCAATGCTCAGCATTTAACTCTTCCCGGTTCTGCTCAGCAACCACCCCATCGCAGTGTTGCAGGTTATCAACTGTGTCACCCATAGACGCACGTTTAAGGTACCTTTTCAGTTTACTCCATACTCCAACACAAAGGTGAGTGATCACCTGCCAAATCGCAGCCCGGACACGATGTGTTCCCCCCCAGCACAGCCGAGCTCCCCGGGGACAGCACCGTCCCCGCACTGTCACAGGCAGCTGGGGTGGTCCCCTGCCCACCACACCTGCAAAGACACCCTGGGGCCAAGGCCAGCCACAGTGCCCAGGTCACCAGGGAAAGGCTCACTTACCGTTGTTGTTCGGCTGCTCCAGGGCTGACGAAACCCACCCCTGGACTGGAGTTCGCCCACCAAGGGTTCTGAGGGCACCAATTGCCCCTAGAGGCCTCATCAGCCCAAACGTGCCTCAGCTGGGGCCACCTGCCCTACCCTGGGCCGTCCCTGTCTCTTCTCACACCAACCAGCATGCCACAGGCACACAGGGCCAGAAACACAAATTATTTCTTTAAGTACAAACACCTTGGGAGTCTTAAAAATGTCTTCTGCAAAGCAGTGGAGAGCAAGCAGCAATTCCTTCCCTCCTCTTCCTCAGGTGCTGCTTGTAGACAAAGTAAGGGCAGCAGCCATTTGTAACACGGCCCTGCAGCACTGCTGTGCCACTGAGATGCACACAGAACATGGAAATTCGAAACACAAATCAGTTTGCGCAATACACCTTTATTTTTACTTTATTTTTTGAACCTTTGCAGTCATCTTGGAGTAATCATCATGTAAACAGTAGGATGGGATGGGATTACATTGAGTCGTATGCAAATGGTTCTAGAACACCTCAACGATTATAACAAGGCATTATAAATAACTTCTCTTAATAATATATATTTGCCATTTTCAGTACATTACAGAGCTGCCGCTTATCTAGGATTAGCTAGGAAGTAGTTTAAATTGTAACCTCTGAGAAACATGTCTCCAAATTTGGACTTCCTTCTAAGGTTCACTAGCTCCATAACATCTATGTCACAGGTTAAGCAGAAGACTACTTGGGTTGTGTTTTCTTTGTAACAGAGTTTTACTTGATCATTGCACAAAGCCCTATTATTTTCACTCCACCTTGGTATTTTACAGAACTTGAAATAAAGCTTCAGTTCCGTTCTTCAAGTTTTTATCACCTGTATGAAACCGGTTTCTATCATTAAGGGTAAGTCAGATCAGAGATGGACACAGTACGCATTCTACCTTAACAACAACAGTTCAAAATAGCTCTAGCTCATAGACTCCCCAATAAAGCATAGTCAAAATACTCTAACATCTTTGCTACTGTATATCCCCTCCTTGCTCAGATAACTATATATATTTATATATGTTGTACCATATGTATGGTACTTAGAAAATGGAGATTATTTATATAAGCAGCCTCAGGCACATTCTTAAAACATTAATATCTGCAAGGCACCTCCCACTCCCTTGACAATCATTTTGTGGACTGGTTTTTTGACACACAACCAACAAAAGTTTGCTAATGCCGAATTAATTAATTTCAAAAAACCCCTAGAAGTTACCCAATACTTCAAAGACATACCTGAAACTTTTTTAAATAGTGGGAGATTAACTGCAAATAGTACATAATCAAGTCAAATCATTTTCTTATTACTAGTGTTGTAATGCATAAATATATGAAAAATAAAATTCACAGTCATTTTTAAAACTAGAATTCAAGTTTGGCTAATAATTCTAAACTTTTATATGTATGTTAATTTCTAAATAGAACAGAACAGAGGCAGTATTATCAACCACAAGTACAGGTAGAATAGTATCACTCAAAGTTTATGAAAGAATTAAGCTTGATAGAAAATTCCTTTTGTAACCAATAAATATAACCACCTGAGTGTACTTCCACAAGCTTGTCACTTAGGGGGAATCCAAATCAACTGCTAAGAGACATTTAGGAGCATTTTGAATGTTAACAGCAGCAGTGTAGCTGTGGGCTTTGCTTGTTCTGACTTTGTGAATTGCTAAATAATGAAGCAGAACTCAGTGTGTGGTGCATTAATTTTCCTTTGCATCTAAGCTGGCCTCTTCGCAATCTCAAAATTCGGCTTGGGGTCAAGGGACAGACATCAGCTGACGCTTAACTGAGCAAAACCAATCAGTTTCACTTCATCGGGAATCTCAGTGCCATCACAGCCAGAGGCCTGAAAGTACAAACAGAAATGTTTAGTATATCACACTACAACAGAGGATCTGACAGCCAGGATATAAATTTTCCCCATATCGCCTAGTCAGCTTAGTTGAATAGAAGTTTTCAGACTGCTTGATGTAGCCTCTGTCAACATCAGCCAATTGTATCCTTAATTTTAGCAAACCACTGTAATCAATATTAAAGATTATGGAAAAAAAATACTGGAAAATGAACTCTGAAATACCCAAGTTCTTTACACTAAAGTTTCCCAACTGGAGCCAAATTTTTCATGCAAATATGCTATTTTTACTCATGAACAGTAATTAATATCCATGTATAGAATCCACTTTTTACCACTGTGCTATACACAGCAAATGTCTCATGAGTCCAGCCAGCAAGTCGGTTTGGAATACCAACCAACTAAATTTTCAAACAAGAAACTGAAGCAGTCTACAAAGAGTAAATACTAATATTTGCAAAAGGACAGCTCCGTTCTAGCAGTACAGTCTAGTACTTGAAATTGTATAGTTGAGATTCCTCAGTAAAGCTTGTCAAAATACAAACTGGCAAAGTGATCAGTTCATTTTTCACATATAATGGTAAGGATATAAACCCACCTTGCTCAGGACTGAACTGTTACTTTAGGTCTGCTTTAAAAAAAAATATGCTGGAGGCAAAATATTTTTATATTTTCATTTTTAAATACAAAATTTTTCCTGTAGGACAAAAGTGACTACATTTTAAATAAAGTTTTTCATGCATTTTTATCTGTGTGGTAGATAAACCAATAATACAATTGGATTAAAAGTGCGTAGTTCTAACTTAGCTATGACAGATGCCTTCAGATTCTTTTGCATATCACAAAAAGTCCTCAACAGAACAATTGATTCACCCTATAAAAACTCTCTAGATCCTTTCATGCACTAGTAGCAGTTGAACCCTTTAATAGACCTGGTTCGTGTTCAGGCAGTATATGGTAAAGAGCTCTCAGACTGTGCATACAAGGTGCACCAAGTGACATAATCCGCTCAATTTTCATGACCAAATTTAAACTGTGTTGCCACTTGTGGAAGCATTACATCAGGCTACTCTTTAAAATTTACTTTGAGCAGACACAGAGAACAGAAGTTCTCTCTTCAGATAGTATTTCACAGCTGTTATTTCACTGAAGCAGCAAGTTAAAGATCTGAGATCATCACCATTGGTTAGTATTAAGATATCTGAATGGTTCTTGAATTGGGAATTTACTAAATAAATGCAGATTTGCACTTGAAATGCTAAAAAGAGCTAACACTACTACATCATTCTACACTCTAGCTAGTCAATCTTCTCAAAGCCATGTAAGTAACACATCTAGATGCATATAGATTTTTAAATGCCTTCCTTGTCAATGAATACCATTTTATATCTATTTAATGCACCTGGAATTTATCAGCTTAGATTTTGTGCTTAGTGTAAGTACAACTACTATACACAAACTGCAACATGAAAGTATTCAGTAGTGACTGAATGCACTCCTTCATTAGTACTTTTTCCCACCCCTTTTCAGAAAAAAAATCCTTATATGAAATGCAAATTATGCTGTGCAATAATTCTGTGTTTCCTTGAGTGTTGCCACAATTACATATGTATTAAAGCAGCCTCCTTCCCAAAGTGTGGACAGCTGGATCCTGCAGGGAAGCCTTAATTCTGTGTTAGCCAAGACAATTAAGGGAGATTTAATACTATATATACCTTCTGCAGAATAGGGTCATTTTAAGCTCAAAGATACGCTGTTTCAAAAATACAGAGAATCCAACCCCTGCCATCCAGGTACCTCACTCTAAAAATTTTCTTCACCATTTTGGTAATAATTAAAGACAAAAGTAGTTAAGACATAAATTGTTCCTTTTTCTCCTCCAAAGATGAAATGCTTGCCATTTGAATAGAAATACTCTATACCAGCAAAATATCAGCAAAAGCAATCTGTAAGCAGTGAGATACTAACGAGATTCTTTGTCCACAGATAGAAGTAACTAATCCTAGACTGAGGAGTACTTTTCAGTTGAATTCTCTGAATGGATATAGGATTACTTACATTTGACCTTGAATTCCCATTAAATATTTACCAACAAAATTATTTTAATCAAGTTGTATATAAATGCTCTCAAATTCAGTGAGATCTTGCTAAGAGGTAGCAAAGACCCAGGAGGACATAGAAAGATATGGTACAGTTCTCCTAGGCCACAATTAATTTAGCAACTTCACTACGCGATACAGAAACAGGTAGAAATGGAACATACATTAAATTAATCCAATAATAATAATAAATTAGTATATTTGTCGTGGTTATGTTCTTTTCCCACAAAGTAGGGAACTAATGCAGGAAACCTAGAGCAAAAGTATCAGGAAGAAACTTAAGTAAAAAAATAACCTCAGGAATTGTTATCTAGCCAATGCAACTTACCTTCAGAAGGGACAGAGACATTGAGTTTGCATTGTCTATTAATTCTGATTAAGGTAAGGATAAGGATGATGGCAGCATTCACATACCATGTGACATTGACTGCACCCCCGGAATAAATCCAACTGAATTGCAGAAATACTGAACCTAAATTTTCAAGAGGATTTGTTTTCATCATATATAACCTGAATACTATGGGATATTACATATTGGAATTTCACACCTCTATTTTAAGTGTGTGAAAAAGAAACCCAGACTTCTGTAGAGCCTCAGGAGTATCTCAGGAGTATCTATCTATCTAAATGCTCTTACTGAGAAGCCATTGATTACACAATAAAGCCAATTCAGATGTTTAGGCAGCAAGAGCACAGATCAGCTGCAAAAACGGAAGCATCAACCCTTACACTGTATTTATAGCAAAGGCCACAGAAACAAAATAATGTGAGTTATATGTCTTTATTCCCCCACCCAACCCCTTCTCACAAGAAACATGTCAGTTCTGGAGATTTTACTGGACTGTAGAAGAGTCCAAATGAGTCAGCTAAAACTATTCAACTTTGTATTTCAGGAATGACATTGGAACAACAATCCTGAATTAATACATTATCATCAACTATGTCTAAAAATGACTCTCTACAACCCATCTAAAGTAGCTGCTTTTATAAAAAAAGCTTATCTAACAGATGTTCATTCTAGTTTTTCATATGTGATGAGTCACACTCAGCAAAAGGTGCTAAAAGCTAATTGGTAAGAGCTTGGTATTTCCACAGCCAATAATTCAATAATTTCAAGTATATAAATTTTTCAACTTAATTTTAGCAAGAAATAAAAACAGAGCACATCAATTCTGGCTTAAGTTTCTGCAATGTAAATTTATTAATATTAAATTAGATCTATCACGATACCATCAAAATCAACCAAAATTAGGACCCATGGTCCAGGGTACAAAATGCAGCACAGAAGAGTGTCCCAAACCCAAACCCAACATCTGATGATGTACATACAGAAAATAGAAAGCAAAGGAGAAAAAGTAATTAAATACACTGGGAGCAAGATAAACTTGCAGATGTGGATGGTCAAATGAAAGAAGATTGAGAAGAACAACTAAGGAGAAGCAAGTGAAGAGGGTGACCTGCATGCAAGAAAAATGGTGGCAGGTGTTAGAAAAAATGAGGTTGGAACAAAATGTCCATTAGCAGAGGACATTTCAGTCAGGGTAGACCTAAGTGAGTGGGGCTGAAGGAGTGTTAACCTAGGAACTACAGTCTTCTCTGCTTTACTTATTTCTGAAATTCTTCTCATAGGTTTTCTTCCTGCAGTTTCTCACCTAAACCTCAGACTTCCTCAGAACTCACGTGACTGAACCTCCTTCCCCATGCACAGTTATGGAGCCCTCCTGTCAAAACAGGGTTTAAGCTTTTTCACTCATACATGGCAATTTCAGTCATCTGTCAACACATTTATTCAACAAAATAGCTGTAAATAAGATAATATTCACACAAAGTTGATTCTGTGATAATTAGTTTGTTTCTTCCCTTCATGCTGTTACTTACCAACTTAAAAGTCAATGTTTTCAAGGCCTTTGGATCATCTACTATTTTCTGTAAGTTAGCAGCAACTGTAAAATAAAGTACGGAAAAAATGATTTATAGAAAATTGCATTCAATGTGCCATCAAGCCTCATATTGAATCTTCTACTTAATTCTACATGTATACATGTCTGTAAATTACTACTTCAATCATTTAATCACTCTCTAGCTGTTGTTTCAAAGTCAGAGGGCAGTTGGGCTACCTTAAATTCTGCCTCCTTTCTTTTCAATCACTCTGACACTTTGTGCCTATGAGAAGTGATTCAAGGAAAAAATCTGCCTGCAAACCAAATGACAGAAAAAACCAACTACTTATTTTCAGTGCAGTCTATTCCATAAACAATTAACAATCACACAAATGCAAGTGCGAGGAAAATGAGAGAATCACACAGTGAAGGATAAGCTGATGGCTGGTATGATTTATATCATGTTTCTGCTACAGCCAAGGCCACCATCAGCACAAGTTTCTAGCTGAAGGCTGTGCTCAATGTCCCCTCTAAATATGCATGTGCTTCTGTCCCATTTTGGGCTGACATTAGCACCCACACAGACTCTTGGTGGTGTGTTACAGCTCACTAGCAAAAAAAATTAAAAAGTTAAAATACAAGAGTGATACAAAAAGAGCTGGTCTTCAAACTACTCCCCCAGCAAACACGATCAAGATTTGTGAAGTAACAGCAATAAACAGTTTACTTAGATGAATAGAGCCCAAGTGTCCAAAAAAGGAAGCTGTATGCTGTAACAGAAGTAGCAGGAAGGAAATAATACACCCTATGAAAACAGCGCAGGAGGCAGGGAAATAATAAACTCTTTTTTTATCAAAACACCTAAGTTACATTTTTAATTGGTATTTTTTAAGAATATTGCTACCATTTACCTTGACCAAAAAAAAAAAATGGCTGTTTTTCAGCTTTGTGTGTTTACTAAACTTGCTCCCCAGCTTTGTACATTTATAGATCCTGAACTCAGACTGAATCATTTAGTGCCTTTGTTCAAGACTGACTTATGAGCAGAAGATGCCATCAACAGGTCATGAACACGAGATAAAGACTTCACACCTGGTAGAGCTGTTTTATCAAGATTATAAAGAGGAAATAAACAGGTGTTAAGTAGCAGCCATTTCTTAGTATACAGAATAGCTAAGTACCATAAAGCAGAGAAGCAAGAAACTAGATGCTGTCCATAAATAACCCTTTCCACATACTTCATGTGGTGGAAGATACACAGTAAACATTTGCATGTTCAATATCCTACTGCTATAAACTTAGGTTCCTACTTTCTCCATCTTCTAACATTGTGATGGCAGCATTTTCACTCCTACCATGCCTGATCATACACGATTCACTGTGTAATAACAGAAACTGGCCTCACAGGGGAAGTACAGCATTTAGCAAGAGAATTTAGAGAAGTAAACAATTAGGCCAATCTACCACTGTTAAATGTAAATCCATTTTTTGGGGTCTCATTTTCTTTATACAATTAAAATGGCGCTAAGGACTGTTTATACATCTGCAATAAATTTAACCAGAGATGAAAGTGTGTTTGAAATGAAAAATAAGATTTAAGAGCAAGCATAAGGTACATTTTGTAGAGAGCATTTTTGAGAAAGAAAAAAAAAAATACCCTTCACAGTTAGATGAACTCAGCTACAGGCACTACAACAGAAAGTATTGCCATTTTTTAAGCTTCATTATTCATAATATTCTTTATTCTTGCCATTACAAACAGTTTTAATTTTAATCACACAATTCACTTCTACAATCTGTAAGTCAATTTTAGTGCAGTATTTCCTATCTAATAAAATACATGCAAATATAGAAAATGCCTTTCATTACAATTAATACGTAGAACCTCATATGCAGACAAAAAGGAACATTCAGCCTCACAGCTCCTGAAGCCAGGATAGAATAGCTTCAATTTTTTATATCTTAAAAATCTATAAAATAGGATCATGCACTCAAGAGCAGCTCTGGCTTATCCAAGTTCTGTAAAACATGAAATGTTACAAAAACAGATAGGAGTTGGGCCCTAAATCCAAAGATTTCTAACTTCACCTAAATAAAATGTAACAAAAATCTGAGCTTCAAGTGCACGTGTGTCTTCAGGAGGGGCAGCCTTTCATTTCATGTTGAACAGTTGCAAGTCAGCACGCTGGACTATTTCCTCAGAGTGCAGAAACTTCCAGCTGCCCTTAGACAGTTACTGGCAAAGTTGTTATTTACTGCACTTGCAAACAGCATCCCGTGACCACCAAGTGTTTTAATGAACTATCATACAGTGGAAAGCAGCACCAAGGACTTCACAGGTACTATCAAAGTCTTAAAAAACCCTAACCCTTCCTGCTGATTTTTTACCAGGGAAGAGATTAAAAATTTCCAAATAAAAATAGAAAAATATAAACCTGCAATAGATGTAAATAGAAGTCATATTTTTAGATGGTTATCATTCTTTAAAAAAACTGCTTTTCTGAGAACAGTGCTTAGTAAAAAGCTGAAGGGAATAATTTCATTTATTCCCTTTATTTACTTTTAATATGAACACAAATCAAAAACTTTTACATATGAAATATGCTTTATTTTTGCTTTTCTGACGGACCGTAACTAGAGTGGAACATGTGTAATCAAACAGAAGATTAGGAGGATTTAAGCGAGTAATGCCAGATGTTTTCAGGCTATGACTGAAAGTACAAAAGCAGACCTATAAAGAGTCCATAACAGAATACAAGTTTGCATTAAAAATAGTCACACCTGCAGTTTCCTACAGAGAGAACTCTTAAATTTTAATCATACATATTCAGCATTTTCAAATAAAACTAGGATTTCACCTGTGACTTTGGTACTGTGTTTTACATTTTCTGGTCTTTACAGAATGGCAATAGAAATAATTTTACCAAAATATTGTCATTAATCACAGTCAAGCAAAGCCTGTGAATTGTGAATCCCTCCAAAAGCCTACTCCTTTTGCAATGTCTGAAAGCACACGTAATTATCATCCATTAAGAGTCAAATATTTCCACACAATTACCTAGAAAAACCGTACTGTCCTGTTGGTATCTTTTTCATTTTTCTAACTCCTTGCTTTTGTTTGCTGGGTCTTGTCCTTATTTAGACCACAGGGACAACAATCAGAGGCAACTGTCTGAATTGGGATACCTGACTCTGTATTTTAGGAAACTATTTAAAATATGGTTCATTTTCTTTAGGGATGAAACAATCATGACTTTTCTCACCTTAGTGCAAGCCAAAGGTTCTCAGTAAGGACTCAGCAGGACCTCAGTAAGTACAAAGCACTGGATATGTCTCTCTGCACCTAAAACATTGAAGATCTGGGCTCAGCTAAGAAAAACAGCACTAACTCAGGTGTCCATGGCATCTCTAGTTTAGTTAATTTCCTTTGGAAATAGAGCCTGGAGCACAGTCAGAAGAAGCCATCCAAGCAGGTGAAAGTCCTTCCCGAACACCAGCCTGGCAGTCCCTTCCAATTATTGTTCCAGAAGGTTTGGGAATCCCACCGTAACTACATTAAAGACATGCTCAAAACTATAAATACAACAACATACTCTACATTTAAATACTCATCCTACTTTAAATGCAATTAAATTGAGCTATCATTTGCATTAAATATAACTGGCTTACCTATGAGTATACTTCTAAAAATTCAGGACTGTTACTAAACATACACAGTTTGGACCACTAAGCATGTAAAGTACCCTGAAAGACACTAAAAAATTCATGACAGGCATACCCTCACAACTAAACAATGCTGCTACTGTTCAGCACTATTCAGAATTATTGGTCACATCAGGGAAGTAAGAAAAACAATTATTTTTAAGTGGAACTGCTATTAGGTTTTACTGATGAAAATCTCCCCCAACTCCTTTCATCAAGGAAAATGATTCACTAGGTTGAGACTCACTAACCCTCTTTGTACAGTTTGTGTACAAAGTTCTAATTTGCCTTAAATATGACAAATGAGACTAAAGTTTCTAAATGCAGAGGAACCCAATCCATCTGTAAACACTAGAGAGGAATATAACCATTCTATTTTCACCACATCTCCCTTCCCTGCACTCCCAACAATTCTTGTATTGCAAGTTGGTGAAGAAAGTCAATTCAATACCATACTGCTCTCCTAAAGTGAAAAGGAGTTTCACATCAGGACTTTCTTGAGAGCCAGAAATTGTTCTCCCCACTGATACTTAAATTATTTGGAAAAGTGGAGAGCATTATAAAACACATGTCTCTGAGTCTACTTTATACCTTATCTCTAAGTTAAGTATACTGCAGTTTCTATTGACAAAGCCATTTTTCTTTGAAGTACTCGGAAGTCATGCCTTGGATGTTGTACTTAAGAAATTCATAGATTTGTCTGACTGCAAGCAGCACTAATTGATAATTAAAATCCTGTTGGGAATTCACTATTTTTACAAGACCTAAATATACTACACTCAACTGTATTTTGCAGAGTGTTTTCTCAATATGTTATGGCTATGCTCCTATAAAAGTCAGAGGAAGAAACACGAACAAGATAACTGCAGGAAAAAAATTAGGGGTGATGGAAAAATCTTTGCCAGCTGTAACCTCAAGTAAATAGAGTATACTTCATGCTTTGGAGCAAAAGCTCTCTTCAAACATTAGCAGCAGTTACCACAAGAGGCTTTTTGTTGTTTAAAACAATAAATGAGGTGCTGTTCTGCTTTCTTCAGAAGGTTTCTGAAGGACATCTAATCAACTTATATACCACAAATCATTCCAGGCTCTTCTGCAGGTTTTGCTCAGTGACAAATGGTTGTGCCATTCCAACAAAATAAATATCTGCATTTGCGGAAGGTGCAATAGGCTAAAAGGTCAAAGCCAGCACACAAATATACCCTACAGGCTGCTAATTGCAGATGTAATAAACAAAAAGCCCCACCTAACTAGAGTCTCTAATATATATACAATACAAACCACTCTGCTATATGACAATTTTGCTCAACCACATAAGTTATATTTTTTAAACAAGTGATCAGTATAAGCTGAGGTAATAGAACAAAAAACACCACTTTTAAGACCACAGATATATATAAGAGAATAACTATACTTCAGGCAGTCTCAAATATCTGGTTTGCTCCTGTAATGTGACAGAGCTCTCTCCAGTTACTTAAAAATTTGTAACACGGCATGAAACCTAACCCTAATGGCTTCTGAAGAGAGAAAACTTCTGGAAAAGTTAAAATTAATGAGAGAGTAAATAAAGCTATATGAAGTACAGTTAAACTATTTCCAGTACAATGCCCAAACAGCCAACTGAGCCAGAGCCATCTGGCATAAACACAGACACAAGCACAATCTAAAGCTTGAGATGATATTTCTGGGGTGTTCTCAAAAGAATAATGATTCATCTGCTTTTCTATTTTGCAAAGAATGAATGGGCAACCTCTGAAAGTATGCTTAGGTTCAACAGTTTGCAAAGCCATTGCATATTGTAATCCTGAAATTCAGATATGAAGAAAGGAAAACATTATTCAGGCAGAAAATTACTGTCACCAAAAAAAGAGAAAAATTGTAAGCTCTGAGACAATGAAAAATATTTTTAATAAGTTAAAAGAAAAATATAGTCCAAAACTCAGTCTATAAAAAATAGCCATCTTCAGCTGCTCCCTACTTCATCAGCAGTATGGTTGTTAGAGAAACTAGGCTCAAAGCTCCACAGATTTATTGGCTTCCCTGTTGATTGCTTCAAACATTACCTCTTCCTCAACTGTAGGCAGTTATTTTACCATTCTCATCTGAAACACCGAGCTCACCATAATTAACTGCCCTGGGAGTCTGCTGGTTTGAGGATTAATGCTGTGTTCTCCTGTATGGGTCTTAGGAAGCAGGATGCCTGAGTGGCAGGGAATACTTTTCAGTGGAATTATCTCTCCTGAAAATTCAGCCACTGTTAGGTTCTTCCTCCAAAGGGCTGAATTTATTATGCACACTCTTGAGGTAGTTTCACATATTGCAAGAGGTTCATTGTAATCTACACGTTCATTTATATTTCATACTACACACTGGTTTTTGTGCATTTGCAAGTTCAGAACAAAATCAAAACTAAGTTTTAAAACATAGCTAGCACTGGGTTATATACACTATAGCATACTATGCAAAAAATCAAACCCATCAGCCTTTAGAGCACTTGGTACCCATTCCTCCAGATCTCTGTCTGTCTTATTACCATCTAATAGCTCACAAATTATCTGCCTGAAACATTAAGGGCTTTTCAAAGAGAGATCAATAACGTCATTTAAGTGTAGTGTGATTTGACTAGCTTACCCATTCAGGATGCTAGTCATAAAATCCCTTTTGTTTATGTTCCTTGAGAACAGTAGCAAGGGAAATATTAAGGCACTTGGAAATCTGTGGCAGCTAAGTAACAGACAACTGCAAGGACCTAGACATGAGTCCTATAAGAAAGAAATAAAAGAAAATAGAAAGATCAACAGCAAGCCTGGCTTCTCTTCTGGACACTGATAAGGCAGAAACATTAAAAACATTTAGAAATTTATTATTTATGAAGAGGCTGTCATTAGGAATTTAGCAAAGACTCACAAATTTGTCTAAATTCTCCAAGTACATTGCTGAATCAGTAAATATAGATAAAAGACAGTGGAAAATATCTCCATTTCAACATTTGATACTATAATAATATCCAACAGCTTGATTTGCAGCCTTACAATCAGAAAACACAGCTTAAAGAGGACAGTTACAGGACAACAGAAGGCCAAAGCAGTTGTATTTTGGAAGGAACAGAAAGAGAGACTGAAAATGGTCTCCTAGAGCATCCTAGTGAATTGACTACAATTTCACAGCGCAGTTTCCACAGCTTAAAACAATTATTAAAACCACTAGTGCCCTGTGATTCATAGGAGTTCTGAGCCCCAGTAGTGTAAACACAGTAAACCCAGCAATGTGTGCAGTTTCGTGCCTGTGTAAAGTACGGCGCATGAGGAAGAACAGTACCAAGTAAAACCCTCCTCATCTCCCAAAGGATGGCCCAACATATGGCAATAGCAAAGGAAGTAGGTGCATTTGAAGTAGGTGCATGCTGTGCTATCCCTAAAGAGTACCAAAATCTGTGCTGATTCTATATAGACAACCAAGGTTTAGCCTAGTTCATGTCTTTTTAGACATCAAAAAACCCCAGGAGGGGTGGTTGGGACCAAAGCTTTAATAACTAACCAGTTCCACTAGGTTACTCAAAGGCATGGAAGAGACATCAGGGTCATATATTCCTTATTGACATCTACCAACAAATAAGACCGTAAATAATTACCCTTGCTCAAAATGAAAAAAATAAAAAACCAAACCACCTACAAGTTTATGGAATAATAATAGACCTCAAATGTCTTCACATTAAGATTCTTTAACATGGGGTATTAATAACCAGGGGTCACAAGAAAAACTGAAAAACTGAGGACTGATAAAATAATACACAAGATTTAACTTTTCTTTAGGTAGCTGATGGGAAAATTCCCACCCAACAGAAGCAGTATATTTTTACTAGACAGGAACACTGTATCAAAATGGAAAGTGAAATAAGTTAGTGCTAGAAATCTACCTATTTCAATTCCAATAACACATTATTAAACTACTAAATTCTCAATTACTTAGTATGGATATCTGATCCCAAGGTAGTGTTTTACATTCTACAGTCATTGAGAAGAGCAAAAAAAAAAAAGGAAAAAGACTGAAATTGTGATAACTGGTTTTATTGATAAATTAAAATATTAATATAACTGGCAAATTATACCTTTTCCCAGAAAGTTATTAAAAAATAGATGGTTGGTATTTCGAATTGAATTTTTCCCCCAGAGGGTGAGAAGAACACTTAGGCAAACCACTGCATGTTTAAAACAAAGTTTATAAACAATGTTTGTAAAAAGGTTTGGATACCTAAATGCTTAGCTATTTCAGACCTTGATTCTACATGTGTCTAATGGGGAAGACTATCCAGGAAGATGAGGGATGAGTATATACAGATTTCATAATTTCCCCTTCATTTTGATGATCCTGAGCATTCTAAACCTCAGTCTAGTCTCAAACGAACATTTAAATAAAATTTAGACCTGCTGCCAATCACTGCTAGTAGGGATATTTAATGAGCCTGAGATATTACAGAGAACTGTGCTCATAAATTCTCTATACAAAAGAATGAGTCAGAGTAAAAGGTTGAAAAAAATCATTTGCCTGTGACTGAATGTAGAAAGCAAGTGCTGGCTTTCAGACCCAGGTTTTAACAACAGTTTGATAGTCGTCAAGATGCTGAAGACAGCTCTAACAAATATCTCCATCACACTGGACTAGATTTGAAATACAGGTCTGTGCAGAAATAAGGCAGGTCACATTCTGCTATGCATATTATTACTTGGTATTCTTTTCTCCCCATTAGATCTTCACAAGTCCTCCTGTCCCAAATTCACTGATGAATTATAGATATTGTTCTGACAAAACTATTAAGAAGATGAAATAGCAGCCAGGCTACTTCAACACCTTTTATCTGAAACTTGAAACAAGGAAAAATATATTTGGAAAAGCCTCCCTGATGTGCTCAAGTTAGGTTCTGAAATAGAATATCTCTAATTTGTAGAATCTCAATAAATCCTTATTTTGACATACTAACAACTGGCAGAGAAGTGAATGCCAAGGAAATAACAGCAACTAAATTACTATTAATAATAGGAACATTCCTTACATTGCTGCTTTTGCAATTTCTGATTCAAATTTACAGTTGTGAGGTTTTTTTCCATCATAACCAGAAAGGAAAGTCCTCAAAACTATGATTCAGATCCACGAGGGCAGAGAACACACTCCAGGCCCAAGAGTTTATCACTTCTCTATCAGGCAAAACTCAAACTAATCCCACTAGTAACCATAGAGATTTATTCCTCATTTACACAAATAAGCAGGAACTGGTGGACTGCATGCTGAAAAAAGGAGCTTTGTTTGAAGGCAATTGCCAATTCTACTTTTTTCTTTTTTTTTTTCTTTAAAGTAACTCAAAATTATTATTTACTTTATCATGGCTATAAGACAAGTACATGCACTATGATACGTATATGCATGCATGAAGAATAATTTGCACACTTGCAGAATTTCTTATATCATGTATTTATAGTTCTGCCACAACTACAGCAGCGGTGATTATTCACCTAACGCAGTTTTTTTTTTCCACCTTGTACCTCTAAGTTTCCACCACATCAAAAATTCTGCAGGGTGGGAACTTTTGTGAAACCTGCTAGTTTCACACAATATACCTTCTCAATTGCACCTTTTTCATACAACAGATATAGCTAAAATAACTTAGGTGCAATTGATGCAAAACTTCATTACCTGTGGATGTCCCTCAAGCCTCCGGAACTCCTGGCAGTCTAGTCATTATGAGTCACCATTCAGTGCATTAGCTCTAAATGAGCCAGATGTGTTGAAATATTTAAGTCCTTAGTTAAACCCTGAGGATTTAGAGATATTCTTCCACCTGTAATACATTTGTGTATCTTGCTGGAAATACTGAGTTAAGTGCACGTGTTGAAGGCACAAAACTTTCTACAAAATGCCTTAGAATACAGTGCTCTTTGAGCACATAAATAAATGCAGTATGTTTGGTACTCATGCAGTTCTGTCCCATTTTCTGACTACAATAGGATGAGTAGGAATTAGTTGAACAAAAGCCATCACTTTATTCAGTTTCAAAGATGATTAACGTAACAAGACAAAATAAAACCAGGTATAAGTAAAGGCAGAGCAAAACCAAGGAAAGCAAAAGGATATTTACCATGTAACACTGTGGCTTCTCTAGGAACTGGATTATCAGCGTCACTATAAACCAAGATGTTGCTAAGGACAATGTACTAATAAACTGGGCTTCTTGCTTTATCATGGTTCCATTTTAGTATGAAAGTACCTTCAGCAGATGTGATGCTGTAAGTGAGCTGTTTCAATTTCAAATGCTTTAATGCTGTGATTAATTGGGAACTATATATCACTGTTACATTATGGAGTTGAAAAACACTCTTCATACCACTTAGGAGTTTCGTTAAGGATCTCTTAACCAATTGATATGAACTTCTTTGACTGCAACATAAAAATTGACCTGCGTCTATTCTTCCAATTATTACTCCCACATTTAGCACATACTAGCCCCCCTCTGATATTGGCGACTGTACATCTACCAGTCTTGAGCAACTAGAAGAAAGGAAAGAGGTGCAGGGAAATAAGCACTTCCAAATTAATCATCTCTGCAACGCACTGAATTTCAAGTAAAAAAAAAAAACCTTAAAAAATTACTGAAGCACAGAATAGAAAAAGAGAGAATTATCTTTCTTCTCAGTAGCCAGAAAACATTTCCGATTACCTCTTTGTTTACCACAGAAAAAATATCTCTAAGTGCAATTTCCATAGGTCCTGAACTCTGTCCTGCTTCTATTTCTGTGAACCCAAACAGATTGCTTACTTACTTCAGAGCTGCCAAAGCACACTTTGCAAAATCCTACTGAAAAATCTCTTTTTTTTAAACCAAAAAATGAAGTTATCACAAAAATGATCAATCATTAAACTGTAAATAATCCTTCAGGAGAACTATATTACATCATCCCTCTCAAACCACTGAAGAGTTCTGACTTCCAAAACCAATCCTTGGACCGGTATCAAAATTGTCTTGTTGACTGAACTATGCATACATAAAAGCAAAATTAGGACAAAAAAGGATTTTGTGAAAACCGGCATCAGAGAAAACATTTTTTCACATCCATTTAACACAAACTTGTCACAAGAGCGTAATAGCAAAACAAAAATGTAATTTACCTATAACTACATCATGGCCATCAACCAGGCCTGCAGAGAACAGCTCCTGGGAAACGCCATCTGCTGTGTCTGTGCAAAAGGTGAAATGAATAAGTATGAGAGCCACAAAAACAACAAAAAGTATCAGTCATCCAATGCAATTTAACAAAAATATATTCTAGTTCCAAAACACCCATGGAGGCAGGCTTGAATTCAAAATTATCTTTAATTAGGAGGAAAAAAGATAATTATCTTATCAGCCTCTGCACAGCAAATTGCATGAGCTGATGATTTGATTCATTGCAAACTCCCTACAGACCTCCCCTGGCCACTAGCATTTTTCCTTTATTATCTAACTACATACTCTACACATTTTACAAGTTCAGTATCTTCACAACCAAGAAAATAAACAATGCTTTAGAGTGGTTTTCATTGTTTTCTGCATCCCCTCCATTGTTCTGCATATCTAGACAGAGATATGCTGAGTAGCCTTTCTTGTTTGCTACCAGTGAGGCACAGTTGAACAGTCATTTTGAGCTTTAGGTTTAAAATAGCTTTTAAGTATTATGACTCAGGACATTCAAAGCTTTGGATGATTTTCTATTAAATCCTGTACCTGAGTGGGTTAATTCCTAAGCCCCTGTCACTAGTACTTGTTCCTGGATAAGGACTTTAGGAAGCTTAAAGGGAAGGATGTAGAAACAGTAGGAACAAGCTAAAATCCAACTAAATCTCAACTGTAATGTGTCCCCAACACCAAACATCTGTATGGAGCCCATGCTTTGAGGCAGTTACACAAAGTTGCATCATTTCCTCAAGAAACACACACAGGTGAAAAACAACATAGCTGAGCTAGCTGCAGTTTCTGGAGATGAGAACCACAGCAACCTTCTGGCTGCCTCAGTGACTGACTAGGAACAGTCCTGGTATACCCTTTTACTGTTCAACCAAGTAAGAATTCTCAAATGGCTTATGTAACTGCTTCCCAAGGAACTCCTTTCACAAACCAAGACACTCTCTGCCCAGTTAAGTAACTGGTCTCTTTCATTATTACTCATTGCCAAAATCAATGAGAAAGGCAGGTAGAGAACACAGAATATATCCATGCACAGAACTACTGCACATGATAGATACTGGGATTTACCAGAAAAGAGACCTCTTCCAATCTGGATTAATTTTTAGGTGAAAACTCTTTGAAGGCTATTCTAAATATAGTGAATACTGACTTCTGAGGAATATGAAACGTGTTCATAGTTCAAAGGTTTGTAATTTAACAAGGATGATACCTTCTTACTCAACATATCAGCCTCCTATGCATTTTATCCCATTAATACTTTTTCTTCGAACCAAGGTAACTGTAGAAGTTCTTAAAACTCTTAGCACTAAAAAGCCTATACAGTTCTACAAGCGCACAGCAGAATTTAAAGTTTCAATACCAGAATTTCTTTCTGGTGGTAATAACAAAGCTAGAGATACAGCTGAACTTTCTGTTGAAGACAGCATCTGAAAAATGCTGTGAACTTTATGCTCATTAAAAGACTTTCTTTTATTACAAAAGGGAAAGAAACTTAAACATTACCACCATCACCACATACACTTTTATGGCTACTATATTCCATTTCCTATGATGTCTTCCAAGTGTGAAAATGGAAATTCAAAAGCTGTAAATATTGCTATGCACAATCTTATATACCACATAGATCATTTCAATAAGACATGAAATTGGTAAAAGTATACTGCAAATCAAGTCTTCTAATATATATATTATGCAACCTTGCCAGTAGAATTTACATACATCTGCAATTCTTACTCAAGTGAGGTTCCATATAAAGCTCTGCATAGTAGCAAACATTCCAGAGAAGCAGTCTGTATTAACCACAAGCAGCAATCAATTTCCAAAATACCTTTTTAAGCAGTAAGAGAATAATTCAATTGCAGGAGCCTTACCTCTGCCTGGAGTAAACTCAAACCGTATGTCATTAAGTTCTTTCCTGGAGTTCCTGAAAAACAGTCAGTTATTACATTAAAATGTAATGAAGAACAGAACTACCCAGCTCCTATACCCAAAGAATACCCTCTGGTATTGACAACCATGTTTTTGTAGTGTGTATTTCCTTGAAAACACTGCTCTCCCAAAGCACGCAGACTGGAGAGACTCCATTGTATTTTTATGGCAGTATTTTGGGAAAAGTAATAAAAAAATATACTTAAGCTGAAAATTCCTTTGGCAGCTTAAAGGATAAAACAAAGTCCTCTGATTAATATTTTCCTTTTCATCCTCAAAAGACACTCTGCCATATTGACTCTAATAGCTCAATATAGTCATATGTATCTTTTCCTGCAAGAACAACAGAATACTCACTTGGACTTAATGCTCCCTACCTTAGATCACATGTATACTAAGATGTTAATTTAAGAGACAAAGTATCCAGCAAATGTTAAATGCTGAAAAGTGGTGTTGATGCAGAGTGTTTATAAAACTATTTTAAAATGAGTAAATTCTTTCACTGACCACCACTGCCTCAGCGGTGAGTTTCTACCTACACGTAAAACAAGCAGCACAGTATTAAAGCCAAAGGTTTTCTGCTTTCCTGTTTGCCACTAAGAGTGTTTTAACCAGTTCAGTGTGTGAAACAGTCTGAAGCTACTTATTACCAATGTTAAAGAATTCCTTTACAGCCTCATACCGTGTCCCAAACCTCCATTCCTTGCATGTTTCCAGCTTCAGTCTTAGTTAATAATTTCTACCATCAACAAAACGTCAGCCTCTTTGCAAAACAGACGTCCATCTAATTTTCGGAAATGGCAAGCCAACTGAGCATAGGGATGAACTTAATTGCTGTAGCACTCTCTTTTTCCAATGAATAGCTCAATCCACTTGAAAAGCTAATAGCAACAGGATGTGTTTTGAGGTTCATTATTCTTCTCCTCAGCAAGGAATCTGTATGCAACCTCATATTTCAGCATACCAGGCCATGAAGTCTTGCTGTGGGAAAACTAAATCCAATAGGCAGGCATATTCAGCTGTGACTTAACAGCTATTATCACTTGCTAAATAATTCTAAGAATACTACAGAGTCAAAGCCAGCAATACAGAGAAACACAAACCCCAAAATGATTGGCAGTACAGGCAACAGCAAGATAGCAAACCCTGAAAAATAAGTATGCCACATGCAGTGCCTAAAATGAAAAGTACTCATTTACCAAATCTACTGAATGCTTCAAAGCTGAGGGAGTTTCATGTTCCCTAAATAAAGAACTACAGGAATTTAAGATCACTAACAGAAAGCTGCAGATAATGTAGCTAGCTAGGTACAGATTTACAAGGCTCATTTACTTCTTTTATAGAAGTATGCCATTATATGGAATATTGCACTATTTTTATTCAACAGAGAACTAGTACGAATCTCAGCTTTCCCCCCTCTCTCTCTCCTAGAAAAACCTGGATGGCTTTCTGTTAAAAAAAAAAAAAATTAGAAAAAAAAAAAATCAACATATGACCCATCTCCAAGTTCCCTTTTGACAATCCACATCCCTTTGCTGACACTTATTATACCTAACAAGCCTGTTAAAGCTGCTGCTTTCCAATAAAAGGGAAATTGCACAGAAATTTAGCATTATTCTTGAACAAGATATGTTTTGACTGAATGTGTGGATGTAACTCAAATACTCATTTCCTGCACATGCTTTAGAAGAAACAAATCAAACATATAAAAACTTTCTCTCGCACCTTTGCAGAAGTAAACCAGAAGATAGGAACTAAATGATCTTTAAGGTCCTTTCCAACCCAAACCATTCTATGATTCTATGACCTAGAAACATAATACATTAAGGGCTCAGATTGGATCTTTCCACAGACCTCCCGTAAGTAGAACATCCACCACATAAAAAAGCACTAAGAAATTATGACCTCTTATGAAAATTACCACTTTTTAACAGACTGATACAGCTCTGTGAAAGATCAGCTGCTCCTGTCACAGAATCTTTCCTTAAGCAGGATCCACATGGGATCTATTTTACTTTGTCTCCAAATGGCAGAATATCCCAAAGAGAAATTTAACTTGTCAAATCAGTTTATTTAAGTGAAGATGGAAATTCAAGGAAGGTTGATATGTATTCAGCAATCCAACTTTGCTATTGGGAACTGTTATACTCTGAAGTATTTTGAACTCTACGACACTGCTGCTTTCTCTTTAATGGTATACTACTGTTCAGGAAAGCAAAACAAAGGAAGTTTGGCAAGATTAATTTGCTAGAAGCCTGTAAGTGCTTTTGGTTATTGTTCCATTACCTTCCAGACATTTATTGATTTCCATAAATTATGTATTCCATTATATAATCCACCAAATAGAAGATGCACTTGAGTTCTCCGCTAAAAGCTGCTCATGCTCTTCTCCAGCCTTCAGACACTTTTCTGGTTCTAGTTAATGTCACTGTAACTGCAAATGAGTTTGCTAGTTCCCTTGGTGAAAACTGTTTGGATTTGTTGATTTATTTGTAGGCAGAGTTTCCAAGCAGCGTTTCATCTGTTCCTTTTTTTACTTACATCCATTACACTCTTATCATGCAGCAGCACACACGGGCTTTATTTCTGCTAAACAGAAACAGGATTTGAAGAAAGGCACTTACTATCTTTGTGATTAATAATTTTATCTTCTTCATCATTTCTTAATGGTTCCTAGTTTCTCAAATGCATTTGTGAAAAATTTATTTCTATTTTAAACTGCCAACTCAGACCTTTTTGCCATCTCTTATAACACCTCTTATTTGCTTCTAGCTCTGTGCCATTACAGACTAATATACTTTGATTATCATGGATAAAACTAGTCCATCTCTTTTTTAAAGTAGTAAATTTTTGGTACTTATATGCATTTTAGTACACTGCAAGTTGCTTTTCACTATGGACTCATCTCCAACGGAAAGAATTCCACATGCTTTGAATAACGGTGACACCAAAGCATGCCATGCTAAGACATTTTGTCAGGCATCTTTCTGGCAAAGTAATTTCAGAACTTAAAACTGTACACTTTATGAAAGCATGTTCTGCAAGTCATTATTACTTTGTTTCCATCAGGACCACTTGATGTGCTCACTAAGATTACCAAATCTGATTTTCTAGGGAATAATGCTTCCTTAAAGAACTAGAAATAACACATAGGCCAACTTCATCACTTAACCTCCCACATACAAACAAGATACTCTGTTTTGAAGGAAATTATTTGCCAAACAATGCTAATATTTACCAAAATCAGGATTAGAGACTAAACAAATTATGCAGTTGTTCAGATTGACACAGTTCTACTGAAAAAATCCTAAAACACGAAAGATTTCAGGCATTCACATTTAATGACAAATTCTTCCAAATAATAACCCAATGACAGCATAATTCCTGCTATAGTCAATTAGTTACGTTCCACATGATTGACAAAAGATCTACATTGTTGAATTAAAACAGAAATCATGTTTGTGTAATGATGCAACTGTAAATTAGAGACATTAAATGTCATTATTTCTTTTGTCTTTAAATGCAGAATGTCTATCATTTAACAGCAATTCAAGAAAACGAGATTCTTGGAATGACACTCTAGGTCTAAATCATGCCTTGATTATGTATCAAGCAGCAGACTGTCATTCTTCTTTATTACTTTTTTTTCCCCTACAAATTTATCCACCACTTCTTATGAAGAGTTATCTGAAACATCAGCTTCTATTTCATACAAGCTTCAGCACCTTCCATAAAACCCTTAGAAAGAGTCTGTATTCCTGGATGAGATGCATCCTACCATAGCTAAGTAACTATATATTCTTCCTTCCCAAAATAAGAAAAATATTCCCAGATAAAGTAAGCCAAATGAAGGGTGTTTGCATGTGTGTAAGAACACCCAGTTTTTGTCTCTGCATTGCTTGCTTAATTTTCAGACTTCATGTACTCAATCATCACGTGTGTTTTACAAAGACTGAAGTTTAAGTCAGTGTGCTTTAACAAAGAACGCACACTAAAAAAAAAATAATCACACATCGCACTTGTACAAAATTTCATTCTCACAGATGCTCCTTCCATCCATAATTTGAACAACATTGAAACTACCACAAAAGCAAACTAAATTAGAATGGAAAAAACAGGACAGTATAGCCTAAGAAGCAAGGGCAAGCAGTCTGGCATTTGCACTACCTCACTGCAGTTGCTGCTGTAATTAAAATCACAGAAGAATTTAAATGACTTACTAATTTAGACTGCAGAGAAAGCAAAAGTTCACATCAAAATGAAGTGGACTAATCAGAGTGATAGGTGGGTTGTACGTCCTAGAGCTGTACTCATGCAATTTTTATTCTACATCTCTGGGGCAAGATCATTGTGCATATGACGCAAGAAATATAATTGAGGAAAAAAACTACAGAAGACTAGGGTTTGCAGGTTTTTTTAAAAGAAATGTACTTTTTTTTTTTTTCTTGCTGGAGGGACAAACAGTATTTGACCACACCAAATGTCACTCAAATTCAAAAGGTCATCATTCTATCAATAACTTCTCACCTATTTTTCACTTTCGCATGCTTAAGGCATAAAACCCAAGATAAACATGGTTCCCTTTGTAATCTTGTTTTTATAGTGCTCGTTTATTTCACAGGTGTTGTATTTTTCAGTCAATGCCCTGTATTTTTTATTAACAGCAGAATTTACTTTCTGAGTAGCCACAGATTAAGTGATGCTGTACCCCATTTTAAATATTAAATACCTGTTCTGAAGGTATGTAGTACCTGTTTCTTATCTCAGTTTTGATTAATTAAAACTTTGTTTCAACTGTATTTACAGAACACAGTTAATACAGACAAAACAGTGAAATACAAACTGGCACTGTACTTCCAATATTGCAAAGAGGGTGCGGGAGTAAAATCTTTGAAAGTGAAGGTATACATTGGTCCCAAAGTCGGGGTTTGGCCTGGTATCTCAGTTTTCTGTACCTTTACTTTCCTTGCCCTGCAATATTCTTACGCTTCAGCCATGGTAATTTAACCATTCAGCTAGGACAGAGCAAGTAAGAATCCTCTCCTACCCCAATAAAAATCACAGCTCATTTCTTCTCTGCCCTCGCCCCTCTTTTCTTCTTGATATCTGAAGTCACAGTACAATGCACAGAGATGAATCAAAGCAATAAGAAGAGGAAGTCTGTTTTTTAAAGTAATTTTGTGAATCAGAACTTTAAAGCTCCTGTGGGATCATATAAACGCCATGAGAACAGAGCATTTACTGTAAAGAAGCATTAGGTTCCTGAGGATTCACCACGTTTATGTAAATCCCTTTCTTTCATGCTCAGTTGTCATTTGCTAATCAATAATCAGGCTCCTCATTACATATTACCATACTATCAAGAGCAGATTATGTCTGTTCAGTACTATGGAGATCGTTCTCCTCAACTTATTTTTAATGACTTCAGGTCAATTCTAGATAAAATGAAAAGGCATTGCTGTTAACTTTTGGTAAGAGCAAAATAGATGTTTGAAGTCTGATTGCTTCCAGATTGCCACCAAGAAGAATGGGACTAAAATCTCTCTGTATTAATAAAATGTAGTTCCAAAACACACAGTTATAAGTCCATTAAAACCCTACCGTTTACTTCAGTGGTTCTGAAAAATCTCCATAGGTTTACAACTTATCCCTCCCTCTGTATACATTAGTGGAAGAAGGAAATATGTTTAGCGTATGATGTTTCAAGATCAAGTTATAGGACTCAACAGTTAAATATACAAAACTGCTCCTACGATTTAATCATCACATGTCCTTGAGTAAAGAGCAGATCCCTGAAATGATGCAACACTTAATAATCAGTACACATCAAGAGATAGCAACAACACTAAAGGCAAAGCACAGTCAAATGATGCTTTCAGGACTGAAAAACAGCCAATGTCACAATGAAACACTGCAAGTTGGCTGCTAAGCTGTTGGAATGAGACAGAAGTTACCTGTTAAAAGATTTACTGTCCGTATGCCACTTACCATACAGACAAGGCAAGTGTAGTTACAAAAAGCAGCCACTAAGTGAATTGTTATGGTCACAATCAGATCAGCCAAGAACACTGCCCAAGGCTCCAGGGTAGCTGACAGCTCCTCCCTCAGGAAAGGACTTTACAACTATTCTATCCATAGCTAACAGGTCCCGGTTGCCTAAGACTCAAAAGAAACCAGAGTGCTTTCAGTCTAGTAAAAACAGATGGGATGTGATAGTAAAACTTAGAAAACACACAAGTTGTGTGATAGAAGAAACTCAAGAAAATTAGCTGATACATGCAAGTGCCACTGGGCAATTCTGGAAAATCATGTTTAACATTTTAGAAGTGATATATGAACATGAAGTCATTTCTCTCCATCCCCTCGTTTACAGCCTCAAGTCTACATATTGTGACACAGAAGTGTTAGAACTAGAGACATTTTAGATATATCTAATCTAAATATGCTTCTTCTCTCTTTCTGCAGATGCTGATGCCAGAAGCTAAATCAGAAGAACATTAAAAGCCCTTCAATTTTTTTCTCCTTTTTACATTCTCAGCTAAATCAAAGAGCAAACTGAAACAAACAGTATTTTTTTCCTCAGTTATCAGTGACTCCTTTCACTGCACAGGCAGCAAAAAGCAGTATTCACTTGCATAATCTTTTTTGAGGCTCAGACTTTCCACCTTCTTTCATATATCAGCAGGTGGAAAGAACTTAGTCAAAGAGCTATCAGGTTTTTTTGCTGCAGAAAAGGCATTATTGATCATAAGTGTTTTTCCCCTGATATTATTCCTGAAGTAGCACAAAAGTTTTTTTAAGATTTTACTTTTGAAAAACATCAATTTTTAACTAGTACTTGAAATACAATGAAGGACAGTACACAGTTATACTGAGAATTTATTAATGTGGTAAAATCTCAATGCTTGGTTGAAACCAGATGTGATCTAAAACAGACCTGTTCCTGGAAAGAACTGAAGTTAAGTACTGGTAACACCAGCAATGTTAAAAAATAATCACCCTGAAGTAAGAGCATTTCAATAACAGAGAGGACAACATGCACATAATTTGATCACTTCGTTAAATATTACAGTGCACTGTGGTTTTAGTCACCTTTCTGGATTTGCTTATAATTTAACAACTATATCTTTGAAAGATCTCTGTATTTCTTGATACCAAATATTACTGATTGATGCACATTTTAAGGAAGTCAAACCTCTATTACCTGCGTGACTGAAATGATGGACCTTCTGCCTGACTGATAAGAAATACCAGAGCAACACACAGACTAAGCATGTGAAGGCTGACTTTGTTTGCTTCTGCACACCTGGTGCACAAGAAAAGAGATTATAACCTGTTATTCCAGTGACAAATTCAAGTACAGCATTCAAAAATAGCCACGCTGCTTGAAGCGAAATTTCAGTTCTTTAAATCAAAGTGTGAAAGGCTGACCGTTTCCAGGAGGCCAAGGGTACTTCAGAATAGCGCTCTAGAAAAGTGATTTCATTTATGAAATCAAGACAAAAGACCTGCAACAAGTTCTACAGGTATATATATTTTTTAACAGAATATTGTAAGCCCCAAGTGCGCAAAACAGGTTTTGAGGGGAAGGTACAGAGAAACCTTTGGCTTTACCCAAATCAAAGGAAGTTTTAAACATGTTAAATCAAAAACTCCCTGGATACGTGCATCCTGTCAATGCCACTGGCTTGAAGCTTTACACTCCTGGATTACCTATCGGTATATTACTGTTAAAACCAAAGGAGACTTGTAGGTAAACAAAAAAGACATCTGAGCCACCATAAAAATTATGACTATATGCATATCACCCACCTAAAATTCACGGATCCTGACTTGCTTATCAAAAAGAGTGGGAAGCATAGAAAAAAGTCTAAGCTTTGGTTTAAAATTTTCAAAGGTTTCACCTGGTTTTCCTGCCATAGGCCAAACTTTCTCTTTACAGTAAATCAGCTTCACCAGCAAAGTCTGTGCCTATGTTGAAGTTCTTGTCCCTCCTGTGTCCCAATGCACCTCCCGTGGCCATTCACTGGCCTTATTAAAGCAGCAATGACAAGAGCTTTATGGAGAAAACATGATCAGTAAAGTGAGTTCAGTCAAAATTTTGCCTTCCCCTCAAAAATATGAGAAGTCACAAACCAACCAACCAAAACCTGAGTGCTTTACAGTGACCCAATACAGTCCAAGGAACACCCCTACCAGTGGAAAGGCAGAGAACCACAACACTAAGCGGGAACAAACAGACAAAATTATTTCAAATGGTTTCAACCCTGCCCAGTGTATTACATTGCCACATTCACAGGCAACTCCAGAGCAGATAGATGAAGAATGAACAGTGTGGTCTGTCAATGAAAAAGCAATATTTTTAAAAGTATTAGAAAAATATCCACTTAGAATTAAATTTTGAATTATCAAAATGCAAACACTATTACAGTTGACTAGTAACATACATGGCATTAATAATACAAATAAAATTACTTTTGATACTGAGATCAAGTCAATATTTAAATTATTTCCTTTAACATAAAGAAGGTTGGGGGTTGAAGGTGGAGGTTTCTTTGTTAGTTTTTGTTCCCCCAATTTTTTTTTCTTTTGTAATTAGTACAATAAAAAGAATGGAACAAAAAAGCTTTAGTGATTTTAAAATTTCAGTATCAGTAACATCCCCAAACGCAATTGCCTGCATAATTTACAGCCACAGCTGTGCAGGTTAAAAACCTAATTCCTTTCCATCTAAATATTTAGACATGCAAATCTTCTTGATAACCCAAATTTAATAAGCAGAAAAAATATATTGATTCTTTGGTGCAATAATTATAATTTTTACATATAAAAGTTATTTTTATAAACAATATACCATTTCTTAGTTAAATAAGTGATGGTATAACAATTGCATACAGGATTATTTAGGTCATAATTAAACTAAATTTTTCAATTTTTAATTTATTTTCAATAAACATATAGCAAGGCATAAAAATATATTTAAGTAGTGAATAAGAAATGCATAATTTATCATTTTTAAAGAGCAAACTTTGAAGGAAATAGAGGTGCAAACAGAAAGCAGGATTAGAATCAATATTTTAATCAAGCGTTCCTGCTTACTGATTTCAGTCATGATTTAATCATGATTAAACAGGTTATTTAAATGAAGTCTCCATGCTGTGAAAATAAAATTCAGTTCAGTAACCACATGCCCACACCTCCCTGATTCACAGGACAAAGAGAGGTGATGGCAAAATAAAACACAGGACAGTGCTCAATACTGTAATCAATGGTGCATTTATTTCAAGAATTCTACAAATGGTTTTGCTTATGATGTTTGTTACTGGATCAATTCCCAGACTACAGACACATTCTGTTACTTTCCAGTTGTAGATCTACCACACAGCTGGGAGTTTGTTTGTGAATTTTATCATTAAATACACTTGAGAACAGAAGACACTCTAATAGAAAAAACGTTGAGAAATACTTGTCCTTGGTGAAGGACACACATCAGCCCCCCTTCTTACAAAAAAACATGAAATTATAGAAGTTTTTTTAAGATACCAAAATGAAACTAGAAGAAGAAAAGAAAAAAAGGAAAAAAAAAAAGAAAATAATGAGAATTGAGAACACTGGCTTATGGTACACTAACAAAATTATCAAACTCATTCTGCCTCTAGCCAGAACAGATTTTACGGTTTGCTTGTTTATAGCTTTTGGGTATTTGCTCCTACAAATCTAAGCCTCAAACTCAAATATTAACAACACAGGAGTAGCTCTACTACGTACCTCCAGCTAAGCACATTTTCCCTGTAACTTTACATGTAACTAATTTTGTAAGAAAGAGATAAAAAGACTAGGCCTACATAAAAGCAGGAAAATTAGCACTTGAGATTCCTCTCAGACTTACGAGTGATACGTCATCATCTATGTTCTGGCATGGAGAGGAAATCACATTTGACTGAAGTCCTAACAACTCTAACATTCCTAACTGTTGTAGTGCAACACAGGCAACTGCCTGCTTCTAGCTACACTTTGGACTTGTATATGCCTGTCCAGATCGCCAGAAGATACATTTCCACAGAGCTGATCAAATAACACATAGGTTCCAGTTATACTAAAGTTCTTGTATGAAACACACACACGAACACTTACATGTAAATAACACAGTGTGACATTACAGACAAGCCTGCCTCAGCATTTTCCCTACACACTATTTAAAATAAGATATGCAATAACAGAAATATTCATTTGCCAATAAAACATTTCGATTTGCCCCTTTTGTTCTTCCACAGGCTTAATCATCTAGTGTGCAGGAACTGTATTAAATTAGGTCCTGGGACACTGCAAATTACTGTCAGTAAATTATCTTCCTGTCATATGAGCTAATTTAACCATCTTAGATTGCTGCAGATAATTTGCAATTCTTAACTATTAAGCATTAACAAGTCTCCTAATTTAACATGAAATATCTCTGTAATTAATCCAAGTAGTCAAATCCTCCGACAGTGACCTTCCTAAATCTGTAAATGTAACAGCTTGGTGGGCAGACTGGAAATTTCAAATCAAGGGTAATAATTCCTCCCCACTCCCTTTCCCTGGTGGTATGAACCTGTTGTAGGACTAAATCACAGGCAATTGCCTTTAGCATCTCTTCGTGAAGCCTTACTGGAAAACATGGGGATTACAGATTTCATTCCTCCCTACTCTAAAATACACCTTCCTCTGTGTGAGGCTGAGGATACAGAAGCATCAGCATTTTAATGTAATGATCACTCAGTCTGGGTCACAGTTACACGCTGTGGCAACTAAGAACCTGTATTTTCAGTTCACTGCAAAATTCAAGCACAATCTCTTAATTACTCTTGAGCTTTAAAACACTAATGGACTGTATTTAGCATTTAATACTAGAGCCTTTCAAAAGCTTTGCATGGAATTACCTAAAAGAGACTGCTGCTAATTTCAGTTCTGGGGCAACATACTCCAAGGCACAACAGGGCAAAAGATAGAAAACAAACTGGAAATGGTCATCTCCAGCTGAAGAAGCAACTCTGACAAGAGAGAATATTTTGACAAGTTATCCTTCTGAGAAAATTATGAAAACAGAAAGGTATTAAATACAATTTAAGGACAGAAGAATCAGATGGTCTGTGTGGTTTCCAACTTGATTAAATACCACCACTTGCATAAAGAATGCCATGAGTTCTGCTTCTGATCCACAACAAGGCATTTGCACTAAACAGAGGCTGGTGTTAATTTAGCACTCCCTACTCAATTACTGAATGAATCCAACCCCGCTCCAATTGGGAAAAAAATAACAGAACCTGACCATCCAGGTAAAGAATTGCTGAAATGCATTCATTCTTCTGCCAGAATTCCTCCTTTGTGAAAGTAATTTTTAATATTTATGGATACTGTTAACCTTTTTTGGAACATACTGCTAGAAAAAAAATCAAACTGTCATCTAAATTCTGATGGGTTTTGTCACAGGGTAGCCTCATTGTAGAAAAGGAAAAAAGAACAAAGCAGAAGAGCACTTTCTTCCTGCCCATCTGGCCCTGCTCAGGCCCCTCTCACTCCTGTTTAAGGTTGCCCATCTCCCTAGCTTTTGCCCTGTCCAAATCCCCAGGAACTACTCTTTAAACCTTATGGTCCACACGCTGGAGCCTCGTATTAAATAGTTTCTGCCCATAAGGTTCTAAATGTTTGCATCAACTTCCACAATAAACTGTGCAACCAATGTAGTTCCCCAGAGCTTACACGGGACAGAAGTTTGCACTGCAGATCATTCTTCCCTCAAAAGTAGGATAGTTAAATTAACAAAACTCACTCAGTAAAATTATGCATCAGATTTCCTTTTTTTCCAAGACACCATTAACAGTGTTACCAGAGTGCATCTGCTTTTCAAGACTAATTTTTTTTTTCCATTTAAAGAAATCTTTACGGTTCCTAAAACTGAAATTCTTCATTCCTCCCCTCTCTACCAACAGCCACCTAGACCTTCATAATTATAAAACATTAACCTAGTTACTACAGACTTGCTTTTAGGGAGGGCAGGGGGAGGGAATTTTTTCTACCCAGATTACGAGGATCCTTAAGAAGAACAAAAATTCATTGTGCAAATTAAAGCCCAGAAACTCAAGTCTCTTGGGATCAGTCTTCCTTCACTTCTGGCTTAAGAGCAGCAGAAAACTGAAAGCATAATCCCTGACATTTCACTATACTTGCAGGACTAAAATGCTTGCCCTCTGAATATACCAACACCACAAGTAACTGGGCTAATCACTCCACAGGTTTCATCATAATTTATAAGTACCCAAAGCACCTCACTGGCACATCCACGTAGCAGTGTGAATTGATCTGCTTGTAAATGGTTTCATCTACCGACCAGCAGAGATGAAAAAGAATATTGATAGCATAACTGGGCAGTTATGTAAATTGGACAACTAAAATGATTCCAAATAATCTCTAAGTCTTTCCTATCCCCACAATAAAATTTGTTAATCCTCCCTTTCGTAAACAACCTTTTGCAGCCACACAATTTTTTGCAGCTGTCACTAGAAAAGCAGTAAAAGAAAAGGGAAGAAAATAGATTTTGGAAGTTGGCACTCATTCTGTGTAGTTGCTTTTTTTTCTGATTACTAACAGCTAAAACCAGGACATTAACAATTTTTCATGTTACTGTTTTAAAGCTATTTGTTGTGCATATTTGTTTCCAATACACTGGTTGTAATTTTCTAATTATTTCTGACTTATCTCTTTATTAGCATAAACTAACCTGTAACATTTAACTTTTCCCAACAGCAATAATTAAGACTTTACAACCTCTCATGAATATCCTGTCAATGCAAACCATAGGTAAGCAAGTTTTAGAGTGGCAGTGAGTTTTTTATCTATGTTAGCCATTTAAGGAAAATGGCTGTAAATACATAAGTTATCAAAGTTTCTTTTGAAAAAATACTTTTATACAAGACCTAGATTGCATAATTAAGCAATTCAAATCTTAGTTATAAACTGATTATCATTAAAGGTAATTTGACTCATTTTAACTAAGTATAAATTTAAGTCAGACCACATATTTGTATCTGTTTTCTAAAATATCTGTCACTTCTCCACAATGGTTGATCAAACGTGCCAGTGAAAAATGTTTTGAGTAGGCAACTTGTAATATAGCTGTGGTTTCTATCTGTCAGAGGCTGGCTGCTGAAGTGTGAAAGAAACTCATTAAAAATCTCTCACTGTGATCCTTCATTGCAAGGAAAAAAAAGAAAGAAAATACTTAATGAAGGGTACACTTAGCCTGAAGTCACATTCATATTTTGCTTTTCATTTTACACTATATCGGTAAGTAATTAAAAGACAGCAATTAGTCACAGAAACACTATTCATGGCGGTCATACTGAGAGATATAAAGTACTGATTTTATGTTAGTATTATGAAAGTAATGAGGGAGATCAAGACAATACAGCTAAGTAAATAGAAGAATCTCTTACCTTAATCTTAAGACAAGATTCACCGCACATGGAACTTCACTATATTCGTCACTAACAACAGGCTGAGACTATTAGAGAAAAAAGCAAAGTTTTATAAAGGATGCCAAATGAAAAGAAAAAAAGAAAAAAAATCACGAAAAACTTTCCATGCTAACAGTTTGAAGTTAGCACAGAATATTTAACACATTCTTTAACTCTCAGAAACCTTTTGAACACTTTCAGTACACAGTCTAAAATATAGCTGATACCACTAAAACTGCCAAATTTCAATTACAGAGATACAAATGATAATGCATTAAAGCACTGAGTGTAGGAGCTTTTAATCCACCTTGCATCAAAGCTCAAATAACCTATTAAATAATATGCACACAGTGAGAATATCAAACAGCTACTCACATTATTTTTGTGTAACAGTTTTGGTTGTTACAGAAGTCTTGCATCTACCCATATACAAAGAACTAGTACCATATCAAAGCAGGCATCACAGCTCAGAGATGTCTTTCACAAAGAAAAATCAGGAATACGGATATCTTTCACACTCTCACTCCTCCCTCACACTATAATATCCTTCCCAGCTCTCAACTAACACTGACGTGAAGTCTCAGGCAAAATGTATCCTACGTACAGGGTATCTCAGGGTCCTCATACCCACCTTGGCATATTGTCACCACTCACAGAAGCTTGTTCAAAGGTTACAGTCAAGTTCTCCCAAAATAAAAGACCTGCATCACAAATCTCTTTTGATAGTTTTTGCAACAGTCTTCCATATCAAAGCTACTTATAAAAACATTACACAGGATCTATTTTCTATTATCTGTGTATTTTCAACAAACATTAATGCATATTTGGAAAATTATTTATCACTTTCACAAAATAAGAGCAATTTTTTTCTGCTTCCATTAAATTCCTTCCATTCATATAAACTACTACTATTACTTCTGCATCTTCAACAGACATGTTATTTCAATGTATAGGAATGTGCATCCCAAAGACCCAACAGACACGCACCAAGAGTGGCGAGCTGCACTAGTCTTAGTTCCAAGTCATCTTCTGGAGCATTTAGGAAAACAAAAATCAACAGAAGACTTCAAGCAGAGGCTTTTTTCTCCTTCATAAACTAAGCAACTATTTTATTATGAGCTACCTGTATAAACTGAATCACAAACTGTAGAACTCTTAATAACTAAGACACAGAAAGACTGTGTGGGGTAGAAGTCCTTTTTTTTTTCTACTCAGCTTTATCTCAGCTACTGAAGCACTGTGTAAACTAGGTCTGCAATGAAGACACTGGAGTCATCACAGGAGCTAACAGGACCAAATCTGGCAGGAAGCTGTTAGTCTTTTAGAAGATTTCTATGACACCAATGAAAACCAGATAATCCAAAACTGCAGGTAAAGTGGCAAGGGTCACCCACCCAAGAAACAGACATTTTTGAAAGAGATTTTTCTTCTCTAAGATATAATCCTATTAAGCAATTATTTATAGCAGCAATGCTTCCCACACTCTCAGCACAGGGCCATGAAATTCAACATGATATTTTGTTCCTCGGAATTAACCCAAATATGCTTCAGTACTGAACTATTTTACTGTGTATGGAATGAAACATTTTAATTATAAGCTACATGTTGTGATACAAATCGTAGGAACAAAAAATTATTTGGAGATCCTCTGGCTACTCCTGAACACAGTCATCATTACTCTGACAAAGACAGCAATCAGTGTGATCCAGTTATGAAGATTCCCTAAAAACAGCCAAATTATCTATTTTCATGAATTCTCCCGGGCACAAACATAACATGACTTTTAAATTCCTATCCATCTTATCCACTGTGTGCTCAACTTTTTTGTTACAGGCACGATTGCATAAAGCTCTATCCTCACAAATAATTGCTATACAAGGTTGCAGAAGAACACTCCAACCTCAATTCACATTTTTAACAGCAGAAACAAAAAAGAAATCACTCAAACACTTGGAAGAAAAGAAAAATTGATAAAGACATTTTTACCTCTGTGTTCTCCTCCTCTTTCAGTCTTCGTGACTAGAAAACAAATGCAACGAGATATGAGCTATGCAGCTTTATGCAATAAAGATCCAGAAATACTAACAATTAACATAAAGACAGAATATATTGCACAGTGTAAATGTCTTGGCAGAAACAGAAGGTACCTTTTCCTGAGAAACAGCAGCTTTGCCTTCCTCACTCTTCTCATCCATTTCATCATCACTCCATTCCCAGTCTCCATCTTCTGTTTTATGGAGGTGACCACTGGAACCTGGCACTCGCCTGACCTAGCAAAATATTGTTGACCATTACATAGACATTATTAGTCCTTATTAGTCTTCTGGTTAATCAGCAATTCTTTGCTATTTTTATTTTACGTGCTTTCAGTAATTTGCTGCAGGAGTCGCTAACATATTCTAATAATATTTGACCTCAGGGGTCATCCTTAAGCCAGAGGGAATAGCTAAACTATGCAAAATTCATATAGGGAAACAGGGCTTGGAGATATTTTACAACCACTTAGGAAGAAGCTCAATTAGATGACAACTGCTTTACTGCTTGAAATGAAGGGAAGCTATTCAAGAAAGCGAAGTTACACAGACAAGGTTGTTCTTGGGACACAAGAACTTTGATTGCCCTGCTTAAAAGCTTTAAAATGTGTAAAGGCATTAAGAATACTTCAAACGTGAAGTTATCCTTATTAAAAAAAAAAAAAAAAAGTAGCAGCTGTATATAGACTAAGAAGATAGGTTGGCATGCATCACACCAAACTAGCTGGGCAAACTCCTGTAGATCAAAAAGTCTAATGAAGGATAATAGAAGTATCCAGCTGCTAAATCTGAAAACCAAATACTCTTCTGGTGCTGTCTTGCTCTTTTTCAGAGCCAGACAACATGCTTGTTTTCCCCCAGATCATGTTTAGACTACAACAATTCATCCATCAATTCTTCCCACACCTATGCATTTTGAGACCCATGATGCTGGAAGCACAGCACAATAAGCAGCAGCCCTGCTGGTGTTTAGATTAGAATCTGTTTCTCTAATTATTTCACACCACTGAACCAATATACAGTTTCCACTGTACAACTTCAAATGCTTGTACAGGTAAGCTCCCCAGTGCTATATAAATTTGTAAAGGTTAAAGTATATCCCTTTCATTACAAAAAAGTTATTCCAGAAAATGGCCTGTACATTGGTAAGAGAACAAAAGGAACAAAGCATTAAATGTTCACATCACACAAAAGAAAGAGCTAACTTGGCAGAAAAGTAATTTCAGACCAAAATCTACTGTTGCAGAAGATATCAATAAAAATAACTTTAATAAACCCAAACCAATTAACAAACAAAAAAACCCACACACCAGATGAACAGGGCAACTCTAAATCCCACCCACCAAAGGTTAGCCCAAATCAGCCTGACAGAGAGACACCTCCAGCAGCAGAATGCAGAAGCTGCCCACATTTCCCAAGGCTTGGCAAAAAGAAGGTTGCAGCATAAGAAAGCAAAACATAAATTGTTGTCTACTAGGCACTGACGTGCTCGTGTATGTAGATGTTAGAGACTGGGGAAAGAAGAATCTATTATTCATCACCGATTCTTTAGCTGCTGCAATCTCTTCACAAGTTTATTTTTGTAGAGTGACAAGGGAATGAACATTTTCTGAACATTAAGATCTTTCTACTTCATTATTCACAACTGCTCAAAACAGCAAAGAACTGGGCCCACTTAGAGATTTAGTATTTTATTTCAGTGTCTAAATTTAATAAATAAAAAGGATACACTGTGGGATACCAATGTATACGCACATCACTATATTTCATACATGGTACAGCACACATTACAAATTCATTCTTTCATTAAGAGTAATATTATGTATCTATTGTATTTTTTTTCTTTCTAGAATAAAATGACTAAACTAGTAATCTTTTTTATACACTATCTGAATTATTTAAGGTATCCCTACCAAAGTCTCTAGCAACTGAATATTTGCAATGGAGTCCTGGATAGATTTAAAACAGCATTTTTAAATTCTCTTCCACAGAAAGAGTGTGGTAACCTGAAGGTATGGTAAATGAGATGCACTTATGTAAGCAAAACTGATGGCACGAATGAGCACTAATATTCACTGTCATGGAAGGCGCCTTGCCACTCTCCATATACAGGTAACTTAGAGTCCAAATTTAATTTGTTAGTAGAGCAGTAAGGATATACCCAATCCCATATGCCCCAGAGAGTAAGAATGACAAAGTGGTTATCTAAACACCTCACTGTTTTCATTTTCTGCAGTCTGTCCTCATAAAAGCCTAAATCTGGGTTTCAGGCAGAGAGAAAGACAGACCAGTCAACTGACACTGTACACCTTCACCTTCCCCTGAGACTGGTTCTTATGGGAGACAGGGCTCCCACTGTTATACAGACGTTCTTATAGAAAAAATATACTCTTTAAAGTGTGAATATTACTTGGTAATTGGTAAGATGAGGGTTTTTGCATAGCCAGTGCTCCTCTCCTTTTTTTTTTTAATCAAAAGTTCCAAGAGCTTCACTTCTCATGCAACTTCATGAGAAGTACTTATAAAATTAGTTACCACGTCAGTTATTTTATAAAAAGAACAAAAATGAGAAATAGGACATTACTGAGCACAGTTTTGGTTTTAGCATTACACTTCGCCCTGTGTATTTTTCTCTCAAAAAAACCCCTGACCAGTTCCTTCCATACACAGCTTAAGCCTATAGAGTAATCAGATTTTATAATTTTTACCTTTGGCCATCTTGCAAACCTTTCCTAAGGTACAAAAGTAAATTTTAATCTCCATCCCTATGAAATTATTTTATTCTAATGCAACAAAGAAAATCAGTATATCATTGTGTTCCAATCATGGCACCAGCCTTTAGCTTAAAACAGTTACAGATTTAATCACAGCTTAGCACCTGAGGTACATGCATGGAGAAGTCACTTTCTACAATATATTAATGCAAAAGAACATTGGTCTTTTCGTATAAGAACACCTACACTGTAATCTTATTTTTGAAAAAAAAAGAAAAAGAAAAAGAAATAACCTTAGGTCCAAGACAGAGCATGAATTCCCACATGTACACATGATCCTTTGTTCAAGAGTTGAGGTATTACCTCAAGAGAAGGCTAATCCCCATTCAACCCAGTCTCACAGGTCCAATGAAAATCCTAATCCTTTCAGTGCTGACTATTCTTAAAATCCTATGAGTTCATTATAATGTGAAGTCTTATTTTTATTCTGATGAAAGCCACAAAAATTCTGCAAACCTGAATGTGTTTTAAGCAATTTAAAACCTTGTTTTTTCCCACCATGACTTATGCAGACTACTGTTATTAATGGGATGTACCACTACCTTTCTAAAGTAACACTCTGGCATTTCTGCTTTGTAGAACTCAAAAGATGTTAAAATATCTCAGTAATTTGGTGTTAGTGTCCCCTCCTCTCAAGCCACTCTGTATATCGCAAATATCATGGGAAAAAACCATTCTCCTTAGTCTTCCTTTTTCTCCACTTGGAATAAAGTTAGACACAACTTGCAATGTTTCATACTCATATGCAGGAACTATTGGAATACTCACTACTGGAAGAAATTACACTGGCAACTTAAAGTCAAGAAATGTAAGATCATTACATTTTCCTTCATGAAAGAATACCGAATAAAGGAAACTGATAATTCTGCATTGACTGGGGCTCCCTTACGTCTCTCTATGGGTTCTTGAAGAGCACCCTTTTTAAGGGATAACACAACAGAAGTCACCAAAAACCAGAAATCTGTTAAGGAAAAAAAAAGAGAGCATTTGCTTTAAATATTTATGATACTGGTTTGTTTTTATAGCCAAACAGTATCATGCTTACATGATGACAAGCGTGACACCTGAGGGCATGGCCATCAATCGTCTGCCTTGAAATCTTACCTACACTCTCAGTTTAGATATGGAACACAGCGGAGCTACCAGTGAGAGTAAAAAGAGGCATTATTAGCTGAAGAGAGAGGGGAGAAGAGAGTGCATTCCTACATCTCTAGAGGAAATGATGAAAAATGGGTATAGACACACAGTGTACCAGCTCCCCATCCACTCTGGGGGATTCCTTGTCCAAAGCCCTCCTCCTATCACTCTTCACTGATTTTTCTGCTGCTAGGATAATGCTGCTTAGAAACAACAAAACCTAGCAGCTCAAACTAGAGATGCTATTTTGATACCATCTTGTTTACAAGTGTAGGTAATTCCCTGCACTCCTAATTCTGCTTTCCAAAACTGTAAAGTTTTACATAGTACTGCAACATACTTATTATTTCTGTTTTCAGCTGGAGTCCAAAATTTGAATCTGATTTTGCTTTGAGAAACTGCAGTGTTTTGCTGAAATTCCAGTAACATAGCAAATGTGCAAGTTTAGTAATTCAGTATGATTTTTGTTTTTCAGATGTTATTTCTCCTTTTATAAGTTCTGCTACATAAACTTCATTACTGAATGTTATTAACTGCAAATGATTCTTTCATTCACATTTTAACAACAGTCCTTTCAGTCACAATGTGTACCTGTGCTGAGGAGGATTTTTTCACTTAATTGTGCAGAGGAGATGCACTGTTCCTCAAAAGCAACACTTCACCTCAACAACAAGGAATCCCAAATGGGCCATCAGGAATGACAAGCAGAGAGAGGTTCTTTTCTATCCTCTTTCTTTTCCCTGCCTGCCCCCTTTCATTCTCCCAATCAAACTAAGGTGCCAAGGCCAAGAAGGTACCTGCAAGAATCAAAGGAAGCAAATCAAAGATACAGCAAATTGGCAAAGGAACTTAATACTCTGAAAGGTGACAAAGATAAAGATCCACTACTGAAAGACTTTCCGTTAGAGGGATCACTAGATCCACCTTTATAATCAGCATTTTCTGGTTCCATCATCCTTTTCTATCATCCAAGCCATTTACTTTCTTAAAATAACCAGAGGCGAAAAGAAAGAAGACAAATATAGCCTCATTTACAGCTTTCCTTATTCAGTAGTAGAATGGTAAAGCATGGTGCTAATAATGCCAAGGTGGGTTTCACTGTCAGCAACAGAGACATATTTAAAAATATTTACGAAAATAGTCTATTACTGTAGAATTCAAAGAAGAATTTACTACGACTTTCAGTTACTTTCAAACTCAGAGGCTTTTAAGTACCATTTCAAGGTGAAATTCTGATTTCTACCCTTTTCTACTTTCTCCAGCATTTCCATTTGCTTATGCACATAAGAGAAATTACTGTAATATACATTCTGCATTCCTCACAGATTTTAAAGAGACCTGAACTTATTCAAGACATTTTATAAAATATTAGGGTGATTAAAATGAAAATTGGAGTGTAGTTCTCCAAAAAGTTATAAAGCGACATGAAAATAATGAACACAGATCTGCAATTTTTATAAAATCCAATTTTATAAAATCCCACTGTTTCTATTTTAGTCAGATACTAAAATGAAGCACGCATTCAAGCATGCATTCAATCAGGCTACAGCATTTAAAATTCCAAACTTGGAGGTGCTCCTAATTGAGTACCTAATGCTCTCCCAGACTGACTCCACACACAGCTCAGGCAGGACCAAATCCCCAGATGCATGGACACAGGGCACACCGGATGCAGCTGCCCTCTGCTGCTGGTAAATCCCACACAGCTTGGCTTAGATCCACACATCCCTGTCATTCCCCTTTCTCTTCATATACTGTGCATCTTTCTCTTCACCTGCAGATGCACTGTTTGAATAATCTTCTCATGAACCTGCTTTTCACTGCTAAACAGAAATGAACTATTACTATTCCAGCCCACTTTTCTACTCTGCTTGGCTTAATCTACTTGTTCTGATTAAAACCTTGAAGTTTTCGGCTCCAGCCATAATTTTAACTTCTTGAGCCAAGAGCACTTCTCAGCTAAATCAAGGCCCCTATAATACCACCATCTCAAGGATAGTAGCACCATCTCAAGGATGTCCTGCTTCATCTATACTTCCCTTGTAGTTCCCCCAAGGAATTTCCAAGAATATCACTGGTATCAATGCAACCTTGGCATTATTAGCACCTTAACCAACTAAGTTAATCTCAGGGATAGTCCATGAACCCACCAATACAGAAAAGGGCTGCTTTTTAATGACCAAGATGAATCGAGTATGAGCTTTTAAACTCTGCCATAACAAGTAGCACAAGTTATTTTAGATATGCATATGGCCATTTGAAGTACAAAGGCACTCAACTAAACATGGTTTGTTTTAAAGCTTGCCTATTCTGTACCAATTAGGTCCATTTGAGAGGGCAAAATAATCCAATCTCACAAACTCCATACAGATGGTAAAAGCACTCTATGAAAGAAAAGATGGACAAACCCATATATTGTATGAAGTGTTTTGCATCTAATGGCACAACTACATTCAGGCAAAACCACTGAGCAATCTTCTTCCTTTATCTGAAGTGTTAAAATAAAGCTGATGCAACTTCATGTATCTGCCCCTTAAAACACTTTCCACTTCTACTAACCACTACAGATGGCACTGCTTTCTGATTATGTGAATTTTTGTCAAGTTTACATTTTATGGAAAAAGTGTTTTCATTAAATTTCCCTTCCAACAACTTCTTGAAAAATAAAAAACCTGACATGGTTCTGAATGCCAATTTCTCCTTTATTTTTTTCTAGTAATATCCAACAATAGAAACACGGTTGTACTAATTTTTTTATTTGTAGCAGTGTTCTGGATAAACTGAATAACTAATCCTCTGTGATGGAGAGGCCTCCCTCACACAAAGCCTTGCCAAATACATAGTTATAGTTCAGCTACTGCTTTCCAGAAAAAGTGTTCCAGTATAGTACATATCCCTTCACTTGATACATCAACATTAATGAAATAAGTATTTCTTAAAGTGTAAAGAAAAATTAATACATATTTTTAGTAACAAGCTGAGCTCAAGCTCATGTTGCTCTCTGCTTTTCAAGACAGCTGGAGTCCAGCTGTACTAACATATAACATCGGTGTGGTGTATCTATCAGATTAAGTCCACTACTGAAACAAGGAAGTGCTGCACATGTATGGCTTGCTGAGGTGCAATCATGGTGTTAGAGCTGCCCAAAAAATCCAGGATATAATGATATTTTGCTCATTAAATGCAGGGGATCGATGATTTCTTATATAAGGAAACATGGCCATTTCCTTAAAATAGCTGTACTGAGGAGCTAGAATTTCAACCCATCAGTAAGGACATTTTTAGTGAAGTATAATAAAACCTGATATCACTCATACTAATCATCTCTTCATGCTGTCACAGGTTTTCCCCAGTAACTTACAACTGCTAGCTCTAAAAAAGCTTCTCTTAAGAGCACAATGCAGTACCACCTTTCCAAAAATAGAATTCAAACCTAATTATTACTTAGATTTTTATTTTTTTTACTAGCAGCACTTCAGACAGCAATAAAATGAAATGCAGACACATTTAATGTATTTTTCCCTGTTCACTTTGTGGAAGTGGCAGTCATGCAGGAGATTTTCAAAATTAAAAAAATAGGATTATAAAACCATAAAATTGACCCAGCGCCTTTGGGCATACAAAGTACTTACAGTTATAATTAATTTTTTAGTGTGACAAGGTTTGAAAACCGATTGTGGAACTCTAAAAGCTGTTTCAAATTTGCTCTATTCCAATATAGCAATTCTAATCACAAATGAAACAACTTAGCATTTGGTTCAAAATTAAAACTACTTCAGCACAGGTTAATAAATAGTAGATCCAAAATCTGGGTGAGCTGTTTTATCCCAGGGGTGTACACAGCCCTACTCCAAGCAGGACAGGGCAGGCTGGTTTACCATCACACCACCTAACCATGCAGAGGCTGCAAGGGGGTTTCAGGGTTCCCACATATATATTGATTGCACTGAGCTCAGACCATTCACCACTACCTTTTCTCCAGTTCTTTTTGACACCAGCAATTCTCTCACAGGTGAGCGGTCCCATTAACGAAACCTAGAACTGCCAGCAAAACATCATGTATCAGGAAGGATATCGAGGTCCTGGAGCAGGTCCAGAGGAGAGCAACTAGGCTGGTGAAGGGACTGAAGCACAAACCTTATGAGGAGAGGCTGAGGGAGCTGGGGTTGTTCAGCCTGGAGAAGAGGAGGCTCAGGGGAGACCTCATCACTCTCTACAACTCCCTGAAAGGAGGTTGGAGCCAGGTGGGCATCGGTCTCTTTTCCCAGGCAACTATCAGCAAGACAAGAGGGCACGGTCTTCAGCTGTGCCAGGGAAGGTTTAGGTCAGATATTAGGAAGAAATTCTTTACAGAAAGGGTGGTCAGACATTGGAATGGACTGCTCAGGGAAGTGGTGGATTCTCTACCCCTGAAGGTTTTTAAGAAGAAACTGGATGTGGCACTTAGTGCCATGTTCTAGCAACCGCAGCGGTAGTGGATCAAGAGTTGGACTTGATGATCTTGGAGGTCCCTTCCAAGCCAGTTGATTCTATGATTCTATGATTTTGACCAGTGGTGTAACACTCGTTCCTGTGGATCAGTACCACTGTATATCTAAGCAGGTTCTGCACAGGAAGAGGCAAGTTATGTTTCTCCTAAGTAACTGAATTCCAGAAGTGGTTCAGTGTTATCCTTAGTTACTAGGCTAAGGCAGGGAAGAAGGGCGTAATTTAAAACTAAGCGAATTAAGAGCAAATAAAGAAACACTGGAACAGGGGGTACATGTGCACAAAGATGCAGCTTACAACTCTAATATTAAACAGTACTTTAAACACACAATGTAGATGTTGCTTAACAAATTAGGATCAAAATATAAAGCAGGACACATCCTTACGGCATCAAATATTTTTCTCACATATACAAGACCTGTGTACCTGGTTTCAGGATTTCACAAACAGACCTGAACTCATATTCAGTAAAAACCAGCTGCCAAGTATAAGCTGTAAAGGCAGAAGCAAAACATGTGAATAATATGTCAAGAGAAAAGAATTTAAAGTTAAAACTAAACTGAAGTTGGAGTTCTGGGCAACAAGGCAAAGTAATTAGAGATGTGGTAAATGGAAGAAAAATTAAATTACTGCAGGGCAGATCTGACATCTGTACTAGCAGTGGTGCTACAGATCATTAGTCACAGGCATTTTACACCAAGTGCTACAGAAGAGAATTTAAGCAGTGATGACACCAGCTCTTTCCTCTCTATTGCCCCAGTGACATTAGTTTTTGAATTACAGGAGTTATTTCTTCCAAGAGCGACCTCTTAGACATTTTACATGTTAATGTTTGAGAAACCAAACTCTACTTACATAAGCTTTTTTAAAAAAAGACCAATACCATTCTATTATTAGAGTACATTTACATTTTATGGTGTCTTAAAACTGCAGCTACATTCAAAATTCTAACAAGTTAATTAAATTTTAAATCCCAAATGAATTTTAATATTGTGCCCTTTTAAAATATACATAATTTAGCATTTTCCCTAGCTAAAACCCAATATTTTTTTCTAGTCATGATGTAATTAAATACCTATTAATTTGTCTCTATCACTGTACAGCTTTGATTTCTTAAGATTGACACATCTTTCAAATTAGAAAGAACTGTCAAAAAAGTCATTCAGAAAATTATTTCTGGTGGTGTATGGGAGGCTATCCTGCATTCACTTTGCAATTCCAAATGCTAAGTCGCCTAAAGAAATAAGTATACGTCCTTGTATGCATGAGTTAATGTGCAGTCTCTAAAGCTGAGCTGAGGATAGAGCTAGGAGACGAATCTCACAAGGCACACGCTCAATGAGAAACCCAGCTGGTACTAGCACATATCTGAATTACTCCTGTACGGCCCGAGACGTAAAATGAAAACCAAACAACTATGATTTTTCCCCAGTTAGATCATTTTTTATGTGGGCATTGCTGCCACCAAACGGCCAAACCGCTGAACTACCCTTCCCCTGCCCCGTGCAGGTGTGAACCTGCTCAGCACACCACCCCTGCCACAACGCTCTCAGGAACGCTTTCCACTCCAACCTCTCAAAGCCCCACCGCTGCCAACAATTTCCCACAATAACTTCCATCTAAAAGAAGATTAGAAAGAACTCATAGCATTCAAATCTTGCTGACTGCCTCTTCCAAGTATGAGCCACCAGCTGTTAGAACATTTCAGTGTTGTAGAATTACACCAAAGTGGTAATTCTCAAAGACAACAGAGCATCCCCCAAACGCCAGACCAGGCAGCTGAAGTCTAACTGATGTGCCAACAAAGCCTGAAACAGTTCCTTTTTTGAAATGCCCTCCTCAAAACATCCTCCCAGAAAGCCTGCTTTTAGAAAGCTGGACTTGGCACACTGCCCTGTCAGCTGCAGAGGCACAGCAGTCTCTGAGCAGGTTCCTCATACTGAAGAGACATGTGAGTTCAGTCACAACAGAAAGGGGAAAAGGGAGTTCCATAATTTCTCACACACAAGGAGGATTCTACATTCATTCCTATTTCTTAGTTCTTATGAACAGTAGTTTGCTTCACACTTAAAGGTTTTTAAATACTTACCTATCAAGAATTATTATTTTTTGTGTTCTGCTGCACATGACTTGCTAAGCTTATTTATACAAGTGCCAAAGGCACCACAGAAATACCACCATATGCTGTGGGTTTAACTCCACCACCCATGGAATAAGACTCCACTGGTCTGAGTAACTCAGAAGCACTCTTGCAGAGTTTGGACCTGACTTATGTACATTTGAGAATAACAACTGAAATAATCAAAAGAACCAGGCAGTCCTCAATAAATACCATTTATAGTGTCTTCACCTTTTCTCTAAGTACCAGTGAAGACAAGAATTCTGCAGTTTATGAACCTTTATGCTTACAGATCACCTTTTTATTCTACAACTACTTCACCTGTAGCTTTCCAAAAGTGTTAAAAAATCATATTATGTAAGAAAAACATCATGTATCATTTTGACAAGCCAGAAAGGAAGTCAAAATGCCTCGTGGCTTCCTAGAAAAAGCAAGGCTGTAGAAAACAGTCATTCAACAGTCACCATATTTGAAGGACTGCATTAAATGAATGGCTCAGTCAGTCAACTAAAAAGGTAGGGCAATTAAAGAGTCCCTGCTTTCTCTTCCACACCAGTCAAGAAAAAGATGTGAATATACTCACCTTTTTTGCTCTTTGTGCTATATTAGGTGTTCTAGTGAGAAGCTTTTCAATCAGGTATTCTCTATTCTGCAAAACCAACATTTGTTAAGTTAAAAATCAATATGAGGAAAGCAGAAATTTCACATAGATTTTAAGGCAGAGCAAAATTTACTCGTAGGGTTAAACGTTTTACCTTGGCTTTCTGGAAAAATTTGCATTTTAAAAGTTCTGCTGCTGTGGGCCTGAAAGATCAATAATAAATTAGAACAGAAAACAAAGACCCCTCTCAGTGAATACAGTACAAGACGTTAGTTAAATGGTACGTCTCTAATACTTTTGAATTAGTACTGTATGAATGGGGAATGAATGATAATAGCTACTGAATTAATTCACACAAACTCACTTACCACACATGAAAAAAATTAAGCCTCTCTACGGTAAAAATACCAAAAAAAAGAGAAAAAAAAATCAGTCTCTCAAGCTGCCAATTTCCCCCCTTTTTTTGTTCAACACAAGTGCAAGTGCATTTTACCTTTAAAACAAACAAAAAACAAAACACACACAAAAAAAGTCAGTTCCCCAAGTGACTCTACAAATGCAACTAAAACTTTGCTCCACAGCAATAAAAGCATAATTACGTTTTCCAAAGAGCAGCATCAATACCTGCTACTGTCATTCTTTAACTTGACTGATTTCAGCAGGTATTCAAAAGAAACTATACTGACACGATTAACATGATGCATAAACCAAAGAGAGTCATCAGGAGCATCTTCCAGTCAAATGGACAAATACAAATCAAAGCAACAGTCGTAATGTCAAAACTGAGACATTTCATTTTTACTTGCAGTTCTGTTCAAGTTTGGTTCTTCTCATCATCATTAAGTTTATATTTTTGACATTTTCAACAGATAATCACAATCTCAGAGCTACCAAAGTGATTCCAACAGCAGATTTTGTCTCCCCTAGCTTCAGGGATCAAAAAAGCTACTTATCTAGCCAAAGGCAGACTCTAGTACTGAAGCAGACTCTGGAGAGAAAACAAAGCATCTCCTGGGATGAAATGAAATCCTCCATGTTCTTTTCATCGTTTCATGAGAAGCCCATACAACCATCCAAGAGTAATTTTGACAGAGCTAAATTTAGGGAAGTCACAATCCTCAAGATTCATCACTTCCAAATGAACAGTAGCAACATCTGCTCCCATTTTCCATTTTAATTCAAGCAAGAGATGGAATATCGCACAAACTAGTTAAGATAGCGGAAAGCTTCAATTTGGAAAATTCCAGTCCCAAAACCAAAAAAATCTAAAATCTGAACTAGTCTATTGCTTTGAGGACATATCTGAAAAATAAGTGACAAAAAAAGGAGTAGTAAGTAGTCTATATGTACATATCAATTCACTCCTGCTAGAAATAACGCATCAACCCTTGACATTAACAAAAAGCATTCAATTTAGACACAGACAGTAGGTTTCATAGAGTATGGAGGTTTTTTTCTTCTCCAAAACGCCAAACTTTACAGTAAACGAGTTCTCATTAATGGTCCTGTGGAGACCACCAGACTTGGCAGTAAATCACATATATATCTTGGATGAGCAAAAAAGGAAGAGAAACAATTAAAAAGAAAAATCAGCTTCTGTGTCAAAGTTTTGAAGTTCTTTCTCAAATTACAGTGAGCCAGTACCATCACATCTCATAACAGGGCTAAGCACAGTTAAAAGCTAGATTTTAGTAAAGTTTTATCCAAACTACTGTTCTCCATTCCTCTACCATTAATTATGCCAGACACTTCTGAACCAGTCTGGACATGCTTTCTGGCCCTGTTTTTCCACCCAGCCTGTGGCAGTGAATTGCAGCTGAGGACTGTGAGCAGCATCCTTGGCACTGGGGAGAGAGAGAAACACTCACACGCAGATCCCCAAAAGAAAAACACCACAGTCTGAGACAACAACAGTGCAACGCCAGTCCTAGAATTTGCCACAAAGAGAAGGCACTTCTCCCACAACTGACACAGCTGTTGGAGGTATCTCCATGCAAAACTACATCCTGGCTCGTGAGAAACATAGAAAAATGGAGAGGACCCCCAATATAAGAATACTCGCTCTATACCGGTATAGAGTAACTGGTACACAGTTCTGAGCATCTATCTGCTGGTCATATTGCTCAATTCAAGGCAATCCTGAGTATGAAGATATTGCATGTGTTTTCATAAATTAGCATAATTACCTTAAACACTAGTGTTTCAATGCTAATGTCATAGCTACAGGTCAGGTACCTCAGCATTATGTGCTCAAGGAGACAAGGAAAACCCATTTTATTTACTTCTCATGATTTCATACCCATTTAATCTTGCCCTAAAAATTGCTGAACACTGGAAGCTAAAAGAAGCTTGATTACACAGAGCACGTTTCATGCTTATCTGTAAGCAGCCAAACTCTAGCACTAAGCTTAAAACATCAGGACTTGCTACTAAGATCAACAAGTGTAAGGGGTTTGGGAATCTGAAAACAGTACACAAATGATCCTTGAGTGAAATAAAAAATGTCAAGTATTTCAAGAATAAAGATTTTTTTCCTGATTATACTTTTTCTCTAGTATGCCTGTTGTCACCTTTTTGACTTGATGCCCTACAACAACATCCTGGACTTAGATTAGCACAACATCAGTGAAAAGAAGTACACACCATAAGAGACACACACACACAATCAGGATTGCTCTCTCAGAACAATCTTTCTCCAAAAATATACTAGCTCTGAAACTCTACAAAACAGTGATATATTAAATGCCTTAAGAAATAATGTTAATTAGAATGGGCTTCCTACAACTCTTCAGCAAAAGAAGCCTACAAAAATGGTCTGCAGAAAAATGAATAAAGGATGAATAAATTAATACTTTCATCATCTTGGTTGTCCCATCCACAAAACATAGCAAGAACAAAGAACAAATTGCAAAGATGCTATGATGTGCAATTGCCCACACACACCTGAAGGAAACTCAACAAGCTTGGAGCCACTAACTTCACAGTAAAAACTAAATTTATCTTAAAAAGTAATTTTCTCTGGAAAATAAGGCAACACTAAGTTTATGTCACAAAATGAGAAAAATCAACATAGAATTATTTATAATTTCTTCTTGAAGCCAAGAGACTGATATGTTTGGTTACCTACAGTACTGCTGATCAATCTGAACAGTCTTGTTAGACTGTATCAAGATTTATATCTTGTCTCAGACGAGAAATTAAGATGTAGAGCAAGGACTTGCATTTGATCAGAGTTTAATTCAATAGTATGTTTACCTATAAATACATTAGGTTAACAACCCAGAAGAAGAAAACGTAAGGCATCATTAGGAGGCAATTTCTTCTCCCCAGATGAAGATGACTGAAGGCTGCTATTTACAAAATTCAAATCATACACTTAAAAAATTATGTCACTGTAACTTAAAGAAGACTATATATTTAAAACAAAAAAATTCTACTGTACATGGCAATAGTCACCTACCTTTTGGAAGGATCTTTTTGAAGGCATAATGAGATTAGTTTTCTAAAAGATTTGCCATACTTCTTCGTCATCTCCTTGTCCTCTACACCTGTCTCTAAAGTGGGAGGGTCATTTTGAAGCGTCAGCATTAACACCTAAAATAAATCCAAAAAAGAGGTGTTGTAAGCAAAACCAATTCCAAACACAGAAATTACAAGAAAATAAATACTCCACAGAATACATCTATTTAGATATCTTGAGTTGCTATTGAAAATGAAGTAGTACTAGCTATCTAGCAGCATTAATAATACAGCCAACAGCATTAAGTAATACAAAGTGATTGTTACTTTCATAGGAGGGTACTTGTGATAAGGTGCTGCTCCAGTTGCTAACTCAATGGCTGTTATCCCAAAACTCCACATATCGGCCTTGAAGTCGTAACCTCGCACCTGAAACAGAATCAGAAAGGAAAACCAAGGTGATAATGTCTCAAGTTCCAAAAATAAAACACTGAAAATGTTTTCAATTTTTTGTTTAACATTAGAAATACCTGCTCCATTACTTCAGGGGCCATCCAACAGGGAGTACCAACAAATGTTTTCCTTACTTTATTACGAGTAACATCACCTCCAGTTGCTAAAAATGCACTAACACCAAAATCTGGGAAGGAGGAAAAAAATTCAAAATCTGTTAAACTACCAATAACAAAGCAAAAGTTTTACATTTTAGAAATTAAGTCAGTTCATAACAGTATACTTATAGAAACTCTCCACTGTAGAGCTGACCTTTGTTCCACGACACACTGTTCATGAAATGCTATGAAATAGAAGATACAGTTTTATTTGGGAGATCTGCACTACAATACCCTCAAGTTCAAGCTCCTAGTACGTGTCTTCCTGAATAAGGTTACAAAGGATTTCAGAACATCTGTCACTTAAGGTTTTCAAATATGCACTTTAAGCCAAAGTTTGCATCTGCTGTTGTTCAAAGACAAGAAGCTACTTCTGACAGCTACTAAATCTGAATGTGATTTGAACAAGTGGGAATATTATATGCAATTTAAATATTTCTGGAGATTTAACAAACCAAAGATCAACAGTAAAGTCATCAATAATATATATTTAATAGTAGACCAGGACACAAATAGCTTTTTCCAAATGCCAAAAAAAAAAAAAGGCTCAGTGTTCCGTAAACTGGTTACTACGCCAGCGACAGCGGTATGGGAGAGACTGGGCTATAAGCAGAAGAAAAAGCATGTTACCAATGTATGGAGAAATACTGTCAATTTTCAATGGAGCTATATGAAGAATATTTTCAACTGTACTACTTACAATCCAGTTATACTGAAATACAGTAGTTTACTGTAGACTTACTTCAATTTTTAATTTTCCTATTGCTTTCTTATTGTTACCTGATTTTAAGGTTGAAAAAAAAAACCAGTAACTACAGAAAATGTAGTTTTGTTATTATTTTACACTGGCATATTAAAACCCTCAAAATACATGTTTACATGGTACTTTGAAAGCATCATTTATACAAAAAATACAACTTCTGTCTACAGCCAGTTTTATTACCAAGGACTGCTAAACACACAGCTTTCAACACTCGGTCACCGGCTATAAACTGTGAAAGGCCTGGCAGTATGCTGAGAGAGTTGGCAGGTATCACCACCTCCTCACTCTGCTTTCCAGATAATCTCATACTAACTTGAGAGATGGGACATGAGCCTTTCTCAGTACTGAAGCTTTTATGAGACCAAATCATTTGATTCTTACAGACTACCACTCAGGAAGCACATCAACACCATCAGGGGATATTTAAGATGCTAAACTGTATTCAACTGATGCCATTGGCAAGACAAATGGCAGATATGCCAAAAGTAATTCTCAGTGGGATATATCTCATGCATCTCAGTGACTAGTTAACTTATAGCCAAGGTCCTTATGAAGTGCAGTACATACAGATTTTTGGATCCTCAAGAATTATTATAATTATTTGCAGAAATAAATGAAATTAATAGAAATATGACTTGTTACCAGTTTCCTTATACATTTGATAGGACACAGAGAAACACTGAATAATTTCTGAATCACACATCATTAACCAAGAATCCTGAAATCCGTAACTGGGTAACTTGTGGCTACAGCACTCCAAAAGAAACAGTTAAAAGTCAACAGAAAAACTTGTATCTATTGTCCTTGATCCAGCTGCAATTACCTTTTTCTTTTATTTATCCATTACTCTACAACTGCCATTACCTGCTATTTGTACAGAGCCATCCTCACCCAGAAGAATGTTGCCAGCCTTCAAATCTCTAGAATGTACAAACAGGGGTTAGCATGAAAGTACATATGTGCACGTTTATGTAAACAAATAAACATTGCACACTGAATAGTTTTACAAGATACCACTTTCAAATTTAAAACGCAGGAAAAAGAAACTGAAGTATAAAATGTAACTGAATAACAATAGAACACAGCGCAGAACTCAAACTCCCACAAATTCTCATGTATAGAAAGACCTGGATTCAGCTTTAGCATAAAATGAACAAATTCAGGGATAGATTTTAAGAAGATAAATATTTAGGTCCAAAGTCTACTTTACCACCTTTCATAAGTATATTCTCACCAACAGAGAGCTTTCAGAGCTGTAAACCAAGAATTAATGCTTTGTCACATCCAACTGCATCACTACTGAAAAAGAAAAGTTAAAAAAAAGTTTTCCCTCTTTGACCTCTTCAGAGAAGACACCCACCTTCAAGAAAGGTAAATGTACTATACACTTCTATCCAATTAAACTATTAAAGCTCAGGAATAGCAGCCATATTTTGCTACGGGGTACAGTGATGAAAAGTTACTTGGTACTGACTGTGTCAAAAATTCAGCATGAACTAAAGTGTCAACTATATCCATTTAACACACTATTCCACATAATGTTAAGAAGAAACCTCTGTGGTTGTTTTGGTTTGGTTATTTTTCTTATAGAAACATGCATTCCATTCTTAATGCATCACTACTGAAAGGTAACATAATCTGTTTCCCTATATATATATATAAACAAGAATGTATTGAAACAACAAAACAAAATCTCTGAATAATTTTGTAAACATCTCCAACTAGCAAATTCCACCTGACACAGTATTCACTGAATTATACCACAGCTTTCACCTACAATGTACATCGGAAAAAGAAGGACACTGTATCATCTTTAACAGGACTTCTGCAGTATGGCAGTTTACAGATGATTTTATAAAAATGGAGAAATGTAACAAAGAGATATCTCTCTTTTTATATTTTTTAATGTACTTTACGAAGAGATGAGGGGAATTCCCAAGTCTGACCTCAAAGAATCCTGTTATCCTTAAAGCTCATGAATGTGCATTTCACAACAATATCAGCTTAACAGAAGACTATGAATTAAGGTTTGAGGCAGATCTTCGGCATTCGAGACCAGAAGTCAAGATAATTGTTCTTTATTTCTCCATTTATCTCAATTTTCCCTCTGCAAAAGGAGGAAATAGCTCTTGATTTACATCAGAAGCAGTTCACTTATAAGAGGAGACATAAGAAGTACACAAAGAACAATTACTGTGCTATATCTGCACTACCTCCATTCTCAGAGTCCTGTTTGCAGTGAATCTGGTTTTTGTGTAATTATAATAGGCTAATGCTTGAAAGAGAGAATCCACCGCAGACACCTTCCTTAAAAGACAAATTCACTACAGTAAAATTAATTAGCAAGGTCAGAGTACAGCACTTCCAACAACCAAACAGTGAGAGCAACCTCTGGGTTCTTTCAGCAGATACGTATACACCACCCCAAGGGATCGCACAATTCACATGGTGCAAGGCATGTAAAGAGAATATACAGAAGAGAGCAATCACTAGATGCATGCACACAAAGATGTAGTTTCATAGTACCATACTCGGCTTCACATGTGGTCATGAAAAAAGATCAGTAGAGTTGTAACAGATGTTTACTGATTACCAGGAAAAAAATAATTTCACATTTGTACAGGAGTGCCTAAGCACCCAAGATTACAGGTTTTACTGTGCAACAGAATAACCAAGTTACAAAACATATCACATAAATTAGAATCAGATTAGATATTGGAGCATCAACAGGCACAGGAGTACAGACCCCAGTTCTGGCATTCTTATTGCAGCACAGGCCTATCCCAACTAGAAGAGAGACACACAGCATAAAGACCAGGCAAGTACTTATTAGTGACAAACTGCAATTAAGATTGCAGCATCTGCTCCAGCATTATCATCTGATAATTACCGATCGCATTTAAGAGTATGTGACAGAGGCAACACAGTTTGCTTAGCCAGGCCACTGCAGCTGACAAAAGTGGCAACAAACTACACAGTCAATGTGGAAAATGCTTTTCACTATGTATATGCTCCTACCTGTGTATTTGTCCATTCCTGTGTAAATAGTCTAGGCCCTCCAAAACTTCTTTAAGAATTGTTGCTATTATGGGTTCTTCAAGCACACCGCTTTTGTGCTCTCCTCTGTTGACAATATACTTTATTATATCAAGCATTGAACCTGTATTGCAGAACCAGGAAGGAAAAAAAGCAAATACAAAGCATTATCATATCAAATTCTTAAGAAAGTTGTATTTCTTCAGTCTTTCTATGCTCCACAATTTAAATCTTTGCATGTACATATAAATACTTCATGTAACTAGTTGGTAGAATAAAGCACACCGCTAACTTGTTCAAATGAGACACAGAGCACTGCTTTTTGTCAAAAACACTTAATGATCCATTAGAAAAATATGCTAACATCTTGCTAAGTAACCACTTATTTAAAATTCAGGAGTACTTCACATTTAAACAGACACATACTGCAACGGTTTATTATCCAGCTTAGATTATGGTTCTTGTGTTCAAAATGTAGACACACAGCTGCAAGGTTGGAAGAAGATATTCTCTGCAAACACATGATGACAATGTTCCCAGTGATACAGTTTGACATTGAACTTCAGTTATTATAAATTTCAAGGCATTCAATAGAAACATTTTGGTTTTAACCAAGCATTATTCAACAGCTCATACAAAATTCCTGTCATGAATCACTGGTTTATCTCGTGTTCTATGCTTGCTTTTGATCGCACTGACCAATTCAATCAATGTGACGTAACAAGTGTTACGAGCATTTCCCATCCTTGCTTTCTAGCATCATGGTGCAGTAGTCTGCTGCCATCAAGACTAATCTTGAAGGACATCATGCAACAACCAGGACCATCACATCTTAATTTGGAGTCTCTCTTTCCTAAGCTAGAAGCACATTCATCCCCTTTCTCCTCTCCCAGAACCAAATAAGTATTTTATCCCATTAACCATCATGATAAAAAACTGCAGTAAGTGTTTTGTTAGTTTAAGCAAGAAGAAGGATGCAACATGTGTAATACTTGTCCTAGGATGAATTTTCCTTGAATAAGGAATGAGTAACACTCTTTATGAATTCAGAAACATATGCATTTTTACAAAAATAGAGTGAATTCTAGAGAAACTCAAAAAAAGGCCTCGCTTACAGAACTGACTTAATTCTCACCAGTTTTCCCTACACAGCCTTAATAGAGATTTTTGATATGTTGATTCAGAACAAAAATTAAATTCTGCTGATGTAACTACCTTATCTCAGTAATTCTTAGCCTGTACTATAAATACACATACACAAACATTTTCAGCTTGCACATTCATGCTATAACACGCCTACATCTCAAGGTTCATCCTATATAATATCTACCCCCTCTGATTACTTTGTTTAGGTGAATTAACTCAAAGAAGGTACATTCGGAAAAAAAAATTCTATTTCCTTGCAGCTGAACAAGTAAAACCAGTAACTTACCCCCACTCAACAGCTTCATAACCAGCCAAAGTTCATCCTTCACCACAAAAGATGTGTAATAGGTCACCACATTGGGGTGATTGCATTGACTCATTGCTTGAATTTCTTTCTGTAAGAAATAAAAAGCCCAACATAACAGAGCCAGCTATCAGTTTTGATTGCACAGAGAGACAGTTTAATTTCCAAAGTGAAATACTATAACAGAACTAAAGTATATACAGAATATGCATCATGACATTAAAACATTTCAATTTACCTATAGATCTGCATGCAAGAAAAAAAAACATTATTGCTTTGGCCAGGAGATACAGGCAGAGCTACATCACTTTTCTTCTGAGAACAGCAAAGATATTACTTTAAAGTTCCAAATTCACAGTAAGCAATGAAGAATAAGTAGTCTCCAAGAGCTGAAGGTGTGGGTACAGGCTGGACAACAAAATGCAGGGCAAGATCAAAATTTACTGCCTTTCCTGTTCAAAAGGGATACAAAGAGTAGAATGGGAGCAGGTGGTAAAGGAGAAAGGAAGCTGTCATACAAAGGACACAGCACCAGTGGCTCAGCTACTGTGAGATGGACAGGTGGACACCAGAGCCACGCAATCAAACAGAAATGGAGAAAAAGCAATGTTACAGACCAAAAGTCAGAGGAAACAACTGACTAGAGGAGCCTACAGTTAACAACAGATGCACAATGTGGCACTACCAAGTAACACCATCTATGACGTGCCACAGCTGTACACATTAAGAATGACAGCCTTGTATCTGTTAATTCAAGCAGAGTCCCTTTTCTATTCACACTTTCACATATTTGTTCTGTACCACCTTTCTGGCAGCTCTCATTGTTCTGCCAATCCTTTACATAGGAACATGTACTGGAGAGTTTGGCCTCACACCAACTTGAGCTCCCACAACCCTACTTCTCCCACTCCACCTTTGGCCACAAACTCTGATCCATCCCCGGTGCTAGAGAACATGGTCCTGGAGATGAGCCAGTCAGGGAGCCAATCCAGCCCAAAAACAAACTCTTCCACCTCTCCTTCCTCCATGAAAAGCAACTGCTTTGAGGTGGACCTGTGTTACACTTTGACTCACCAGCACTTGTGCAAGGCAGGCACTGTGCAGGTCCCACTTAGGTTGATTAAAACTGCCACAAATGCCATTTTCAACTTCCAACTTCAATTTAGCAAATGTTTGAAAGAGGTTTTTTGTTATTTGCAATGCACTTGAAATCACAGCTGCTTTCTAATAAAAAGTTAATTATATGTATTAAAGACTGTGATTTAATCTCATTATGCTTGCTGGCGACTATTAAAGTCAGGCTGTAGTTTGAGACACATTTCAGCTTGTCCTGTTGTCCAAAGCCCTCCTCCTTAGGCAACTTCTGAGTCCTGGACCACAGAAGGAAGAATGCTTGGATAATGAGTCAATGAGACTGAATAACAAGAGTAATTTGCAAGACAGCTCCCCTCATTCCCCTGGAAGGTAGTAGGTGGAAAACAGAAGACAGACATGTGGGGTACATTTCCGTCTTAAACACACATCAAATCACTGTCTCAGGTTCTTAACTCAGCTACCCATTCCAAATGAACTGTAACTCTCCTACTCCTGATTACTATTTCATTTCTTACACTGTTTTATTATTTTCCTATGCTGGTAATACAACAATAGTTCAAAAAGTCCACCTGCCACTACTGAGAAAAATGCACCTTACCTATTTTTTCTCACACATTAATAATGTAGAAATGTAACTAATTGACTGAGATAAGCTTCACTATTTTAACTGAAAAGTGCTTTGAATATTTTATCTACCTGTATCAACTTGTGGGCAAAAACTGAGCTACCACAGTAGTCATGGCCAAAGGCACCTTGTGTCTCAGCTTTGGTGACTTTTTTCAAAGACTCCTTGCAAAACAAAAATAAACAAACAGAAAGGACTCCATGAGAGATAAGGGCTGAAATTTTAGTCAGGAGAGAATTAATTTCAGACCTGCAGTACTAGAAAGCCCCTATCACACACAGAATGGTAAGCCTTCATAAAATTCAGTTATTTGTTTGAGGCCCTTGATATGCACAGATAAGAGAGAAAAGAATTCACCTAAAATATGCTGCCAGAGGAACAACTTGCAACAGAACATCCAGGAGAACAATCCGGAACCTCCTTCGCATTCACGTCACCTTAAACATTCAACAGTACCAAATCCGTAACAGCAATTTCAGTCTCTCCCTCATCCCCCTGCTTCTCCCTGCCTTGCACTAGCACGAGCATTTGTGCACTGCACCAGGCAATATGCCCAGGTTAAAAGCTAACCTATTTTGGCCAGGTTATTCCTGATACAGTTTCACTGAGCAGCTGCACAAAAATGTCTGTCGGCCTCAGGGCAGGTGGGTGACACAGTTAATGAGCAACTGCAGGACGGCTCCTTTCAGTGCTCGGCTGCAGTGCCCACAGGGCCTGTCCCACTCCCAGTGACTGGGCAGGTGCCACCGTTCGCAGGTGCTTGCCCAGGGGCTACTCCACCGGCACCCAGGCATGGCCCCTAACAGGCATGAGGCTCCTCCAGAGAGGCTGCCTCCAAGGGCTATCCAGAACAGAAACACCAACAGCCTAGAAACACTGTTCAATCAAACAACCATTCTGCAGAATACTGTTTGTCTTGTAGTTTTGAGGGTTTGATTGTTTTTAAAAAAAAATGGAGGTAAGAGGATGGGGAAGATACCCAGTCAGGACAGTACTAAGGACAGGAACCTTTTCCTTGGCTCGTGGGGTTAAGTTACACTTAGCTTACAATAGTGAGAACACAGGATATTGCAGGAAACAGAGTATCAAATTTCAGGAGTTTGGCAGTTTGTGTAACCTTAGTATTATTTAAACTCCCTCTCACGCTGCCTTTCTATTTTAATTGACACTGGCCCAAATCCTAAGTCTGCTTACGTGGGCACCAGGGTTGCTGCATTTCCACTTCTCTGAAGGCCACACAGCTGAGAATTCCTGAAGGGTGCCCATGCACACCATCCGTAAGCACTCAGCACCAGCATTTTACAAAACAGCGTGTTCAGAGCGCAGACAGTTTTAGAACATCCCTGTGCCAATAAAAACTGTTTCATCGGGAAAATGAGTGATCAGAAACTGATTAGATTCAAAATTTTTAGACTCAAAATCTCCCAAAAACGCAACAGCACTCTAAATGCTATCAATTGAAATAAAAATATTAGTACAGTTGTAACAAGAGTTTTGAAGGTCAGTGATGCCCCTTTCCAGAAAAACATATCTATTTTTTAAATAAAATTTTTAAATCTCTATTAGAACTGAGTCAGAGCAAGTATACTGACCCTCACAGAGAAAAGCTAATTACGTATGTGTATGCATGCACATGTGTGCATGCACTTTTTAAACTCTGCTAACCAGGAACTGGGAAAACCAGAATTTATGTTCAGATCAAAACAGATCAACAAATAAAAGAAATAAAAATCCTGAGCACAGAAAAGCAGAAATTGACTTATGTTAAAAAATAAAAAAGATGGTATGGACAGTTGTCTTTGTACCAAAAGAAAGCAATATGGGACCAAAAATTCTAGACCTACTGCCTCATTTGACAGACAGTGGAGACACGTCAACAGTAAAGACACTCAAGCACTTGGTTAGGTAACTTTGAACAAGCTGGTAACTAACTGCAGTCATTTCTCTAGACCACATGAATCTCTCTTGCAGATTTTTGGCAGTTTTGTCTGATTTTATTTGTTGTAACTTTTTAATTCTTAATTCCCATTATTAGTTCAAATTCTAACTAAAAAGATCCAATTTAAACCACTTTATGTTACAATTATTAGTATTTATCTTTTTATAGAAATGTTCTTTGTGGACTGTAGATGTTAATACATCATGCATAGCATCTCACCTTGGGCTGTTCTCTTTTTAAACACAGTTCAGAATTTATCTTTCGAGTTTTTAGTTGACAGAATTCTCACTACCCCAGAAGCAACTTCCACTAGTACAATCCTCTTAAAAAACACAACAATGTCGCATACAAGCTGTCACATAAACTGAAGGTGAATGCCATCAATCACCAGGGGAAGAGCATTTTGGGTCCTCCACTGTAAAAAAGCCATTTTATCTGAAGAAACTGGACGGACCATACCCTCTGTATCAAATTCAAGATATCTTTTGCACTGGCAATTCCCTGCTGAGGAGATCATTTCCTTCAGAGGCAGGAATTTCTGCATTAGAAAAAGCCCACAGTCTCTAGGCAGTAGTATAACCTGTGGAACAGAAGAGAGTGTTCTCACTTTTAGAATGGTTTTGTGTCCTTAAAATCTTGTTATGCTGCCTATATATAAATATGCATTAGTCTTATAAGCACCTAACTAGGAGCACTAGAAAGCAATAGGTTTTGGATTTTAACAGTTCTTTGTGACTTTGTCTGGATTGCCATAACCAGTGTAGAGTAAAAACTCCTGCAGTTCCTTTACAAAGGGCCTCTTACAGGTCTTTTTCTTCCCTGATCAGTGGCCCAAACAAACAGCATTCCTCAAACAGCTTCTTATGGCCTATGGGACAAATGTGTACTAATAGCTTTAACACGAGTTTCCCTATGTAGATGGAAATGTAGCCATTCCTCCTTATCTCCTTGAAAGTTATCATCACAAAATAATCCAACATGTTTTGGTGGTTTAGACGTTTTAAGGAGACCTACCAAATTTTACCCTCATTTTTTTAATCAGCGTTTAACAGAAGGAAAATGCATCTTTCCTCAGTATTAAGAAAAAACAGACAACCAGACAGTAATCTCTTAAAAACTGAGTCTCTAGAAAACAAGGGGTTAGGGTCTTCCCACAGTTATCCCAAGCTGGGATTCAAGTTTACAGATCTTGTTTTTGTGACACTAGAAAATACACATTAGTAAATTATATTTTTAGGGAAGGGTAAAAAGTCTTCCAGATTATTTTCAAATCCTTCCTTTACATCCTGCATAAAATTCTACCCTCACTCTTCGACCAAGGAAAAAACAAAACCAAACCAGAAGGTAAGTCTCCGCGTAATATATTGCTACCCGATTTACTTACAAGTAATTCATCCATACTGGTTTGGCATTTTTCTAAGTTGATCCTCTTTATTGCTACACGTTCTTGCCTGGGTTTGCACAGCGCTGCCTGGACAACTGCTGTAGCACCGCTACCTGAAAAAGAGCACAGAAGGAACAGTCTTAATACAACAGGAGTCTAAACCAGTGACCAACATAGAAACATCAACTGACAAAGAACTTCAAATCTGCTGTTTATCCTTTTGCAGTGCTTTCCCCACATGCATACCTTTCCACTAGGCAAGACACTTTTCTTCTCAGATGGAAAAGAAAAACCTCAAAGCTTCTGTTCCATACTCCACAAAAAATTCTGAAGTCAACAACTTAAAATGATGTGTTCATTTTTCAAGACACAACCACCACCCCAACGCATTTCATAGTTTGGGAACCACTACACTTTTGTCTATAGACACAGTTGTTCAATCAAGAACATGACCTCCACAGATGATACAATTTAAAAGCCTTACACACTGGGGTGGGGAGTGTGCTTTATCAAATGTTATTTCTATGTGTTCTTTCAAGTCAGTCCCTGTTTAACCAGGTTTTTTTCCCCACTATGCAATGAACAGAAAAACATCAGAAAAACTGTATATGCCAAATCTTCCACAGTTCCACCAGTGTTCCTGCTCATTCATCGTGATTAGAGTAACATCCTACGAAAAGCATGCTGATTCTCATAAAGAGCATGGGAAGCACAAGTATCACATCACCACTGAGAAGATGGAGGTCACTGAATGGCCCATAAGAGAAAGTCAGTCACGCTTACTTGGCATGCAAATCACATACAGCCACACCACAACTATGCTGATAATAAAGCCTGGGGGAATTGAACAAATCTGGGAGAAAGGAATAGAATAATTTTCTTTAGTATGCTTTATTTGTGAACAACAAAAGTAAAAGGTCTCGTTGCTTCTTTTATTAAGCACCCACCAGCGTTGCCCCAGTCAGTATTGCCTCACTAAATTAATGAAATGATTGTAAGTAATATTGAGGAAGAGTTTTGCTCACATTGCACATCTTGCTGCCCCATCAAATACAGCAGTGTGTGCTTCCTCACAGTAATTACATCATGCTCATCCATGTAGAAATCTAAAATCCTCCAAGTAGCTTCTACCTGCTATTCTAAATATTTTATTATAAATTATGGATTTCTGATAAGTCATTTGAGCAACGTTATATTGGCCTGCTTATACACTACATTCTATTTATTTGGCAAGTCCTAGATGAATACAAATTGTGAACAAAAAGCCTTTTGTTGTCAAGCTCTACAAACGTGGATTCAGTTACCAGCCGACTTAAGAACAATTGAGAGCTTTTCCCTCTGCACATCTGAAAACAGCACCAACAATACCTCATGACTGAAAGTTATTGTCCCTGTTTTAATTGCTATTTGCTTAGCTATTTTCATGTATTGTTGGTTCACATGATGTTTTCACTCAAATCACAAAGCTTTTTAACTGTTTATGAATTTCATGATAAAATTCTGAGCTCATCTTCAAAAAAAAGTTTCAACAGGACTAACTAGTCATGTTTTTGCAGGATGTGGTCACAGACAAATATTGACATGTCCTGTTCTGTCTGCTTATAGAACAAAGCCTTTAAAAATTCCAATAGTGTAAGTAATAAAAGAATTAAGAGATTTTAAAAATTAAATAAGGCGTCCCAAGGAAGGAACCACCAAGTCAGCACAATTCAGCTCGGGTAAGACTCATCAACATCACTTTATTGAATTCCTCAGTAGACATTGTTACTTTGATTACACAACTATAGGTTGAAGCAGGGTAAAGAAACCAAATTTTTAGCTATTACATATACAGGAACAAGGATTGAGATTTTCCTTATGTGTCTTTTTCATCTATGCCAGTAGTTTTGTCTACATGCAGGAAACATCCAAGATCATTTTCAAAATAGATTTATAAGGCCACATAAAAGACAAACAGAAAAAGTACACAGAAAAACTATTCACCCAATGCCAGGATGAAATCTTGACTGCTTCCTCAAGTTAAATGACAGTAAGTAACACTTCAAAACATTTTGGAAAAATAAAGTTACAAAAATAGTACATTTTTCCATGTTTTCTCCTCAGACAGAGATGACTTGCAATGGGATGTTCTTCACCTCATGAACGTGATGTACTGGCAAAGCAAAAAACTTTCTAGGTTTAGAATAAGGCCAATATACCTGGTTTCTTCTTTCTCCTGCTTTCTGAATACTCTACACAATACAGCATTTTGACAGTAAAGACGATTTGTGCAGTCTGCATTCTCAGTGGGACCTACATACATATAAAACTCACTCAAAAATGCAGTCTGAAGTACTGAAGGAAGAGCCAGGCACTAAGTAGCAGTATGCCTCCTTCCTCTTAAAAGATGTTTTCCTCTCCTCTGGCTTACAAGGTGAACAACCAGGGATAGAGAAAAGGAAAACGTGCAGCTTCCACATCTGGTCAGAAGACTCCTTTTGTGTCAATAAAGAGATGTCTACCAAACAAGTAGAAGCGTGAAATGTTCCACAGTAGCTTTTAGAAACCAGACTACCCACACAAGCATTCAGTTGAGAGATAACAGACTACAGAAGTCATACATTATCATACAGTGAAACTGAATTGTCACAGACAACTATTTAGCATAACAAATTAGGATCACAGAAAATGATTGCATAGAATAGATTACAGTCAACCGTTCCTTGTCAGAAGGTAGGACTTCAGGTATGCTGAGCATTAAAAGTCTCCCAAAACCCTCACAGCAGAGAATACTAACTACGCCACAACCAAAGCACAGACAGGTTCTAGCATCCAGTCTCTATTTAGGAAACTGGTATGAAATTATATATATATATGTATAAAGAAAGCTCAGGTTGGATAAACCAAGAAGCCTTTGCATCCAGTTGTCTCCTGGAGAAGAACAAAACAAAAGGATTACCAGTGGTCAGACTCAAGCAGGTTTGTACAAACAACAGGTTTTTTCCACTACTGGAAAAGTCATTCTGCTACAGACAAGTTCTCTTTGCCAATTTCAAAAGATAGCAGGGAAATAATGCAATTCCAGTCCACATCAAGATGCCTGCTACTCCTGTTACACAACAGACAACCGGTCAGAGTGTTTCATCTTGTCCTCATGTATTTGCTGCCATCCTTCCCTCTAGTGCAAGTATGCCCTTAGAGACAACCTGCCCCTTCATGCACTCCCTACTCTCCTGCCCTCAGTGCAACAGAGCCATTAGAATTGCTGTAACTATTTGGATTCACACAACAGAAACCTTAAAAAGACCTTCCACATATAGCCACACTCTTCTGAAAGGACATAACCAAAAAGCAGTTTTCTGCATTCCACTTACATACTTCACATAAAACTCATAAAAACTCCACAAATTATCCAAGATTTAAGCTTATCTGAAAACGTTCCTACAGGTTGTTCTAAATCTGACATAAAGAAATTTTTTCTCTTTTTTTTTAACACAAATTTAACCCTTGCAGAACCTGTTTCCAGCTGGCAAAGAGAGGATATTTGAACAACTGTGATTAGCAACTGACATTAACATTTTAGTTTTAACTAGTCTCCACTAGTCAAGCCTCAAAAACATAGACAGTGAGGTGAGAAGGCCAGACCATATCACATACATACTGCACATGCACACATCCCTCATATAAGGATGTGATACTTCATTTATTCCATTATTTATAAATGTCTGACACTTTCCACTCATTATGGCATCAACATTTCTTTTCAATTTTCTTCTTCTCCTTAAAAACAAAAGTCAGTAAGCTCATCAGACCATAATGATTTATCAAGTCTTTTTTTTTTTTTTAGTAGCTCAGTGTTAGTCTCTGCAGTATTCCAGAACAAATGTCTTTTAAAGATTTCTGCATTCCAGGTCCCTACCCAAACAGACCTTCCCCAGCATCACAGTGGTTCTAATTTCTGAAGAGGAGGACGAAATTTGTTGATAACAGTAAGCGTTCTTGTTGCCTAGGTATCTGAAGGGTTAGACAGCAGTAGCAACTGGAGAATACTAAACACCTTATCTCAGAATCTACAAAGTCTTACACATCAACCTATACTATTCGCATTTTTATACACATCTTCTGCTCCCCCAACATACAGAAACCTCCTATTAAATGTAGCTGCTAGTGGACACAAATTTTGTCATCCTCAAATTCAAGACTAAATTGTAGCTATCCGTAAAAAGCCAGTACTAAACAGAATCAAATCTATGAAAACAGATGAAGCAGCCATGAAAGTATTTCTATTTAATCTCTCAAGACAGCCCATTCCTAAAGAAGAGTCCCCTAGATCATTCTTAAATGTAACTCATACACAGTTGTAACTGCAGGATTCCCTCTATGTAGAACAGAATGTATTTGTGCACACAAACTGTGAGTGCACAAACCTAGGTTAGGTTTCCACTCATGAAAACGTGTGGAGGTTTTTTTATGTAACATACAAAGCTTCTGTGCTTATATACAAGCTTGGACAGTTATGTCATATATACTGTATATTGCATGCAATATTGTGTAGCATATTTCCAGCATAAATGTGTTATGAATTGATCAACACTTCAAAATATTCCAGAGTAGCACTGGGTCAAACTAGTCTCTTCAATTTTGAAAGAATAAATTCTGTTGCTGTCAAAGCAATACTTTCGGTTAAGAAACAGAGAACAAAGAACCTTTAATTTCTTTTGGTTTCTAGCTTTTACTCCACAACACTCTAGACAACTTTCAGTATTACTCACTTTCTTTCATATTAGTTCCATTGATTAAAAATTAGTTATAAATCAGCTGATTAAAGCTCATTTACACCACCATACTAAACTCTAAATCTTTCTGAAACTTAACTTCTTCACAGAAAATGAGTCATAATTTCCCTTCACATTGTCATGACATAAATACTTGTGTTCTTAAGAACCCCACGATAATTATGTAAATACAATTTACTAACAATTTCTGCCCACTTTGTGTTCTTAATTCATGCTGGGATTAAATCTCTCCCCTTATAACTCACCTGGATACTACTTTGCTTATCCTAGCCATTAGGCTTATGACATAATTCACTTAAAATACAGTAAGTGTTCTATGAAATCTATGCCCATACACAGAATTGGTACTTCTGCATTTTCAACATTCAAAAAGTAATCACTTTTGATTCTTCATTGATCTATACAAAATGAATTTGCTTTGCAGTTGAACATTTAAAAACATCATTATGGCTACAGAATCACTGGGTTACTCAACTGTTGTATTTACCTTTTTCTGGGAGAGTAGCTTACACATAGTCTGAGGTCTAGCTTATCCCAAACTACTCCTTAAAAGCATGCTGTATAAACAATCCAGAAAAATCTCTCCAAATACGCTAAAGGTCTGCAAATATTTCTGTGATCCCAATGAGGTCTTAGAGAAATAGTCTAAATGTCCACATCAAAATGATTATGTGTTATAGAAAATCTCCAAGAAAATATCTCTGCAAGCATTAAGCCAACCTGTACTAAGGCTAAGATACAGCAAGCTTCAGCACTGACCAGATGACATATTCTCCACACAGGAAGAAAAAAGGTAGGGGGATTCACAATCAGCAATAAACCTTTACATACATGAAAAACAGGAGCAGGAGGGAATGATCTCACTTTCTGAACTATTCTCTTTATTTCCTCACCAAAACAGTAAAAGGACTGGTTATAACAGATGTTTTGAATAGACAAATTATAGAAAATATTTTGAGGTTTGCTATGCAGTACTATGTTACCTCCCCCTGTCAAATCTGCAGAACAGAATAAAATTCTCCTGCCAAAAGCACAGGAGAATGCACATCTACTTTCTTGAGCACAGAGGGTTCCAGCATCAAAGTACAGCAAATAACTATCGATCACAAATTATTCAGGAAATAAGACAAAATGAAGCTGTACAAAAAAAGTGGAGAACCTAGATCAATGATCTGGAAAATGTAAGTCTTACTTCCCTCCATTGGTGAGCCCAGACACACTACATTGCAGGAACTCTTCTGAAATGTCTATCTTATCTGACAAATAATTAGTTATCACCACCAGTCATCATTAAAAGGATTTTAAAAGTGTTCTACTCTGACTGACAAAGGTATTTAAGAAATCTGTGGCTAGAAAGTGAAACCAGATATATTTAGATCTGACATAGGTTTATTTAACAGTGACTGTGTTCAGTTTTGAAATGAAATATCAGCCTAAGTGATGGCTTTTTGCTTTCAGACACTTTCTTGTTAAAGAGACTTCTGCCTAGAGCCATACATATCTCAGCACTCGTCAGCTTGATACAAGGCCATCACTAAGATCAGACTGAAAAATCCAAGGATGACCATTAACTATGTTTGGGGCATTCAAATAAACCTAGCAATAAGCACACAGTGAGAATGGGAGGATAAAAAAATAGAGACTATGCCCACTATCTCCTTCCACTTCAGAACTCTCCCCTCCCTCTGTGCCCTGCACAGCTCTTCCAACAGAGACTGACAAGTGCTGACATTAAATCCCAGTCTGAGATTATTTTTTTCCTTTGTCATAGAGGCTTTATGTACTCTATTAATACAAGTAAAATAAATGAATCATCAAAAATAAAGCCACTGTGGTTGTTAAGTGTATGGGAAAAGCAATAAATTAGAGGTGGATCAAGATGATGCTTTCTGTTGAAGTTCAGTAGAAGCAAAGCCTCACTACTGGAGAATTACATCCTGCTACCCCATACACTCACATCACATACAGCACTGTCTTGCCTTTGAATCTACAGTATCTTTAGTATCCCAGCTTCCTTATGAGTTTTTCTATTCACTGTACTGTATTTAGTTCAGAACATAGTTTTATCCCCCTGTGCTATCACCATTAGTGTTTAAAACGACAACACCACAGAGACACAGCCCCACGTTTCAACACTGGAAAAGTTTTATCCCTATCACCCAGAAAAATAAGATACAGTACATAACAAAAACACATTCCTGCTGGTTTTTTAAGAAAGTACCTACAAAGGAATTCAAGTACTTTGGGTAAGATAATGTGTTATCAAAGTTGAGGATCAACTTTTAGAAGTGCATCAGTAACAGACAGCAACCACAACGCCTCTCCTTTTGCCTGTCTTTGAGTATGAATCTGCACACACTCCAATCACATCTTCATACTTTACACTGAAGGAAAGATATAGACAAGTCGCAAAAGAAAGTGGAGTGATTGATGCCAAAAATTCAGGCAGTTTAATGCTCATCTGTGTGTGTCGTCACAAAAATTAACTTTTAACTGAGTACTTCATGGCCTTGAGTGTTCTTACATGAAGGTCACGGAGCTCACGAGGAGCCTGCTACATTCCCAGATCTGAGACCATCTTCCCATTCATAAGCATTCTACACCACAGAAATTTCAGCACCACAGCTAGTAAGGAAAACCTAAAGCAGTCCACTTTCAACAGGTGTTATCTTCTCCCTGACTTGTCCTTTAAAATAGATGAATCATCTAAATAAAGTTGAAAGGGAACTACAGCAACTCAGATTAGACTATCTAGGCAAGCTCCCTATTATAAATCCTACCCAAGACTAAATTCCTTTTGCTCTGCTCCACATTTCAAATATCTTTATAAGAACTGTTATTTGTAAGAGAAAAATGTTCATATACAAAATCCACAGTTGCCACTATTTCAGAATTTGGAGTTATTAGAAATGGAATTTGCTTTGTGGAAATGTCAGGATAAGACTGGTGTGACCAGCAGACCCTGCTCCTGATCCCTTGTAATGTGGTTAGCGTAACTAACACGACTTTATAAGGTAAGCAGCTATTCTCTGTGACTGAACAGGTCCCATAGTCATTCCTTTTTCCTTATTCTCAGGCCCTGAAGGTCCTGTGAACCAAGTAGACAAACCAGATTTCCTCTTCCTCTCCCTACCAGCCTCAAGATTCCTGAGCATCAGGGCAATTTACAAGTCCTGAGGAGGGACAGCGAGACCCATGACCCCTGGTGGCCAGATATGCTTCCATCATCATCTGCTTCCTCTGAGGACGGACTCTTACGTGTGTATGATCCTCAAGTCTATATTATGATTGTTGTATTGATGCAGCAAACAATGTATTGAATTTTTACCCTATCTGCAGAGAGTCCAGGTGACTAGAAATAGTAAGTTAAGTTGTATTATAAATTCTGTATTATTTAGTTGATGAGAAGTCATGTTAGGGTCTAGGCAATTAGAAATCTTAAGTTATCACATTATAAATTCTGTATTACGCTACTTATAAATTGTACTAAACTGATTCTGATTGTAGAAACTCTGTGCCATTCTAATCACACGTTCTGTGCTATAGTATTCATACTATCTTGTTAAGAAAATAAAGCTTCAATTATAACTATATTTTAGTGCCATCATCATTCTGCCAAGGATCCCTAAAAGAACCTGTCTGTCACCTTAATGGTAAGCTTGATTAGCAGATACTTTGGAGCAAAGAGATGTTATTCTCTGGTGCATAATTGACTTCTCATGCACCGCAAAATTATTCTGCTTACATATGCTGAAAAAGAAGAATATGAGGGGAACAACCAAACCACAGAGACAACTTACTAAATACAGCTGAACCTAAGGCAAACAAGTAATTTAGCTAAAAACATTCAGTTCTGACCCCAAAACATGTTGAACCTCTCATAAAACATGCTACTTAAAACATACAATATGGGCATCAAATGTGAAATGCAAACAAAGTACTTCTGTTCCAGTTTGCAGAACTCACACTTTTCTCACAAGTCCCATGGCTTTCAGGTCTGCTTGATGTATCTTATAGCCACTTTATATACCTTGTCCACTTATACTCGCTTCACTATCGTGTTTCTGAAGTTGTGATTATGACGTAATATCAAGCACAGCATTTTAAGAGCTTAATGAACTAAAGAGCATGAAACTGAACTGAGCACTGAAAAGTCAAGTTCTATACCTGGAATGATTTCTCCTCTCAAGCACATTACTTCCATATGAGTTGCCGTTATTAAGACAAAAAAAAGTGAAACAAGGCGTTATGTGTAAGGGCAAAATAAACTACATTTGGTTTCTATACGAATTTCACTACAATTTACTTATGGACTAGAAAACACGCGCGCCAATAAACAATGAGTAACATTACATATAACAGTCCATTACTTAAACAGATTTAAAGGAATACTTTTCTTTAGGGCTAATGAAAAATAACTAGCTAAATAAATAAATCCATTTGAGCCCAGCACCTAGGGGGAAAAACAGGAAGATTACTGTGTTAGTTTGTCATTAGGTTAGATTATCTAAAAGAATGTGCTGGTAGGAATGTGGATCATCTTTAAAGGTTTTCTGAAAGGATTCTTGAAAAGACCAAAACAAAGAGCTGAGCCACAAGTAATAATGTCACATATACAAAAGGTATTATTATCTGTTAAACTAGCTCAAAAGACAGAGGAGGGGGGAAAAAGCTCTGAGGTGCATGAGGCCATCTCCAGTTAACATTAGTTTTGTAATCAGATATGCTCTGGCTTCCTTCAAAATAAAAAAGAATCCAAATTCACTCACACCGCAAATTTGTTAGGCAAAAAGAAACACAGAAAGTAGCAGCCAAAGCACTTGCAGCAGGCTCTTTCACCCACACTGCCACTTGCTCTCGCAGCGCAGTCGGCAGCACAGCCATGCCGCACAGCCGGCACAGCCCGGGCAGGGGGCAGCTCCCATTGTACACATCGTGTTGGGGCTGTTGTGTGACAGGGAGAAATGTGGATGTACTGCACTCCACGTTAATGAATCCAACAAATTCATATTCATTCTGCATTTTCAAAACAAAAGATGTGAAAAATGTAAAGGATACTACTTGGTTTAAGAATTTATGCATTTTATATGCCATGTTATTATGCATTCATCCTCACACGAAGAGAAACACGGATTCTGATTGTTTCATTCTCCCTGTTGTGCCATCATCAATACAGAAACCATTATTCAATAAGTATACAAATCTTAACATCTGGAAGGCTAAACTCACAGTGAAAATGTCTCCGCATAACTACACAAGAACTTGATATCAGGTATTCACTGTGGGGCCAAAAGTTACCTTACTAGGGTATCATCCGAACTCCACAGAATTCCTTGTTACACAAACAGGATAAACTGAAGATTTGCTATGCTGAACCAGACTTCCTGCCTAGAAAAAAAGCTGTTAAGAAAGAATTACTGTTCATTTCTGAAGTAGCACTATAAACAAATGCTGGTGTTGATTTAGTTGGCATATTTTATTGTTTGTCATTTAGTTTGAAAGTAAACACTTGGAACAATTCTAATACCACGAACGCAGTATTTTCCAAGTCTTCCGGATGTCACCACATAGTGCATCATTCTCTTCTGAGAATGAAGAATGGCAATCTACCAAAACAAAGGCATTATTGCTACTGCACTGTCATAGAGATCTCTAATTAATACTGCAGTGTTGAGCTACAAATCATCTTCAGCTACTTCCAATAGAATGTGCCTGTTAGAATTTAAGTTCACTGCAGCTGCACACTACAAGCAAAAAAACATACCTATTTCTCATACTGCTTCATATGAAGTGATGGAAGAGTTGGAGCAATATAAATACTATCATATCATTAAATTTTCATTAGGTGATTCTAATCTAATTCTAATGAAGTTCCTATTATTAGTCTGAAGTGGCTCAGAGTCTGGAAGCACAAGACACTAACAGGAATAAATTATAAGTTTAAATTCAGTCCCTGTAATAAAATGTCTTCAAAGTAGAGAAGTGAGAAGAAAAAAAAACAACTTTATAATTGAATGGCCATGCTTCTGAATCTGAGTATGTTGCTTCTCAGAAGTCTAAAACAACAACTCAAGTTTATGATCTTCTTCATATTACTCCTACAAGACAGAAACCACAATCAACAAACATACAATATTTTTCTGGTCTGTTAAATTAACTATTTTTATACCACTACCCTGAAGCAGGTATACTTGGCACATAGACATTCAATATGGATCTTGACCTTCAAGACCTTTAAGTACACAATTCTTCTGAAAGCATGTCTAGAAACACAAAAAAGCTTCAAATTTTCAGTCTGCTGCTAGTTCTCATTTCTCTGAGTGCATAAGCAAAGCTGTGTAACATAACCATTACATCAGCCTTATAGGACATTCTCAAGTTTCATCTATATTTAACTTACAATCACAATACCTCAGAGGCATTTAGACATCCACAGGAATAATTAGGCTAATAAAATTATTCAGAAATTGTTATTTGTAAAGGCAAAGGATTAATGGAGACAGCTAATTTATCATACTGAAGTTTCACAAAGCTGTTGACTAAAGCCACATACCTAGTCAAATATTAGGAATTTGACAAAGGACTGAAAATATTAACTCCACCAACACCACAAACTTATCAATTCAGCTAACAAATGGAGAACACTGTTCAAACTTTTCACTGAACTTCTCTCACAAGGAAGCTGCAGGACTGTCACAAAGAGCAGCCCTGGAAAAATGTGGCAACAAACCTGGGAATTGTTCCGAGGGACTTTTTAAAACTCACTGCCTTCATCAGAATTTTCAGCATCTCACCACTGCCATGTAAATTTTCTACAGAACAGTCACCCAGTCAACTGAAGCCTGCCTAAAACCCAGGAAGCATGCCCACTTTTCCACACTTCCTCTTTACTGCCGTTCCCCAACTATCTATCTCTGGAAAGGTAACCAACTCTCAAACTAACTCTGACTTGACAGCAGTTTCAGAAAAATTAGGTTCCTCCCCCACTGTTTGGTACCACAATTGTTTCTCCCTGTATACTCTCATTGTTTTTTCTCATTAATACATTTTCTGCTTCAGGGCAGGGTTGTTTTTTTTCCCCATCTTTTCAGTCTAGTGCTCCTAGTCTCCTAGGCACATGTTAAATACCACAGCATGGTCTCCAGCCAGAAGCACTGTGCAGGAGGAAGCAGGTGGCCAACAGGGCTGCATAGCCACCACACAACCCTAGGGTCAGCAAGGGAGGACAGCAGCCAAACCCCATCAAAGAAGGCAAGAACCAAACATTCAGCATGCCCTGCTTGTTTCACTTACAGAGTTGATCCTACAACCACAATGAATTTAGAACAGTGTTTTAGATCCTGTTCTAGAGACTGATATATACGTATAAACTTTTTTCCTTCCTAGAAGAAAAAAATAAAAGTTTTAGAAAAAATTCTTGACAACCTCATAGCATACCAGCATTGCCTCACTATGCCACTGCTGGATGATAATGTTCTTTCATCCACAAGCTTCAACCATGCAACCCTTATGCACACCCAAAGACACTCAAACTTAGCAAGAAATGGTGAAATTTAGCAGAGCCATCAGGATTTCATCCTACTAGTAAGGTTGTGCTGCAAAAGGCAGAAAAAAGTAAAAATCCACTCGCTCAATACAGTTCATTTTCTATTTACACAGGGTAAACAGTATCAACACCTGTTAAGTATGATTCCTCGTGGGGGAAGGGAGAAACTCACTTTTAATTTTGGGCACCAGAAAATTTCCTAGTGACGTTTATTTTCCAAGTTCTGCAAGGAGATTGCTCCTGTGAAGCCTCTGCTCAGCAGTACCACAGTGACTTCAGCAAACCCAAGAAGTTAACAAGAGTAACCAACTTAATGTTTAAAGTCCATTCTTTAAACATCAAGAACTGCTATTATTATGGGAAGAAAAAACAGCTTCTATCAACTGCTGCCTTATAGTTCTGAATTATTTTGGAGGGGGAGAGAACCAAAGGGGGCACACAGAAATGAAATATGACCTAGACAAGCAGCCTCTATACAAGCCACCCACATCTCCTTTGCATGGAGAGCTCACTGTTTTTTCCTCTCAAGCCAATCAGAACAGACGTGGTTTTGTTTCCAGTCAACAAAGAGAAGCTCCATTTGACAAACAGATTCTGGAAAAAAACAACTGGTCTTGGACCTAAAAGAAAGTGGTTCTTAGCTGAAAAAAAAAAAAAGTAAACCAGTTCTAAAGTTGTTTCAGAGCAAGCTACGACCCAACCTAAAATAGCTCTCCCAGGTCTGAACTTTGCCCCTGCTATTGAAATACAACGCTGGTTACAAGAAGTGGTTCCACTTTGAAGATGCAAAGCCTTGCTGTTGTAACACTTAGCAAGAGTCAAAATTATGCAATCCCTTCAAATTCCCACATGCTCACCAGTAGGACTACTCCTCTTCTAGCACTCAAGCAACTCTTGTTGAGCCAAGACTTTCCAGGTCCTAGAGGTACTGGACCTTATCTGTAGGAAGAACTTGGATGGAGAGGAAGGAAAAAGCATGGGGACTGGAGGGAAGTACACAGATTCCAAGAGCAGGAAAGCATATTTTCTATACATTATCATTACACAGCACCAGTCAACTGTCTGATGTGTTGATACATGTTCCTTTACCCTTCCAGTTACAGTAACTTTAAAACAAGCTTTATATGGTGGTTACTTGCAATCATGAGAAACCCAAAGTTTTGCTGCCTTTTTTCCTCTATTTTCATGCACTATAATTAATCTTCTTTCTGACGAGTCTGAAATCCAATTGCATGAGTTAATTTTTTTTTAAAGTCACTAAATTATGTAACAAAGTTTGATCATTGAATCACTTAAAGTCTAACTTCTTTGAAGCAATGAAAACTACAGCCTTGTCTCCCAATACATGTATTTCTAATGCAGAAAGTTCATTTCCACTTAAAAAAGAAACCAAGACGGGGGTTCCTTCCCCAACACTATTACTATCATGTGGAGACAAGGCAAATAATTAACTACAAGCTCTGCACAGCCTCATTAGCAGCACAGCACCATGAGTTTTCTACAAGGTATTTTTAAATTGCACCATGACCACCTTTACCCTGGCAACTGAATTAAAAGCCACTCCTTATTAGGATACTATATAGGGATCTAATATTTCCACAGTTTCTACAAATTTTTATTAGCAGACAGAAAATCTTGACCAATTATTCCCAAAAATGTAAAATTTAATTTACAAAATTAAACCCTTCCTGTCAAGCTACAGTTGTATTAAATTATGATTAATGTTATGAAGGCTGTATTTAATACGTGCATATACGATATGCTTGGGCTGCTGTAGCAACTTTTAAGACTTATTGGTAAGGAATAGAATTTGCTTTGGAGCAGAATTAAAGCAGATACACACTTCTTTTTACAAAAAATTTTAGTAAAAGACCTTAGGTAGCATTAAGTATTACTTATCAAATTATGCAGCTTCTCATGCAAGAATTCTGGAGGTTTGGCAAGAGCAACTATCACGTTTTACCATAGCTTTAGTTGCTCCAGTGTGGTATTTCACTAAGCACAGTTTGATTTAATTTACACCATATACATAAAAACTACTGAAAGAAAGCTCTTCTATTGTTTAAAAAAAAATAAATCTGATTAAGCACAGGAATAAGAAATTTTGGAAAGTGAATGAGACACAAGCATCTGATTAACAGAACACCACAGACCTGTAACGTGACTTCTAACTATAGAGAGGCTTTTCAAAACATCATACAGCATTACAAACATGAACACAGGTTCCTGAGAATCATAACCAGAGACCTCTCTACAGAGTCAAAGATCTCTGATTACAAAAAATATAGGAGAGTCTATTCTCCGTCAGACAAAGAGCCATTAGCAATATATGCAGCAGGGGAGAAAGAAAAAGTAAATAACATACCACGGAAACACCAACGAAGACCCCAGAGCCATTAACTGAGAGTGGTGCACAGGCTGCTTACAATAAGAACCATAAAATCGGCAGAACAGTCTCAAATGATAACTTGTTCTACTCAAAATCCCAACACATTTGACTTAGCAACACTGTGCCTTATGAGGCAACAAACCACAAGATATTTTTGAGCTCAAAGTTGGAAAGGCAAAACTAGACAAATGCACAAGTTCAACTAGGGTAACGTTTTTAATGAGTTGCAGTCAATAGAGATAATCCATCTCGTAAAAGTAACCCTTTATTTTCGATCTAATTCTGGTTGTTTCCTAGCCAAATTAATTTTCCAAGTTAGTTGCAGAAGAAGAGAGAAAAATATAATTTTATAATGAAAACTAGCACCCAACCTAATGACAGGATAACCCACTGCTTTTCCATAATAGAATCGACCTTCCACAACTATCAGTGCAAGATGACAAACATTACATTACATCCAGCAGAGGAGTATCAAGTCCAAAGTCATTTTCCAAACACAAGTCAAAGCCACTTGATCATATCAGTTTAAGACAACCTTTTAAAACCAAAACAGAAACTAATAAAAAACCCACTCAAAATAAAACAAAAAACCCAACCAAGATTTAATGCTGCTTTGTCTTATCCAGGTGATGTAAGGCTCGTTACAATGTGAAAAATACAGACAATTTTAATACTATTCAATTTCTTATGTTAATTATGATTTAAATGTTTGTTTTGTGAAGATTTATATTGCTTCTGAGGAAAAAAACTCTCATATGTACACAACATAAATCCAGATAAATCTATTTCAGTTATTTTATTCTGAATATTTGGTTATAAACCCAAACTGCATAAGAACACCTCTCAAAGTATTGCTTTTATTAGCTGCCTTTTTTTAATCCAAGTTATATCCATCTTAAAAAAAAAAAAAAAAAGAAAGGCACATACAGTAAAATCCACTGTGCATTTTAACTTAATTCATTAAAATCTTAGAAAGAGATCTCCCAGGTCTTCACTAAATTAAATCTGGGTCTACCTTAATAGCAATTACAGTTCTTATCTCTGTAACTACTGCCAGAAGGTTGGTTGGATTCTCCTGTCCTAACAGTTAGGAATCCCCTTCTAACTTCCAAATGCATTTGTTTATGGACAGCCTGTATCAATCTGAATTAATGTGAAAATTTCCTCTTAGCTTTCCACTCTATATATTTACAGATAGCAATCAGAATGTTTTTTTCCTGCTCCGGAAAAGATTAGTATATAGGCATTAATAGGAAGAGCCTCTTCCTTGCATCAGACCTATCAATCACGCAGTCATGCAGCAAGTCAAACAGGGAATCTGATCCAACAGAAAACTGACCCAGCAGAAGAACTAGTTCGCTGTCAGATCAATGAGATCCTTTCAGCAGCTGCCCGTTAGAGCAGAATAAATGTATCATGAAACTGCACACCAAGAGTTTACAGAGAACTAGTTAGCGACCTCAAAAATAAAGCAAATAACATCTCATAAGAAGCCCTCCTTAAAGCTAGCATTTTCTCTTCAACAGGCCCTTGAATATCCCAGCCATCATGAAGGATACAACAGACAAAAAAGCTTTATCATTGGAAATCCATATCACGTGGCCTTGGTTTTCAAAATAGCATGTGGCTAGACATGGATGAGCAATAAGAAAAGTTCACATTCTCACAGAGAAAAAGAACAGAACTTCTCTGACCTGCTAAATCAAAGGGATGGATGCCCATATGACTAACAATTATTTTCATTTTATAATCCCCACCAAAACTTTTAAATGCCCCCTAAAAAAGGCCATTCTGCATCTGTGCTTAGTTACCAGAGAATCTAAAGCCTGTTCTGTTCAGAAGCTTTGTGATAAACCATCATGGTGTATCACCGTGCACACCTTTCCTCCTGCAAAGCCCACAAAGGCACTTCAATATATTGTTATTTTTCTCATTTGACTGGCAAAGGGCTGTTGTAACTGAACTCCTCCCTGAAGACACTACCCAGCTCCTCAGGGAGAGGTATGAGTGCTTTCCAGAGGTGACTGGCTCTGTTTCAGCAAGTGATAACTATTCATGTTCACCATGCACTTAACCCTGGCACAGCCCATACAAAGAGCTACCAGTGGACGAAGGTAAGACTATGTCATTCTCCCCTCCATCAGATGTAAAAAAGATGCTTTAAGAGTCCCTCACCAGGTTCATTAAAACGAACAACATTCTCTAACAGCTCTAAAATTATGTCTGCATTTGGTCAAACGCATAGCACTTATAGGAGTGTTGGTTTGGGGTTTTTTGGAGAAAGTGGGGTGGGGCACGTTTGGTTGGTTTTTTACTATTTTTGATGGTATTAATTCTAAATTTAATCTCATAGCAAGTCTCCTGTAAATTAAGAGAACAAATACAAGGTGTTAATGAAAAAAGACGTATTTGACTAAGCATAAAATTTTAAGTCAACTGGTACAAAATAAATCTCTGTGAGTTTGAAATAAAGTCATGTAAGCAACCTAAACTTAGTGAAAGTTAAGGCAGGTGAGTTCATTGTGTCCAAGAATCTGATTCAATATACCCTGACTTCAATTTCCTCCCTAGGCGGTCAGTTAAAGAAATTATATCAAGATTTAATAGCACCTATAGGTAACTAGCAATAAAGTTTATCTACAGATTTAGCATCCACCTTTACCTTAGAAGAGGGATTTACTCCTCAGCAAAGATACATCTTTATGCTAGTAGAACTGCTTCCACTTGGCTAACTGATCCATTTCCCAGAGTGAGTAAGACAAAGTCCAGTAAACCCATACCCCAGGGGGGGCCTCCACAGGCAGCACCTGTTCAACACAGCACCAGACTGGTCCAAGTCAGGCACCTCCAGGGACCTGAACATCTGAACCTTCATCCCTCCTTAGCCCCTATTCACAGCCTAGGAAATGCAAACAGAACCACAAAAGCACCACCTGGGTCAACAGAAAGCCATCTCATTCTAAGGAGGAAGTACTTTTCTCAACTATTTTGTTTCTGCCTGTGGAAAATAAAATGCTTAATGACAAAGCTGAGCACACACAACTTCCAATCCAGATCAATAACATGTAGTTCTGGTTGTCATCACCCTGATAAGAGTTAGCAAGTGGTGTATAATACTGAAGATAATCAACAGCATCAGCAGGCAAGACTCCTGGACTTTTTTCACTTAAGTGGCCTCATTCCTAAGAAACAGCAGTCTCAGAGTTGGCCTTTGTCATCTGTAGTATTTGCTGGAAGTTTAAAATGTTGCGTATAAATAAAACCAAGTTATCCCAAAGTAGTTCATTTGCAACAAGCAACATATAGGCCAAGAGATGAAAAACTTTCCATCACACATACTGTTAACGACAGTTACCCTTACACAAAGTAAAATTCAAAATAATCTAATCCAAATAAAGGGAACGGAGACTGAGCACATCTGATCTGCGTTAGTTGGACACGTGAACGAAGCGCTGAAGCACACAACCAGAAAGTCCTCTTCCTACAGGTACATGGGAAGGGGGCGGCAGACAGGTTAAACCTCACACGGCAAACCGGGTCAGAAGCAGGTTGGCTGGGGTCAACACGAAGTGTAATCCCCCCCGCTGGCCTTACGTGCCATCGCCGGGGACGGGGCCGAGGGACACAAGGAGATGGGAGGGAGATTAAACAGTGAGGGAGAAGAGGATTCATATATACGGATTAAGAGAAAGTCATCACGTGAGTAGCAGATCTATGGGTGAGATTTACTTCCCCCATGAAAGCATCGGAAAAATGCAGAGTAATCTAAGCGGATGCACGCACATGTGCGCATCCACGGCAAGCACACGCACGCAGGCACACAAAGCACAGAGAGCGCATCCGCGGAGTTGCCGGGGTCCCAGTGCGACCAGCAGGTCAGGGCTCTAGCGGCGGGTGCCGCTGCACCGCGGGGCAGCACCGGCACCGCCACCGAGCCGCACCGGGCGGGGCGCGGCGCGTTCTAGAAGGAGCCGCCGCCCCCCGGGGCCGCCCGCCCGCTGCCGGGCGGATAAAGTTTGCAGCAGCAGCAGCAGCCGGCGCCGCCGCTGCAGTGCCGGGCGCGTCCGCCGCAGTGAGCGAGCCCAGCCTGCGGGAGAGCGAGCGCCGGTAGGCCCGGGGCCGGCCGGCCACCACGGCATCCCTGCCTGCCTTCCCCGCCTCCGCCCCGCCGCGCCCCCGCTCCACTGACCGATCACCTCCTGCAGCTCGTAGGCGTCCCTGCAGATGGGCCAGCCGGCGGCCGGGGCGGCGGGAGCGGCCGCCGGCTGGGGCTGCTGGACGTGGACCGGCGACTCGCCCTGCTCCGCCATGATGCTGCCGGAGCGCCCAGGCACCCGGCGACCTTCTCCAAACTTCCCCTCCAGCAACACCTTTCGGCCGCGCTCTGCCTGCCGCCCGCCCTGCCCGCGCAGCCGGCCGCCCGCCCGGCGGAGGGAGGAGGCAGGGCACCGAGGGGGAGGAGGCAGAGGCGGGCGCCGCCGTCGGCCCCGGCCGCTCGCCCCGCGCCGCTGCGGGGAGACGGAGCCCGAGCCCGGTGCCTGGGCCCGGCGGTGCCGGTGCGGTGTCGGCAAGGCGCGGCCCTGCCCCCGGACGCGCCTCGCCCGCGGCAGAAGCGGAGCCGCTCCGGCAGAGGCTTCCCCCAGGAGCGGCCCCGGGCCCCCCGGGATCGCCGCCTTCCCCCCGCGCCTCCTTACCTGTCCGCCTGCTGGCGGCATCCCTGCCCATCGTCCTTCCCCGCTCATCCCGCGGCTCCCTGGGATGCTCTCCGCGGCTGGAAGCACTGCGAAGTCCTGTGTAGGGCTGCGGGCTGAGTGTGTGCAGGCCACGGCCCTGCCGGCGGACTGCGGGATCCGCCAGGACCGAGCGCGGGGCCGGGAAGCTCTGCAGGGAAGTCCCGTGGCAGGGATGCTGCACCTGTTAGGCCGGTAACAGAAGCACACAGACTTCTCTGGAGCACAGCTCACGAGTGTCACTGCCGAGAGCGCTGCTGCCGCAAGATGACTTGTATTTAAAATTTGAGGACGTAAAGAAAGCATTTGCTTTCTTCGGTGATCGGGCTGCACTCCAGCAAAGTGGCTAAATCACCATATGACATGAGTGTCCCTTTCATGGGAGAGTAGCAGAACTGCACCATGTCATCTCAGTGCAGACACTGCCTCAGCTCATGCCACTGAGGACTGAGTACATTTGAGAATGCTCCTCTTGGCTAACCAGAAACAAGTGATATAAACAAATAAGAATCATAATTAAACTTCTCTAATGCTTCCCATTATACAAGGTCAGGTTAAAAAAGCCCCTGTGTTAGATGAAACTCTGCTGTTAATACATTTTTTTCCCTACCCTTTTAGTTGTGTCAAGTGTTTGTGATATCAGCAGGATTTTACTTACTATGAAGTAAGAGAAAATAGCTAGTAGTCTACAGTCTCACTCCTACTCTGAATGCTTTATATTTTAAGATCTATGGAGATCTGGAAGAAAGAGTGTTAGTAAAAGATTTCCATATATTTCACAATCTCACTTCCTACTACAACATGAATTTAAGGTAGTTGGAACTAATACAGTACATGAAGAGGAAAGCTTTCAAAGTCAGCACTGAGATTAAAAGAACTGAACCTCTTAAATTGTGAGGTAGTATGATGTAATGTGATTTAAATTCACACTAAGATACATGTAACAACTAACACCTGTTGGATACTTTATTCAGTCGTAGTTCAGTTTGGGATAATCTTCTTCTACTAACTAATTTTTTTTTTATGTGGCTTATTCAGCAAAGACTTTCAGTTAATTGAAGGTTATTCAAAAAAGCAAGTTATTTTTCTTTTGTTGTGTTGCTGAGAAAGCTGAAGGAAGAAGTCATCCCAGCCACTGCTTAATGTTTCATCAGAAGGTGTATCGGCAACTTGCAAATATGGAATTGTTTGTGCACTGCACCATTTTCTCACAAGCAACAAAGGCTTCTAGTAGTAGAAAAAAAAAATCACACATTTTTGTGCTAAAGCAATGATTCCTCTCAATCTCATTTTTAAAAGCTAGGTGATTGAAATATTTTCCTATACTCAAATTAGAAATTATCTGCCACAAAACTAAAGGTCAGCAAGACTTGAAAGAGGAAATATTAAATTGTCATTCAGTATTTAGTTTAATGCCAAGGCCTTTCTGCCAGCAATAGCATGGGGGGGAGGGGGGTAAGTAAGAGAGCAACAGCACAGGCCAAATCAATCAGCACAGAAAATGGGTTACTCACTATTGATGGAACACAGCCAATTTCTCCATCTGTACTCAGTTGTTGAGAATGGTGGCAGGGAGGGTAGGAGGTGGTGAGTTCCTGAGCCATGAATTTCTATGATGCTGCTGCCATATGACTATTTAAACTTCTGGTTAATATCTGATATCATTATAGTTATTTTTGTCCCTATTATTGTCCCAGTTTGTCGAAGTAAGCACTACAGCTTTGGGAATTTCTAGGTGCACCTGCACTCTGCAATTTGTCGAAATGAGCAGTTTTTACAGAAGAACCTTCAGGATGGCAATTTTATAAACAGATAGACCCGCGGGAAGTGGTCCGTGCATTCCAGGTACCACGCAGGAGAGGTCCGAGCGCCTCGGGGCCGGTGCGTGGGGCCGCCCGCCCCCTGCTGCAGGCGGCGGGGAAGGACCCGCAGCGCCGCACTCGGCCGCGCCCGCTACGCGCTGCTCCCGCAAGGCTTTCCGGCCACTGGGAAAAATAGCAACCCGCCGATTTTGGAGATCCCAGAGGAATGGATAGAAATCACGTAAAAATCACTGTTCTCCGAACTGATGACAGTTCAGAATGGTCCCCTCTGAACGTGGTTTGGCATTTGGCTTGAAGACATAGCACTCCGTGAGGTTGTCTGGGTCACTGAGTCCACTTTGGAATCAATCTTTTGGTGACTGAATAAAAGCTTTACATAGCCAGGCTACAATCAAAACTGGCAATATTTAAAATCATGTAGGCCACCATGGGAGAAGAGTTAACCCATGCTCAGACCTTTCAAAAGTTTCCAGCAGATGGGAAGAAAAAGTGTTTAGAGCAAAATAACTCAGACTCCATTTTAGGTTTGGAGGATTTAGGCAAGAATAACATTGGTTTATAAGCAATGGTACATACGCCAGTAGCATAGACAAGGGACAGCATCCACCCAAACTCCATTTTTTCTGAATAGAAAGGCAGCAGATACAACCTAAACAGCAGTATATCCTAGCATAGACTAAATCGGAGAAAGAAGGAACTATTCTCTCTACCATCACTTAAACCTCAGAGAAATGAGTGAACTAAAACCATGCTCTCTCCCCAAAAATGGTCTAAGATTGCATTTATGACTATCACATACTGTAGCACAGCTCTCTCCAATTATGTAGGTAAGATCCAAAAGCCTCTAATTTGGTAGCAGCAAGGGACAGCTGTCTTTAAACAACATCATGAGATATGAGGGCTGGCACAACAGCAGCGGGTGCTGATGGGAGCGGGCTAATTGCTTTCAACCTCCCTTTCTCCTCTGGTGAAAGCATAGTTAAATAGGTAACATGCCCATTATTGTCACTAGGATGCTTGCTTTCATCAAAGCTTGCAGCTTAGGTTAGTTTCTGCTCACAAAGAATACATGAGTATCTTCTTGGCAATTCACATTGCAAAAAGCATCTTACTTGATAGAGAATCACAGAAATGTTAGGGTTGGAAGGGACCTCTGAAGATCATTCAGTCCAATCCCACACCTGCCAAGGCAGGACCACCTAGAGCAGGTGACACAGGAACATGTCCAGGTGGATTTTGAATATCTCCAAAGAAGGAGACTCACAACCTCCCCCTGCAGCCTGTTCCAGTGCTCTGCCACCCTCAATGTAAAGAAGTTCTTCCTCATGGTGAGATGGAAACAATGGAGCATTTACACTGGAAAACCTTTGATTCTGAAGGCACTGTCAGATGTGTTTTTACTAAGTCTCACTGAAGTTAATGTCTGTCAAAGCATTGTCACCTTACAAAATAAGCCACTTCTATATTTTTCCTAGGTTGAAGGCCTTGATGCCTTCATCTTGTTTCTTATCCTCTCCTCCTTGTAAACCTTTGCAAGCTGTTCAGCTGAGCAAATTAGTCCCATTAAGTTCCTAGGAAAATTTTTTATTCTGGATATTAGTTATTGTTAAGCCAATAACCATTAAGCTATAGTTTGTTGTTATAAAGTCAAATGTGCCTTTGAATTTTCTTATTTTCTTATTTTCTTATGTGCCACACCCCAAGCTGTTACTGGTCCTTGGAATAGAAACTTCCATTGCCTTTCTGGTAAGTACAGTCAACACCACAATATGTGTCACTGCAATTAGTGACTCTGTTACAAACAGAATGAACTACTGTTCTCTTTCATTTGAACACCAAAGCTTTTTCTTAAGTATTTTCTTATTTGATCATCCTGTTTTTCAGACCACAGATACAGGAAATGCTCACATCTTTGTCTCAACTCCTCTGAAAGTGAGGAACCTTGATGGACATCACTTGGAAGAATAACAGAGCCTATGTGAGCTTCTCTGCAGAGCTGGAGAGCAGATGAAGCCTCAGTGTCAGCAGAGCTTGTCCCTCACTGCAAGGTAGAACCCCTGTTAAGGCAGGTAAGTCTTCACGTCCACCTATCCAGCTTTTCAAACAAGGCCATGTGAAGGCATTTTTCAGTTAACTTGCTCTTGTTACCAAACCAGCCAAAACTTTAAAATAAACAGCTAAAAATCACTTGCTAATTCCAGCAGCATAAGCACCAGTGAGTGTCTCATTACCTAAATAATGATGGCACACCAATGATTATGCATTTCAAACATTAAGAATTCAGAATTTTGCATACATTTAGAATATTTACATGCTAGCCATTCATGTATTGGCAACAGTAGCCCTTTTACAACAAATGCCTCTTGGAACCTGCAGAAATCACTATTTCCAGTATGATTATTTGAATGAATTTAGGATACGATCACCATGAAAATGACAATAAACTAAAGATTACTGTTGGTTTTGCACTCCAGTTTATTATCATTAAGATGATGTGGAGGTGTCTGGCTTACTGAGGCTTTTAGCAGGAATGAACTCTCCGTAGCTGTGAATGAATAAAACTCAAACATATAAAAGAGTTGATCTAGGAACTTCTACGGCTTTCATCACTGTAGGATATGAACACCTCATGCATATTAATAAATTAATCTTCTCATACAAAAAGACTAGGGAATATAATTATCTCGATTTCGCAAGTGGAAACAGAGAAAGCTTAAGGGATTTGCTAAAGGTCATAAAAGAAGTGCGTAGCAAAACTGGGAGTGCAACACATATTTTCTTAGGATGGGATTTCACACAGCCTCACAGCAAGATCAGGAATCTAATCTGGTTGACAGCTGCTTAATTCCTGGTTGGGTTCATCTGAAAACACTGGCTAGTCACTGGGCAGCCAAACAAGTGATAGACAGGCTAAGCAAGGGAGACATGAGAAAACTGTGACCAGTACTGGAGAATGGGATGTGCCACCATTTAAACAGGAGCACAGTTAGATGCCATGGACATTTGTTAGATGGTCATGGAATGACACTAAGTCCAAAACAAATACCTTAATTATAAAAGGCTATTTATCATTTGAGTAAATGACCCTAGCCTTTGTTCATTTTCTTTTTATAGGATTAGGGAAAAAACACTTCATAATTTACTGAAAAACTACAAAGTTCAATTCAGCAATGTTTAGAAAGTGCTTGAGTTCTTGGGATTAAAACACTTTTAAATGTTTTCCTTTTAGTTTGAGTGGTATAAGTTGAAATAATTTTGTAATCTAAATGCCATAAGTGAGCTTGTATATGAAACCCAATCATTAAAAAAAATTGTGATTACATTTTGAATTTCCTTTTTCTTTTTCTGATGGAAAACCTTGGGTCTGATGGGCAGTGCTTCCTGGGAGACTAAAATGGCAGTTAAAACCAAAATAAACCTTTTTCATATTTTATGCTTTCTCTCCAACATTATGATTTATAAACAAGACATTAAACTGTCCAGTGCTGCTGGCTAAATTTCTCCTGAAGTAGTTCAACAAGATTCTGAGTCAAACTTGAGCATTATAAAAAGCTCAGGCTCCTATCTCTCAGGGCAGCTTGCTCGGCTTTGACAGGACTGGCAGAGCTCCTCAGTCTAGGTCATCTGTGAGGAAGAAAACTGTTTAATGAAGAGCTTCTGCTTGAGCAAGCCATGTCAGGAGGACTGGGCTGTCCAGGGGGCAGGTGAGCTGGGAGCAACAAGTGCCAGTGAGGCAGCAGGGCCAGTGTCCACACCGAGCAGGGGGCATCCTGGCAGGACCCCAGACAGGCAGGGGGGCAGGCCCAGGGATGGCAGCCAGAGTTGGTGACAGCTCAGTGACTGTCAGGTGAGTCTAGGGACAGGGCAGGTCCAAGCTGCAGATAGGAAGCTCAGTCAGCAAGGCAAGGTCAGGATCATCAAGGTGCAAGTCTGGGCACTACTACAGTGTAGTAGGCTTAGGCAAGGACCCAGCATAGCTACAGCATTGCTCAGGCAAGAATCACAGGCAAGGGTCTGAGCTTGAACACAGCAGAGGACCCAGACAAGGCTTCTCATAGCTCTTTCTTTCAACTTGGCTGTTTTCATAGCACCCTGATCCAAGGTTACAGAACAGCATCATGTCTGAGCTGGCCTTGAGTACTGACGGTAAAACTCCTAGGAGTAGGGAAAGAGGTTGCAAATCCAGTCAGTACACTCAGAGCCCTGGCAACATGGGCTTAGCATCAAGAATTCTCGAGTGTTTCCCTTGTTAGGAGCGCTTGCCATACCCACCATTAATTTCCAGTGTCGCGTGACAGATCAAAAATACTGTCAGCACAACTTCAGATTTTAATTCAGAAAACTGCCTAGTACTCTAATTCCCTCTACTCTAATAAAGTGCTGAAGCATGGCATGAAACTACCTGTTGGGAAAGTTCAGAAACTGCCATCAAACTGCCATCCTTTCCTATTTATCAATTAAAGCCTGTAACACTTCCTGGCACTAAGACAAGCTATGGAATAATGTCTGAAAGAAAATAAGTAGCCTCCACTCTAGGAAGATAAAAATACCACTTAAGGCATTAAAAATAGAACTCAAATCTAAAGAAAAAATCTCTCTTCCTCAGAACAGTGAAGTGCTTTAAAATTCCTAAGCACTCTAATTCCTATCTGTATCTCCCAGAATGTTCACAGTATTTAAAAAAAAAATCATTAATTGACTCAAATATTTAGATATTAGTCTTCTTTAAAAGACTTTTAGCAATTGCTCTGAGTCTTGCACCATTTACATAATTCAGGAAAGGAGGCTTTAAATGCAGCGATATAAACAACATTATTTTCTAATGTACCCCTTATTGTTTTTATTGTTTCTTTAAAAATCGAATTTATCCATGAATGCCAGAAACCTAAACTAATCAACACTGTGTTTTTAATAGACAAGAAACAGAAATTAAGCAGTTTAGGCACAACTTATTTTTAATTTTTACTGCCATATCTTTAAAATAAACAAAACACCCATAGCAGACATCATTATTCATGGGTGATGTACCCACAAAAGCCCTAAATTTACTATATACCACATGGTGTAATATGACAAGAAAGAACTTCTAATTTTGTTTCAGTCATTACAAATACTAGAATTAACTGTGCACAAATGTTGGCTACCCTAGTTTAAGCAGTTTTTGCTGCTATAGCCTGTAATACATCCTCTGCAAAACAGCAATCAAAATCTGAGCTCTGACTCAGTATTCTGAGTAAAACTGCACATACTAAACTAGTTACGGCAGCAGAAACCACACTTTGACTAGTTCTGTTTGCTGTGCTTAGGTAAGGGTGCTTACTGAACTGATATAAAAGCCTAATTTTGCCAATATACAGAAAAACATACTTGAAAATGGTGCCAGTAAAATGCAAATTATCTCTGTTGGTAAACAAGTCCTAGTGTAGGCACAGCTTTGTTTTACCCATGGTTACACCACCAACACATGGCACAGTGCTGGTATGAAAGTAGTCACTGGTATGGGTCATCCCACTTACCCAGGGCATCAGCTGGAGCAGTGTAGTTCTAGGATGTGATCTTTGAGTGGCACCAGAGAGAGCTGTATGGGAAGAGGATGCTACAAGCCAGGGCAGCAGGGTAGGGCCCAGGGTGAATACTGCTGGGTAACAACCAAAAGGCAAGAATAGTATTTGATGGGAAGAATGGGGTATCTGGAAGCTCTGGGACAACTGAATATTTAGATGATGATCTCCAGAGGTCCCTTCCAACCCTAACAATTTTGTTATTCTGTGATCCACCAGTACAAAAGACAACAGGAAGATACTTAAACAGAACTTTCATCTGAATCTGCAGTGTTAGTGCAAAAAAAACCCCAATGCAACAAACAAAAAACTCTTGGAGTATCAGCTCATTTTCTACAGTAACTAAAAATTCTTTAATACATCATGCGCCTCAGGCACTGTTTACGTAGAATAAGTTTACTACTAATTTTATTACAAAGGCTTGAGCAATGTGCTACACATATATTTGAAATGTATGTGTGTGATGTCTTTTAAACAAAGGAAAGCGAAACTATAAGAGAACATGCAACCTGTCTAAGCCTTGTGCCCTTATGAACTTACTGTGGTTTCCTGCAGTTGACTGGATTGTGGCTGGAAGTGTGAACAAAAACTTAATTCCCAGTCTTTCAATAGTCCAAAATCTTGGCTAGCTTGATGACATGCTGAGACAACTGAAGTTATCCACTCTAGGAAGAAATCTGGGACTGAGAACCAGCACAGCCCTGAGGGAGAAAAGATGGCAGAGCTCTAAATCCAGGAAGACCTGCAGGTGATTGTAACAACAGTAGCACAAACAAGGGCAATACCTAATATATAGAAAACAAAAAAATGCCATGAAAGCATTTGCTTCCATGCATGAAGAAAAGTAAAAGGCAGGCAGATAAATAATAATTAGATTAAAAAACAAAAAGCAAACAAACAAAAAACCCCCACCAAAACCCAGAAAATTGGCTTGAACAAAATGTGGACTGCGATTGTCAAAATACATCTGAAGGGCAGACACTGCAAATTTAAAGCTAACAGCACAGGTTGGGACAGGAGGTGCCCAGCTCCACTTAGCAATTCTGGAGCAAGAAACCACCCGTTTGTCAACTTTTTTAAAAAAAAAAAACAAAACAGGAATGCTGATTTTTAGTATAAAAATTTATTTAAAATTATAGACTATGAGTGTATTTTAAAAGCAACCAAGATATGCCACAACACAACTTCCATGGAGACAAAAGAGTATTTCCTGATAACAAAAAAAATAAAATAAAAAGACATGAGTAAAATCTTTCATAGACCTGTTTGTGTTGATGGCAACAATATACAATTTAATACTCTCAATTTGCTGGAACAGATATGCTAAAGGAGTATCTCAGCTAAGCAGCTGACTGACAAAGTCAGACTTGTTTAGCTACATAAATCCTCTAAGTTGCAGTTTATGTGGCACAAGTTTGGGCAGATCACAGTAAAATTGGTCATCTTTATCCCTTAATTTAGTAGATTGCTGAAAGTCCTTTGAAAGTAATGCCATCCATATGGAAAAGGATTGTAATGAAACAGTATCAGATTCAGTTTCATTGATGCCATATCCTGTTATTTAATAGCGCAAAGTATAATTTGACAGTTCTAACAGTGAATCATTATTGGTAACCTGCAGACATTTTTTATAGAAAACTCACAACTATAATACTTGTAATGGAAGAAGCTGGAGGTAGAAGAAAAGATGAGAACAGGTATCAGAGATGACAGATAAGGTCATCTCCAGCCACAGACAGTCAAAGGAACATATGGCACCTTACCCAGCCCCCAGAAATGTGTGAGACCAAACACACACAAAATGAGATGTAAGAATGGTGGCTTGCTGTAGAACTGAGGCAAGACCACCAAATCTCCTGATATAAAACAAGCAGAACAAATTAATTTTCTATACCAATAGTGGCAGCAATATTTCATCTGGGAATCACCATCGTTTTTAAGTTGTAAGCCATCTAAGTTGATGCCATTTATTACTTGGAAATTTTAAAATTTTCTATATATTTTTAAATGTTGTCCAGAAAGAAAGTTGAAGTACTCAAATCAGCTAACGACTTTCCTATGGTCATTTGCACCACCCCAACTGAAGAGTAGCAACTTCTTTCTCTGCTACAAGGTTTTTAGCAAGCAGATATCAGAATGCATTCCAATAATCTATTAATACCATGGTAAAGAAGACCCAACACGTTTTGTATTTGTTTCTCTCTAAGAGGCAGAAAAATGGTAGCCTTTAATAATGGCAAAGGAAATTAATATTTCCTCTGCTGCTTTGTCAAACAAGGAATAATTTATGAGTTTTATTTTGTTAATTCTCCAAAGTCTCCCAGCAAGACAACACATAAAGGGCCGTTTGTTATCTCTCCTTTAAAGGGACAAGTTTATGTTGTCTCTTTGATGTACTTCTGGAGTTATATGAGTATTTTTCACTGCTTGAAACAGTGCAATATGGAAACTCAAAATAACCAGGATTTTTAACATTTGCAAGAATTATTTATTCTGCTGCAGTAAAACACTACTAATTTTAATGTTATAAACAATACAAAGCCTTTCTTTTCACACTAATTGTGTGCATATTTATTGATATTCTCTGATAGACTTTGCAGTATGAATGCTGCAACAGCATATGTATAGAGACAGAGCGAAATAAGAAAATATATTTAATTTTCAGATTCAGGTAGTGTCCGCCAAAGGTTTTAAATCAAATAATAAAGATTTATACTTTTAATTAGTGCCTTAGATTCTGGGCTGTAAAGTAAAAATATTAACTACTCTAGGCTTGCACAAGATTTTCCCGCAATACGAATAAAATAGTTTGGGTCTTGTTTTCTTAAATTAGCACTTGCACTGCAGATGTACTAGTCCTCTTCAGAGCTGCTTAGAGATTCTGACAAAATATTTATCCAACTGTGGAACTTCTGTGAAAAATTGGTGTATGAACTAGTCAAAACATAGGAGGAAGGTCTTAAATCAGTTTAGATGGTTCATATCCCAAACCGACTGATATTTCAGATTAAAAAAAAAAAAAAGGAAAAAAGAAAAGAACATTTGCCAGGTATATTTGCAAAGAATGGAAAGGTGACTCATGAGAGTTACAGGACTCTGTCCTAGTGTCTAAGGCTCACTGGCTACAGTACAGTGATGCACCAGCATATGAATGATAGACCTTTCAGAAAACTGTCCCTGCTGACTGTGACAGATCCCAAGCTGGAAACAGTGCTGCTCATTCAGCACCACCAGTAGGACTATTTTCTTAGTGCACATATCCAAACACACTTAAGCACCTATGCACCCCAGTGACAATGTGAGATCTCTCAACAAACTTCAAAACTCACTACTGCTTTTAAATGAAAATCTTAAATTCTGAAGAGCTCGGCACTGATTCAAGTACTAGATAAATATATTAGGCAGGCTGCCTTCAGCCAGGAGAATTGCAACCTGACACACGCATTATGAATCAGGAAAGTAACCTGTATTGATTTGTATTAGTGCTGATCGTAGATTCCTCAGCAACTCTCAGGTGACATTTCCTCTCTCTTGATTAATTATAAGTTCATATTGTTTGTAGAGGCAAGCCAGACAAATGCAAAGAACTCAAATGAGAGGTTTCAAAACAAAAAGAGCTCATGTTTTCTCAGGTTTTGAAGCACTTTTAACCTTGTGACCCTGAAAGTTGCCAAGCTGACTATCCTGGATGCTAGAACCACTTGCCTAATGGAAGAAGAATAATATTGTAAGGCAGGCAGACAGGCTTCCCCCGGCTGCAGAATTAACAGTCTCAGACTCCACCACCCCATCAGTCTTCAGGGTCTCTGCAGAGAATGCCACAGAACATCATTTAGCAGTGGCCCCAAACTGCAAGGAGAAAACAAACTGATTTCTCTCAGCCAGGCGACGGGGCCAGGAACACTCTGTAATCAGAGGCAAATAAACTCTCACTTGCAGACTGTCAGTTTCTAGATTTATAAGTTGATCAATGCTCTATAAAAGATGTAATCTCTCATATTTGTCCCAACATAGCTTTACAATACTCTTCCATATACCTTTTACCTATGGGCTATTTCTGAGACTTATCACAGAGCAGGGGGGTGAGTGCAAGTGCATTTGGGTGAATACATCTTCTGTTTGCTTTTAGCATTGGCTGTATTCCCAGATTTGAAGCTTTCTGGAAGGTGACTGTGTACATCTCTGTCAATCAGGGAGCAGCAAGGGCCGCATGCCCTGAAAAGGGCAGGTGATCTGGGAGCTGCAGGTGCCAGCAACGCAGAAGGGACAGCGGCCACACCGAGCAGGGGGGCAGTCTGGCAAGCCCCCAACCAGGGAAGAGGGACAGGTCTCACAGCTTTTCACATCAGGATGGTTCAGGTCACCAAACCACATTGTATCAGAGTAGGCTTTGAGCATAGGCAGTGAAATCCCTGCAAGAGGACATTTCCTGGTGATGTACTCAAGGTACTGACAGACCTATGGCTTCGTTTTAACTCAGTTTTATCCACTGGAAGTTCAGGTTTGTGAGTGGTAGGGGCTGCTGGTGGGACCTGTAGTCAAAGAAGAAGCAGTGCTCCTTGACTTGGGTCTATCATATCTAACAGAGCTGAAGTGCTGTAATGTTGAAGAGAAGCTGATGCACATTAACATTTTGTATTAGTTGTGTTGTTGTGCTTAATAGCAACCAAACCAAAGAATTCAGTGGTCACTGTGTAACTATAGTTAAATTTTTTAAATTTCATTCACACACAGGGATTCAGAAAGTTCACAGCTGTGTGAACAGCTCTTCCTTAGCACTACCTAGCACTGGTGAGAAGGGAAGTGTGGCCAGCAAATGTGTGTCAACATAATGTTTCTCCCAACCTGTATTCAGTCCACTGCTGGTTTATTTATTTAATAATACTCTTTATTCTGTTCTCATCATGTTACCTGATTTTTAAGCTATCTTTCCTTGTCCTTTCCTCGTCTTTTCTTTGTCTTTAGAAAAAGAAAAAAAAAGGTAGAAATTGACAGTGGAATCTGAATGCTGAAAACTGCCATCTAAAATATTTTCCTTTAATCAGAAAGGACATCTACATTTGACATGCCTGAAACAAGTCTTCTAAAGTCTGTATTCAAATGAACACTGAGAAATAACAGAGGGAGAAAGAAATGCTGAAGATTTACTTGTTCGAGAAAGTTTTTGGTGTATTCGTTTCTACAGCTTTATTCCCTGGTGCATATGTGCATGTATGATGAACGTGCAACATAATTTAATTGGTATACAAGCTCTTTGTAAGAGAACTGCAGAACCAGATGGATTGCTAATATGAAGACACTCAGAGAAGTTTGGAGCGTTTCACTTTGGAGGGTTAAATAGTTGTTTTGCAAAGCTCTTTGGAAGTGTGTAAAAAGCCACCCCACTATTATGCCAGCATATCAAAAAGATAATCCTTCCACAGTTTACCTTTCTTCAAATACAGTATTTAGTTAAATGATTTGTGAAAACTATTTCTAATGCTTTCCCTTCAAACGATACCCCAGTTTAGAGCTTACCCTCAGATTTCAAAGACTGCCCAGAGCCCAGAGCCCAGAGGGACGGGGAACAGAGACACGGGTTCTCCCAGAAAAGCCCACTCCTCCTGCCTCTGTGGGGAAAGGGCAAGCTGAGTCACGGGTAAGTGAGACAAAAACAGATTCACAAAAAACCTCTGCCCTTCCATTAACACTAATCTATGGTATGCTTGCTGAGATATGCCAATGGTTGTGGGAGCTACTGCATGGGGAGGCTGCATTTTGCTCTCGCTGAATGCCCTTGCCCAGCGGCAGCTCATTGTCTCCTTGAGACAGGGGCATTGGCACTGCTCCAGGCACTGCCAGGACCTGGAAGGTCTTCCAACCTGGCACTGTTGAACAGAGCAGGGCTCTGTTTTTCTCTGACTGTACCAATAGTCCCTTGGCAAAGCAACTAATGAAATTGGGATTATGGAACTGAAATTTGTAGCTATTTCATTATTAAATTACTTAATAAAATCTATCACAAAGAAGAAATTGCAGACCACGTAACACTTTAAGTGATAAATTATTGAAATAGGAGCTGGGAATGAAAGAGCAACTTTTAATGAAATACCAACTCTGAAAATTATGTCCCCAGTTTTTCTTTGTTGTGTATGTTCTGAGTCTGATAATGGCTTTTATTATAAGAAGTGCCTTGAGATAGTTATCGTATGCCACAAATCTTAGACTCAATCAGGTAATCTCTCTGCAGTGTCATTATGGCAACTTAAGTGACTGCCATGAAATTTAAAAACAAAAACCACTTCCTTTTCTGTTCCAATCATCATTATTATGATTCAAGTATTGGAGAGAGTGAGAGAAAAAAGAGAAAATGTAAATCACTTCGTTTTCCAAAATCACAGTTAAGAGTTGGACTCAATGATCTTGCAGGTATTTTCCAACATTAACAATTCTAAGGCACATATTTATTTTAATCATTATTATTGTAACTTGGACCAAGGCTATCTAAAACCTGTCTCTTGCCATTTTTTTTTGCATTTTGGTTTTGAAATACAATTTTTTGGGATGGGATGTCCCAGAATTTTTTTAACAGAACCCCAGGTTATAGCTCATGTCTCAAAGCAATTCTTTTGTTCCTGACCAGTGCTGGCTCTGTTTGGGAAGACAAATAGAAAGTAACTGTGGGGATGGACACTGCTCTGCATAACACAGTTATGTTAAAAAGGCAGGGAGGATCCCACCGGATCAAAACATAATACCAGAGTGAGGTTCTTATACAAGATCACATGTGCCCTCTTCAAACTCAATGTAGTTCAGCTTCTCAACATCCAGGTAACAAAATATTGCTGACTCAGTTATTAGTTCTAGTTGCACTTTCCTAACCTCTCTACGTCCTATATAGTGACAGTCAATCTTTCAGCTATTGAATTTCCCATTAAAATCCAGAAGTATTCCTGCTGCCTAAACACCCCTTCCCTCATTGTCACTAAGTTGTTTGTATTTCCCAAGCCCTCTACTGCTTCCAAACCTCAATCTAGTCCTCTTTGGTTCAGAGAGCACACAAATGTCTTTTGATGCTCTTCTCACCTGAAATCTACCATGTTACAAAATTCTTTTCCAGCTATTCTTCTCCCAGACTAATCCAAGCCCCCAGATTACTTTTAAGACCAATTACTGCTGCAATGAACATCAAACCATTGGGAGCAAATCAAATGATTCCTTAGAGGAAGGCTGAGGGTGGCAGTCAGATGGCTGTCACCTGCCTGAGCACCACAGCAATGGAGAGGGACCTCCTGCAAACTCAAGCAGGTAGTTCTGTCCCTCCTTCTTCACTGCTATGGGCAATCAAGATGTGTAATGCTTGATCTCTGACATTTTTCCTGACCTTTTTCCTGTGATAATTGTTTGAATGAACTTGATGTGTTAAATGCAATTTCTAATTATGTAATATTTATATTTTGTGGATAAAAGTATCCAGAAAAGCAATTTTTCATATGAACTTCACATTTTGATGTTGAAATTGCAGAAGGAATGTACAGTGGCACCATGCAATAGGGTACCTACCTTTCTTCCTGATTTTTTCCATAAAATTGGATTTTTAAGAGGATGCTGCTGTCTCTAGTGATCAGAGCACAGTACTTTTCATAAGCACTGCAATTTTGACAAGCACCTAATAAAGAGAAGGAGAATTTATCCAAACTCTTGACTACAGAAGTGCTTCCTGATTGCCTTTCAGAATCCCTTCTTGACTCAATGTTTTTTTAAATTGGTCTTTGATCCTGATATTTTTCTGAAAACACAACTACCACTCCTTCTAACTCTATCTCAGCAGTTCAAAAGTCCTCTCATACTAGTATTACAACTTTGTGGAATACTTGTTTTCTTCAGTGAGTTCTTCAAGATTTAATTAAAAATAAAGTCCAAAATTTACAGTTAATGCTGAGACTAGAGATGAAGAGTGATTCCCAGCTCTATGTTCATATGATGACTCTATGCAATTAAAAGCAGTAGTCTCAAAGGAATAGCAGTGCAAAACTGTTTGAGACAAATCTACAATCAATAAGACCTCTTATTTGGACATCAGCAAAATATCAGTTCTTACAGTGCAGTGGATAGGATAATTTATCACAAGAGTTCCTACGTGCAAAACATGCAGAATTTTTTTAATGCATGATCTTTGAAATAACAGAGGGAAAATTCAATAAATATTTTTCTTCCATTAGATAATAGCAGGTAGTTCACCAACTGATGCAGCCATCACATACTGCAAATCACTTATTTCCTGGCAGTTAGCATCATTACCCATGTAATTGCTTGGGCAAGCTTATGGCTGTATAATCCTATTGTTTTAACCATTTTGGTCCTATCTGATGCATGGTAACATGCTAAGGAGATAGTAGTATGCTTTTCCACTGGGTCTCAAATGTCCTTCTTCTCTAAGCTTTGATCAACCTTTATGCCTCTGATAGTTAATTCACAGATTTAGTGAGCTTTTGCTTTTTCTAGAAACATCATTCAAATTTAAAAGGTGGAAATTTTTCTCTTCCCTTGTAGTAAAAAGTGATCAATCAGCCTAAAAAAATTAAGTGATGCTACTGGATTTTAATTGTCTGTGTCCTGATTAACTGTCATTTCTACCTCTTGTTTTGACTTTCTGCTCTTGATACTTATTATGGTGGCTATACAGAGAAACTGAACCTCTGCAGTTCCACTAATACTTAAAATATTTCAACTGCTTCAGGGAAGAGTAAAAACATCCACAAGAAAAAGCAATTTTAGGAAGGTGATTTTTTAGAGAGATGTGTGAATCCTCTTTCTACACTTGAAGCTCTCCCTTACATAAATACATAATTTTTGCAGATGCCTGGTAAAGTCAAATTGTGATGACAATTTAATCTGATACATCCATCTCTGGGACTGCAGACTGTCCTTAAAGAAGAATGGACTTGCTCACCAAAAAAGGTTTTTTTCTGTCTCCCTCTGCTATGATTATCCATTTTATATGCCTCAATATCAATTGAAAAGGTCATCCTAGTTCAGAAAATGTTGGCTAATAAACATGTAGAGGCAGAGAGACTGCAGAAAATGCTGTCTTCCACGTACAAGACAACAACTTGAACCAATGCCTGATCTCTATAGCCAAGCAAGAGCCAAAATACAAGGGACTGTATATCTGATTGCAGATTTCCTGATGATTTTTAAAATATTTTTTAAGGAATGAAGGCTCCATCTCATGCCCAAACTGCAGCTGAAAACAGAGTTCACAGTGTGTAAATTGAGCTAAAAGCAGCATTTAGTGTTTTGCAATGGATTTCCAAATTCTACTTAATTATTACTTAAAGAATTATTTGGAAAAACTCCTCCTTTAGACCATGTGATGTAATACTCTATCTGACACAGCATGTAAGGTGTAGGACTATTTTTTACTTGTGTGTAGTTTTTGTTATTAATTCAGTGAAGTATAGTTCTCCTGGAAACTTTCCAGTGAGATGTTAAAGCTGATTTAGCCACCTCTGTTGATAGTTCTCCTTAGCAGCACAGCCTGTGATCACCTGCCCTGAGATTAGCTCAGTTGGTTAAAACTTGGTGCTAACAACACCAAGGTTATAGGTTCAATGCCCTGTATGGGCCATTCACTTAAGAGTTAGACTTGATGAATCTTGTTGGTCCCTTCCAACTTAGAATATTCTCTAATTCTTGGTAAGTGATAACAGCTTCACATCAGCAGCCTGAGAAAAAAAAAAGTCACCTTTCTGTCCCTGTCCTGTTGATTCTATTGTGTAGAGTTGATGTTACGAAGGAGTTTGTATCAATAAGATTGGAACAATATTTGTGAAAAAGTAAAATCCTGTGTCTTGACAAGAATATATTTGTGTATAAGAAAACAACAGAAGTCCTCTTACACTACAAAATAGAAGGAAACTAGCTGATAACTTATCCACTTTTCCTAAGGTGGCCAGAAAATTCCAGCTTCCAGGAAAACTCAGTGTCCATTCATCTTTTACTTCAGATGCACTTAAGTCTTTCAGATATAAATCATCAAGTCCTCCTATATGAAGACAATATTTGGTGGGAGGGAGAGTGAGGTTTGGTACCTGCTGTGCTCAAAAGTTGTTTGCTAGAAAGAGACTAAGATAAACACAGACATTCCAGGTGGATGGCCAAATGCAAGTAGTGCCATTGACCATGGGCCAGACCTGGCAAGCAGTAATTTCAAATGTTTGGATGTGAAAAGAATAGCAAATCTCCTTCCCACAACTTTTTATATGGGTGAAGTCAAACACATCATGTCACCTGTTCCACTCAAATACAGTGGAAGGTGCTGTTCCTTCGGGATAATGAGCTGCTTATAACAAGGTGTAAGTTCCCCTTCCATGTGCATGTGGGCTTCTCAGCACCATGCAGAAAGCTCTCATTGTGAAAGCTAATTCAACAGGAGAGATACAAGAGAAACTCACTCACACCTCTGAGGCAGCATCATTCACATTTCTCAATTTTGTGAGCTCTTCCCAGCAGTATGCTTCCATTTCACATCTGGATTAGGATCTATCCTGGTGAAATTAGATCCTAATTAAAAATATTAAACATTGAATGTAGATCAAATACTGCAGTGCCACAGAAGAGAGAATACAGAGAATTTCACAGCTGTATGTTAGGTTATTTTCAAATCAAATACATTTTTCAGGCTATATATCTGTAGTGAGGTCAATGAGCTTATTTTACACTAGGAAAAAAAGAGTCATTTTCCTTAAATATCAGTTTGCCATTGTAACCTTGAACAATAAAGTTAGTGGAAGATTTCATTTCATTTCACCCAAATGGTATCAAGTTCAAGCTCTTACTCAGATACATATTCAGCAAAAAGCATTAGGTTTTTAACACATAGATAATAAGGATCAATCTTGAATATATTGAAGATGGCAAGATATTTCTGTCATCTATATTCAGGAAAATACAGGGTTAAGTGCACACATGAATCAACATAGGTGCCCTTGGTACATATTTATACATTAACTGTATGACCAATATGACAGTCATAGAATTAATGAATCATAGAATAGATGTTAAGTGTTGGAAGGGACCTTAAAGATCACCTAGTCCCAAACTGCCACTGCCTTGGGCAGGGACACCTCACAGGTTGCTCAAGGCCTTATCCAGCCTGGCCTTGAATGCTGCCAGGGTTGGGGCATCCACAACCTCCCCCTGTTCCAGTGGCTAAACACCCTCATAGTAAAAATTTCCTTCCTGATATCTAACCTATATTTTTCCTCTTTCAATTTGTATCCACTACTCTTCGTCCTGTCACTACAGTTCCTGACAAAGAGTCCCTCTCCAGCTTCCCTGTAGGTCCCCTTCAGATACTGGAAGGTTGCTATGAGGCCACCACGCAACTCTCTTCTCCAGTCTGAACAGCCCAAACTTTCCCAGCCTGTCTTCATAGGCGAGGTGCTCCAACTCTCTTATCAACTTTGTGGCCCTCCTCTGGACTTTCTCCAACAGTTCCATGTCCTTCTTATGTTGGGGACACCAGAACTCTACACAGCGTTCCAGGTGGGGTCTCACAAGAGCAAAGTAGTGGGGTAGAATCACCTCCTTCAGCTTGCTGGCCATGGTCCTTTTGCTGCAGCCCAGGACACTGCTGGCTTTCTGGGCTGCCAGTACACATTGCCAGCTCATGTTGAGTTTTTCATCAACCATCACCGCCAAGTCTTTCTCCACTGGGCTGCTCTCAATAACCTTTCCACCCACCTTGTAGGTGTGTCTGGGATTGCCATGACTAAGGTGTAGGACCTTGTACTTGGCTTTACTGAATATCATGAGGTTTGCACTGGCCCACCTCTCAGTCCTGTCAAGGTCCCTTTGGAACAGTCCAACATGTCTAATTGGTAGAAAATGAAAGAACCTATGTCAGCTCCAAAAGAACATTTATATTCAGCCATAAGAGCATAGCTCCCTAGCTCTTGAAAAAGATAGATATATGTAATAAATCATGTGAGGTAATGAATTAGGTTTTAGTAACATGCATTTTAAAAGGACCCTGAATATCCATTGTAAGATGGCCAATAAAATATATTTGTAAGAGTTTGTCATTAAGTAGGAGAAATTCACACATAAAAATATGGAAGGTGTATTCACTGTTAAGTATTCAGTTTTAATCTCAGAGTCTATTTTTGCCTTGATGTATGAGCATTAATATAAGTGGATGCATGTCAATGCACAAATACTTCTGAGAGGAAATGCTAACTGATGGTTGTAACAAAATATTAAAACAAGAGTAGCTGAAGATGCTTCTTTAAAACATCTCTTCTGGTACATTAGAATTGATTTCATTGTACTGAGCTATCCTGTAGGTGTACAGCGAGACCTAATTAATATTTGCAGCACATTGTGTCTGTGTGAAAAAAGCTAATAGAATCCTAAGTTATTAGTGTCCACATGTCTTCTGTACTGTGACTTATGAGGAACTGTCCAAGTTGACATAAAGCATTACATGGAAACACAGGGCTGATGGGTTGATATACTATCTCATCAATTTATACCCAAGTCTTATTTTTAATAACAATATTCTTTCAAATTACTGACAAGTAAAAAATCTATCTGGGACCAGTATTGTATATCTGGAGTTCTTGACTTTTCAACATGATAATCAAACCTGAGATAGTTTTATTACACATGAAAAACAGGCACTCTTCATACAAATACACAAACCACATGAACAAATAAGCAATGATAAAAGTAACCTGAAGTGCATTTCTCCTGTTGTATATGAAGGAAGGAAAACCTGTAATTGGTTTCCCATGTTATTAAGGCGCAAAAGTTAGTGTTGCATCCCACTAAGATACTTAGAAAATAGTACGTATAGCTGTAAAGTTAGTATCAATTCATTACTGATAAAAAATCATCACTGAAATCCTTTCATTTGCATGTGGTATTCCACTGGTGCAGGACCCAAAGACAGCATGGCAAGTGGAATTCAAAGTCAGCTTTAGATTTCCCTGTTTTAATGCATTTTAAAAAGAACAAAACAAGTTAAGAAAGAAAGCTTCCAAGAAAATAAGCATCAACAGCCAGCTGGAAGGTTCGTGTGGGTCATATTTTTTGGTAGTCCAGCTTCCAGGGATAGATGCTGAACTAGATGAAGAGCAGTTTTCCCTGCTCTTGTCAGTGTCCAGAAAGAATCTTGTTCTGGGAGGCTGCCTGTTTGAAAGACCTTTGTTTGCAACAGGCTGTAGTTATCTTGCAGTTGATTCCATACTTACATATTACTATAGAAATCATTGATTCCTAATAGAAGAAATCGTCTTCCTATTAGTTAAGTCAATACTATAGGCAGCTTTTCCATATTCCAAAACCCTGGAATGAGTGATCAAACTATAAAGGGCAAATCCTTCATTGCCATCACATTACCCTGCTTTTTAATTCAATACCATTTCAACATGACTGGCATGAATGGTGCTCCAAGTCACAGTGCTGATCACTGCAGACAAGCTGCAGCTTGTTGATGAATATTTGCTATTTTACAGTCAAACATCATCAGTTTTGCAGATCAATTACTAGGCTCCTGAGTGACTTTTGGCAGCAACACCAACAACTACATTACCTGCAGCTGCTGTAGGAAGACTGTGAGAAAGAAAAAAGAAATTCCTTCCTTCTGAAGGAATTATTTTTGACTCAAACTCACTTTGTTTGGTGTCAATTCCAAGAAGCATCAAGTGGCAGAGAGGAACATGCTGCACACTTGAGAGGCTCAGCAGCGGCAACAGGACCAATGCCACCTTTCTAGAGATCTCTGCAGAGCTCCACTTTTCTCCCCCAAAACAGTGCAAGAGAAGCACTCAAAAGTGAGACACACCCCACTCCATTCCCCAGTACTTTCATGGTCTCCATTGCTACTGCTGAAAAAACAAGTTCATGGAGATGCTCAGAATGACAGCAGCTTTTATTTCATCCTTGGTCTGAGCACTTAGACATGCACAAACATGCATTAAATTAGGCTGCCAGAAGCTAAAATTCCCTTTTTAGCTTGTGTAAAGCAGGTGGTGACTGACTTGCATAAGGATACATTCTCAGAGATGCATTTCTTAGTGGCTGATTGCTGCAGGGCAGTTATTGGGAGCTTTCTCATCTAAGACAATCAGTGGATCAGCTCACAAGGAAGGTGAGCACAGACTAACCAGAGTATATGCTTCTGGAGGTACGTGGGGGCTTTATTTGAATAAATTTCACTTGGTATAATGGTGCTTCTATCAAGTATCCTGTGGCACCCCAGTTGTCCATGATCAACAAATCTGGTATGACTGAGGGTTAGAAGTTACTACGTGGGGTTAATATTGCAGGAGGTCAAACCCATCAAGCAGCTTGCCAGTCAGAGAAACACATCTAAGGGCCATACAGGCAGGCCCCAGGAGTGGTTTAAGAACACAGAAGAGCTGAGCTGCCAGGTTCTGTCTCCTCTGAAAATGCAAGAGACCTTGCTAGAAATGGCACCTGAACTCTGCTCAGACCAAGAAAGTTTGGATGCACATGGGATCCAAAGGTCAGGACTAATTATCAAGAATGACAACTGGAGGACTCTGCCAGTTTTGTAGCACTATTCTCTACCTATTTGCTGTGGAAATTTCATTTTTTCCTGTCCTGCAGACTAAAATTATCCCTTTTTGACAGCTGGAGAGGAAGCAGTTCACTGTGATGTGAACTGATTTGCCTAAGGCCATGTCGTGTTTCTTTCACATAAGGATATGAATTTGTATTTTTTGGCTCTCAGTCTAGTTCTGGTTCCCATTCTTATTCTTACACCCTAAGTGATCATTTTTCTATGTTTTTACAGATTTTTCCTCCTGACACAATGATAAATGGGTGCAAGAATTTAAGTGGCTTGCTAGTCTTCTATTTTGAAACATCAGTGGAACATATTGAAATAAAAGTCAAATTAATTTTTGAAAGCCAAAATGAACACATAGAAGGAGCTCACTCTTCTGATACAAGTACTTAGGTGACCAGTAGTTAGGCAGCCCTGCTAAACTTGTTTCACAGAAGTATTTCTTAGTGTACTCATGATGAGAAGTGTTGAACAGTTCATTTTGTGTAGAGCAAAGCACTTAATTCTTGACTTCAAAGAAATCTTTGATCAGATTGTTCATACAACTGTTATTGAAGGCTTGTCATGGCTGATATGGCCAGAAAGTATCAAACAAGGAGGGTAAACACATATGATCTGGTGTTACTGAAACCATCAGAATCTCCCCATTAATATATAAATAAAGCAATATCATTGCGTATAATTTAGGTAACTAAAGAGTTATTTGTCATATGTTTTTAAAGAAAGGTTGAAGTTCCTTTAATTAATCCAATATATTTTACTTACTCGGGTTCCTAAATACATTTTTAAATAAGGTTTTAAAAATTACAGCAAACAGGCTTGTCCCATAGTTCCCAAAAAAGACTGTGTTAAAATAGCTTTAAAAACTTATCCAACAATCCCCCCAAACTCATACTTTTCTTGCACTTTTCATATTGTGAAACTGTAGCGTAAAGGTAAATAAAGAAGTATTAAAGAAACTGATGTTTTCTTTTCATCATCCCCTTACTTCTGCAACAGAAAAGGAGCTAAAATTATCTAGGAGGCTGTCATTTAGGCAATTATCTAGGAGAAGGCACAGTTTATGAAAAGAGAGGGGAATATTTAAAAACAGTCCCTTTGAAGTTCCTCAGATGAGATAAAATAGATTTTTCAGTGCTCAGATATGCAATCTACTGTAGATTGAATGGGAAAAATTAAACTGATCATAAGTCTCCTAGGAGTCCAAACTAATTTAAAACCTAAAATGAAGCATCACTGCAGGTTTCTCAATGGGCATTGGTGGCCAAAAGAGCAAATAAGTCATTAAAGGGGAAGAAAATAATAGCAGATACGCTGTGATGGAAAAAAATTCTGTCATTGTTTGTATTGACACTGCAGCATCAGCTGCGTGGTCTTCATAACTCCATGTCAAAAAGGATGACCCAGAGCTAATTAGAGAGGTTTCAGAATAAAGGAAGGTGAATCAGAAAAAGATGATCAATCAAGGGAATGGAAAAAAAGTCTCATATGGAGACAAGATAAAAATACAAGGTATGTTTGCTTTTCATTACAAGGTATGTTTGGAGATAAATAGGAGCATGGTGGATAAAAGTAATATTATGAACTTACGTAAAGCTTTCTGTCTGCAGTACTTTTATAGACAAGAGCATGGCACATTCAATTAAAATAAAGAATGGGCATACAACAGTAATGAGTCTCTACAGTGGACACCTAATATAACTGTATTCCACCAGCATGAGGAAAATCATGAAGGCTGAAAAGTGGTAACCAGTGTTTCTCTGAATAACGAAGAGCCAGAGTTGTAACAATGGACAAAGGTCTCTGAAAGGTGACCAGATCAGGAAGAAATCTAAAGCATGTGTAGGGGGAGAATGGAAGACACAATGTTTCCCTCATATGCCGGCTGCAGAGGTCTTACATATTCTTCTGAAACACCTCGTACTGACTGCTGGCAGATAAAAAGAATCCTGGGTCTGATTCAGCTGCCAAGTTCTTGGTTTGTGCTGGACACATCAGAATAATAAGTTCTTGACTTTACCTTTTGGAAATGTATTCATTACCTTAAATGCATTGGCAATCAATCATCATGATACAAAATACTAAAGTAGCACGTACCTGTTGATGAATTTCAGACATTAATTTAGAAGGCTGGAACATACCTTTAAGTCTCTTTGCTATGACCTGCACTATGTGTCAGGAGAAGAGCTGCAGAGCCTCCTCCAAGGCTAGCCACGAAGGTGCCCTGAAACCTCTGGGCTGGATTCTCAGCAGATCTGACTCAATGTGTCTTCCTTCAACCTCCTCCAGTCATCAGCTCTGATCCAGAGCCTCTGCTCTGTCCTCCTACAGGCCGCATTGTACAGTAGGCGTAAAGATTACAGGAGGTTCTCCCAGCAAAGAAGGATTTGTTATGCATTAAGTATCTTGAAGCCTCAAACAGGAGAAGCCTCTGTAAAATCTTGCTATAGAGAAGTGCCCGCTGGCTGTAGGTGCTTGAATTTTTGAGGTATCTTTGCTCTTTTTCCGCAGGGAGATTGCTTCACGTTTAGGATAAGGGCAGGGTGCTAGAACAGTCCTTTAGTGAGGAGCTCCTTCAGTGAGGAGCAGGCTAGGTGAGGGTAGAAGGAAGAAACAAACCATTTGTGTTTTGCATGTCTCCAGTTAAAATACATCAGAATACAAATTGCTCAGCTCATATTAGTATTTCAAAACAAAGCAGTTATAGAAAAACATACACTTCATCCAGATATTATTATTTCTAATGTGGCATTTAAATGGTGAGAAATCACCCAGTAACTGCTTTTGTTCTGGTGCAATGACAGTCTGTGGTTTATCTGCTGTTAGCTTTTCAAGCTAAATCCTGGAATTTATGCTAGGGTTAATTTTAACCAGCTCATTACTGCAAACTTTTAACAGCTTGCTTTACACTAGGATTTGAAAAGGTGTTAATAAACAGTGCATGTTAAATTGAAGCTTTCTCTAGCAGAGTGTCAGTGGAGTAAGCATAGCCACAGAGTACATAAGAATAACAGCTGCCAAGTGAGCCGAAAGATTTTTCACAATGGGATATCCCTTTCTCTCAGTTCCCAGCCTGGCAAGATAGAAATGATCTTGCTGCCAGCATTTGCCACTGCCTGAAACTCTTGCATGCCAGAGAGCTGCCTACTTGTAACATTAGGTTTCCACACAGCATATGTGCAAAGAATCCAGATTTGCAAAGAGCAGTTTGCCTTATAGGTGGGACGACATCACTCAGACTTCCAGGGCATTACACAATATCATTTCCAGCCTCCTACCTTCCTGCCAGAACATGGTCATCAGACTCCCGAGGGAGGATGGTTTGTCTTTTTTTTTTTTTTTTTTTAATGGGGCCACAGTTTTGCATAATGCACTCCTGGACATTTAGCCCTTGGGTTAACTTTACCATATGGTATATGTCGCACATTCCTTAGTAAATTGTTTGCTAGTGTGAAGCCAGGAGGAATGCCCCTGGAGAACACTGTGTCTTTGCTACATGAATGTATGCAAAGCAATCAGAGTAAAACGACTTCTGCTCTGGGAGAATCTGTTACAGAAAAGAACTCTGACGTGTAACGACACCTGCAAGAGTCCATCCAAGTGAATGACCGTGGGACACTCCCACTGTGCCTTCCAGAACCACGGGGCAGGGTGGCAGCATGTGATCTGCAGCCGTTGCTCATCCCTGTGGCATGTTTCCCTCCTGCCATGTTCACACAGGTGGCATTGCAGTCTGCAGTTTTCTTTGGAAGGGTGTGACTCTACCTGTTTATGTTTAATTACTGCATTCCTCATTCATCATCAGTTGCAAAAGTGAGTGGACCCCCTGCACCTTGCCTCAGCTGGGCTACCTGCCATTAGCGTGGGAGGCAACAAGGTAGCACCTCTGGGAGCCCCACAAGGGTGGGAGGACACGGCAGGGGGACTGCCCTGCACCAAGGCCGGGTGCTCTACCAGGGCCACCCCTGCTGTGGGTAGAAGTCAATCAGGATATCGTTTGTGTCCCACCCAAATGCCTGGTGAGCTGCAGCCTGCTCTCCTCTAGGTTATGGCAGAAGAAGACAAAGAATTCAAAAGGAGCATTAAGCAGATTTTTCTCTGAATAAATCCCAGTCTAGGAGCCTGAAGCATAATGGAGTGGCAAGGCAATTTTTTTTTTTCCTTCAACTGCTAATATTCCTGAGCTCCTGGCCTGTCTTTTTGCTGATTCTCAGAAACGATGATTTGTAGATGTTTATTGCTGAAATTTGAAGTGATTTAAAATAAATGTTTAAATGTATGACTTTCAGAACTAAGTTATCCATATATTACTAGTTTTCTAAGCAGTTAATACTTTTTAAGGACTCTTAAAATTTACTAGCACACTTCATGTATTATAGTTTATGCAGAAATACCAATTAACCCACACAATGTGCAGTCAAGATAGATGAGGATTAAGTCCCTACAGCTGAGAGAATAGCAGAGATGCAATGACCTGAAAATTGTATCCTTAGCTCCTTTGCCTGTAATTAATATAAATTCACCAGTGGAATGCCTTTACTCTTTTTATTAATCCCTTATCTACAGTCCTGGATCTCTGTTGTTCAAGCAATTAGGACAGATAGCTTATGCTTTCTTGATTCTTTCAGATTTGACTTCAGACTTGCAAGGTGTGCCTGACCAGCCTTGATAAGCTGGGAGGTATTGGGAACACGGTACAATCATCCTGCATATGTGCAATAAATATCCAGTTATGCAGAAAATGCCAAGGCATGTAACCAACCAGCTCTCCAGTTCCTATTTCTTGTGCATTTGTTTTCCTTGAACATTTCTGAATATGCATTATATCTCCTCTTCTTTACTCAGTGTCAGCCCTTGCACACTAAATTTTGTTTGTTGCTGCCTGCTAGCCCACAAGTACAAGATGCAGTGTAGGACTATGGAGGATGTCTCCATGTTCGTGCATGGAGCAGAAGCTGAGGATGAAGGACTCATGGCCTTGTTTGCAATCACGGAGGCATGGATCAGGATAGGACCAAAATCTTCTAATAGGGAGCAGAAGTGATTGCTTCAATGCTATCCCCCTCATTTCCAGAGCTACGTGGTAAAAGTAAGAGCCTACTGTTCTGACTCCTGTTGCTGTGGATTGGCATAAATTTTCACATCTTTTGCTTCTGGTTTGCATGTCAGAGCTACACTGCTGTCACTGGAACCAGGCACATGAGGAAAGCTGCAGATGCATGTGGTTAGCTGAAGAGGAGGACATTTGAAATTGCTCCTGTCCTGACGTGGCTACCAGCTGCACAACTCAAGGCTATTAGAAAGAAAGGGATGACTAACAGAGGCTTTGAGAGACTTGAGAGCCAGTGTTAGATAGCTGTGATGAATGGTGTGAGGTAATTCAGAATTCAGGTTGGCAAAGAAGTTCATTACAGTATTCTTTTTTTTCTCTGTGAAATTACTTAAGATTGTATATAAATGATATATATTTTTATATATATATAAATACAGAAGAATGCACACCTTTGTGTATCCTTGAAGATGAGAAGTGCTGTATACTATTACTGCTATTTTAGAAGTGTAGAAATTAAGGTTAAGGGAGGCAGCAGGGCTTCACTGAGACAAGAGAAAAACTTCAAAAGTAGCAGGATGCTTATGCTGCTGTTCAGAATTGCAGAAAGACTAAACTGTGTTTTGGTTTAGAAATCTTGTTCCACCAGCTGAGATATTTATAACATTACACTCCTTTGTACACCTCCTTGCTCATGTATGCTCATTTTTTGAGCATAAAAATGTAGCTCATTTGTTAAGGAGGGGTCTTAAAAGTGGTAAAATGTTCCTTTAACAAACTGACATCAAGCTAGAAATCTACAGCTAAATGAAATGATAGAGAAGGCAAGAACCAATGTCCTAGGAAATAAGGCCGTGAGTCATGGTGACAAAAGGATCTCTTAGAGTCATCATCTGACAATCCTATAGTAAATCTATAAGAGGACATACATCTCCTGACTTAATAGGCAAAATTGATAGGATTAGAGCAGTGCTGAGAAGCAGCTGATTAGAGTCATCTGTTTAAGACAGAATGACATTAAAACTAGAAGGTCATAGGATTTAAGGATTTGGAATATTAAGCTTAGAAAAATAGCAAACTCAGAAGTCAAAGCTGCTAGACAGTTGTCTTTGGCATGTTATCAGTAACTGCACCAGGGGAAGAACAGCAGCATGTGATAGGCATAGGTATGTAGTTTGAGCCACCTACAGAGATGTGTTTGTCCTACTTGTAAAACCACCAAAATATATTCAAATTATGCATACTTTTTTTAAGGCTTTTAATCATTAGCTTAGGAAGGCAAAGATTTTTAAAGAATTTTTTTCTTAATAGCAATCCTCATATGTGTCAACTGCAACAGACAAGTTGAGAAGAAACCAGAACTTGCTATTAAAACATTGCTGGAAAATGCCATGGTACTCGCCTGAAATGTGTTATCGTTTCTGAAATGCCAGGGGAACAATTCACTGCAAATCAAAGGTGGATCTGATTTCCAGTTACGGTACTTCCATACAGGTAATACGGACATACTGTCAGTGGGGTCTGTGTAGTCTTAGCATAAAGAGGTGGAGATGGTAGCAGATTTTTTTTGTTATTTTATTTTTTGTCTCTCCAGAAACCTTTGGGTCCCAGTTTCTACTAACATGCGAGCTCTCCTGTCCTGATACTGTGTCTCTAACCCAATATTATGACATACCCAACCCAAAAAGGGGCAACCAGTGGTTTCTCTACTAGCAAATCTCATTCACAAGTCACGTAAGATATTTTTCTATTGCTTTTAGCTACTAGATTGTGAAATAGCATATGAAGTATCCCTTAAGGTAAGGGATGTGCTATGAACAAGCCACTAATCTCTACTTCTGTCAGGCAGACCATAAATCATCCTTAAATAATCCATTGTCAGGAGCAGTTCTCTTCATATCTGCTTCACCTGATCCTCGAGTCAATCAGAGTTACCACCAGAGCTCAGGCTTCTGCTGGTGCTGCTTCCTGCTCCTCTGAAGCTAGTGGCAACAGAGTTCTGCTGCTGGGAGCCTTTCTGATGGACCTTTCAGTCACTCTTTTTCTCTTTTAATTCTTTTGGAGAATTAACAGCAAATGTTGAGGTAGACAAAGAATGAAACATGAGGCTTTTAAAAAGACAAATCTATTTATCTCCTTGGCATGTGCACTCTTTATGGCTGCTGCCTTTTTCCATCCCAAAGGTTGAAATCTGGCAATGTTGTTTCACATCCAATTGGAATTGGTGAAATCCTTGCGTGTATTTGCCTTGCTCCATGCTGTTTTCCTGGATAACTAAACATGCTGAGAATACTCTGGTAAACATGACAACTATTTTCAATACTTGTGGCTGAGTGATTTTTAAAGCATATTTTAGTGCCCTGTTAATTCCTATTTGAAACAGCCTCTGCCTCTATACACTTCTCTAGTTTCTTTTGGTTCTTAGGACAATTTTGTAGTCAAGTCAGCATGAAATCAAACAGATTCTGTGAGTGCACTAATAAACACAGTAACCATCTAAAATAATACTGCAGTAAAAAGATACGTATTTTCATGGCTTAAATTTAGTGAACATTGAGTTTGAATAATGTGAAAAATGACCACATACACAAGAAAAGGCAGTCCAGCGAGTCCAGCGAGAAAAAAAAATGGCTTAGAGTGGAGTAAAAAGTCTGCAAAAGAAAAGCATTAAGAAATTGTTGATGCAGAAAGAAAAGGAAATAAACAGCAATTAGGGGTTTAAATACCTAATTAATATCATCTTGTTACAAAAGAACACCTGCAAAACATTAACTGCTGGTCTTTTTACAGTTACTGATTGGTAGAATAAAAATAAAAGGAGAAAATTGCTATTGCCAAGTGCAGTTAAAAGGAGTTGACAAATTGACACAAAGTGCTCCCTCACATGGTGACTATCCACACTGTTGTTAGATAAGTCCATCCTTGCAGATGTTTGTACTTAGTTTAGTGCTCAGTGTTATGATTCTTAATTCCTTCTCAGTTTGTTCTGTCATGTAATAGGTTTGGTGAAACACAATTCAACACAATAGACTAAATTTACCAAAGGGAAAGCAGTTAAGTATACCTATATTTCCTTTAATTTTAAAAGTCATTAAAACTTAAGTGTATAGATGCTGACAAAACGTTGGTATTTATGAAGTGGGATTTTTCTACATTTTATAATACTACAGAGCCTGAGTCAATATACTGTAGAGTATAAATCTTACAAGATGTGTGTTGAAGGTTTAATCCCAGAAGTTTTTTTGGACCCTCTGCTTTCGGACTGACTTATGAAATATTATTGTAGTGAAATAAATACATCAAACATGCTATTATGGCACAAGGAAAATGTTGCACAAATACTGGAACAAGCAGAGGATTATAAAAGTTGTATTGTGACTTTACCTGCTGACTGACTTCAAACAGAATCTAAACATCCCTCTAACAGGAAGGCACAGCATATGACCCCAAATAAGAGTCCGGAGTGTGTTTATTTTGCCTTTCAGTGAAAACTCTAGGTAGAAACTACACAACATTTCATTCATTAAAAAACAGTTTCAGGATGAACTGTCCCCATCCTGTCCCTGTCATCCAACAACCTCCCTCCCAAGCTGTCCTCTATTGGACTTGAAAAATATGACACGGATTTAATGTCTTTTAAGAAAGTTGCATTTATTTAAAGACAGGCAAACAGGAGGTGGTGTATTTTGGAATTCAATGCAGTTCTGTCTGTCTGATTCTGCTTAACCACAGCTAATGTGGAGAGATTTTGTGTGTTTGAAATTGTGTAGCTACAGGATACTGCCTACCTTCTCCTATTGTTTCCCGAAAAAGCTTGTTACGGTGCAGAAAAATCTAGTTCCATAAGTGAGGCAGCAGGGTATAACCCATCCTAGCTCTGTTCCCTATTTGTAATGGCTGCAGCTTTTCTGCTTTGAACCACAGCCATGAGATTTCATGAGCAGCAGAAACTGAGCTCCACAGAAATAGACTGAAGAATGTAAACTTGTCGTGGCAAGACTGGAGAGCACTGACCTCATCGAACCAATGTGGGTTCAGTTGGAATAATGTGAGTGTTTCTCTCCATCCCCCATCTACCCCCAAGGGCAGAACAAAAATAAGTTGTACTTGGTGATCAAATCCACTGGAAGGTGCAACAGGATAAAGAAAGATAGCATTTTCCTTACTTTAAACTGTGTCCCTTTAACTCCCTTTCCTACTCCCCTCCACCAACAGCTCAGATCCAAGCCAGCTGCATCTTTATCCTCTGCTGATATCCTAAATGCACAGTTAGAAATGAGTGCATTGTGGTTTGTATTATTTCAGTTGTTTGTTTCTGTGATGAGTTCTTATTTCTAGAAGCAGCATTTTCTTCGTGAGGATTAATTGCTTGGGGTTTTAGTAAATGAAAGCGTCTTTTATTGATAAACAGTAGCAAATAATGACAGTGATGAGAATGTTAGTTAAAAGATAATGATTAAAATTAAGTTGTACCATTTTTTTCCCCTCAGAGTATCCTTTCCAAGAAAAGTCACTGTATTGACAGAAATTTTGGGGAAAAAAATTATTATTTTTTTTTAGGAAAGTCTGCCAATGCTAATTGATATTATTCAGCTACCTTCATTTGCTTGGTTTGGAATACTCCCATTTAATTTAGCTGTCTTGATATAGACCTCATCCACCAGAGAAGATCCTGAGCTTTTGCAGCTGTACTTATTCCGGTCTTTTCTGAAGTGGGTTTGTTAACAAAAAGTAGTTTCAAATGTACAGTTTATGTTTGTAAAGTTCCCAGCTACAGCCTGGTCCCCTTCATTGTGCAGAAGGAAAGGCGTCCTCAACTCTGTAACGAAAGCCAGAGTGTAAGAAGGCAGCACTAGCACAAACAGTGCTGATCAGCATGTAGTATGATACCTTAATTTGGTTACTCTGGAATGAAGACCACATGCTTCAACAATATCTACCATTAGCTGGGAAATGAATGAAATAGTACAACTGCTCTGCATTTGGCAAAAGGGTGCCCCCCACCAATATTTTATTTCCAGAAAGTTACTCACTGATGTACTTGATTTGTTCAGATCAGTTTTATAAAAAATCATTAAATGGTACATCTAAGCAGTTAAAATAGCCTTCTCCTCTGTTTTTTTTTCCAATTAGTGAAGTTTAAATGTACACTAGTTAAAGCAAAATAGCAACAACCTGATGACAGTCAGAGAGCAGATAATAAGCTCAGCCACCTGCCTTTTCTATCAGTCTGATAATTTTCTTTTGAAGTCAGAGACAAAACTGCCACTGACTTCAGAGATGGATTGCAAGGCCTTCAGCAACAGTGTCAAAAGCCTTCAGCAAGGCTCTCAACACTGTCTCTAACAATATCCTCACAGGCAAACTCAGGAAGTGTGGACTCGCTGAGTGTACGGTGAGGTGGACTGAGAACTGGCTGAACAGCAGATCCCAGAGGGATCACAGGGTCTAGTTGGAGACCTGTTACTAGTGGTGTCCCCCAGAATTTCAGTACTGGGCCCAAGATTGTTTAATTTATTCATCAATGATTTGGATGAAGGGGCATATGCTTCCTTAGCCCGTTTGCTGATGACACAAAGCTGGGAGGAGAGTCTGATATCCCAGAGGGCTGTGCATCCCTTCAGAAGGATGCTGACAGGTTGGAGAGATGGGCAGACTGGAACTGTCTGAAATTCAACAAGGGCAAATGCAGGGTCCTGCACCTGGGGAGGAATAACCCCAGGCACCACTACAGGCTGGGGGCCAACCTGCTGGAAAGCAGCTCTACAGAGGACCTGGGGATCCTGGTGGACACCAAGCTGTCTATGAGCCAGCAGTGTGCCCTTGTGGCCAAGGCAGCCAGTGGTATCCTGGGGTGCATTGGGAAAAGCATTGCCAGCAGGTTGAGGGAGGTGATCCTGTCCCTCTACTCAGCCCTGGTGAGGCCTCACCAGGAATGCTGTGTCCAGTTCTAGGGTCCTCAGTACAAGAGAGACATGGTGCTCCTGGAGTGGGTCCAGTGGAGGGCTATGAAGATGATTAGGGGACTGGAACACCTCACTCATGAGGAAAGACTGAGAGAGTTGGGCTTGTTCCGCCTCAAGAAGAGACAAGTGAGAGGGGACCTCAGCAACGCCAGTAAGTATCTGAAAGGTCAGTGTCAAGAGGATGGATCCAGGTCTTCTCAGTGGTGCCAACCAGTATGACAAGAGACAACAGGCAGAAACAGATGCACCAAACTTTCACCTGAATATGAGGAAGATCTTTTTTCCTGTGCAGGTGACCATGCACTGGAACAGACTGTCCAGAAAGATTGTGGAGTCTCCTTCACTGGAGATATTCAAGAACTGTTTGGACACAATCCTGTGCCATGTGCTCTTGAGCAGTGAGATTGGACCAGCTGACCCACTGTGGCCCATTCTAATCTTACCCATTCTGTGATTGTACATAAATGATATAAAACCATAAACCCACTAATACCTAATTTTTTTTTCTTATCTCAACACTATAGGCTTTTGGGAACTCAGGTTTCTAGGTCAAAAGAGGCAAAGACATTATAGGTTTGGAATCTTTTCTAAAAAAATTACTTCAGCTCTACATGTATATGTAGAATAAAATTAGTTATGCTAAAAATACCTGTTTGATAGAATGTTGATATAGTTAGATCACGGTATGCAGACTATAAACTTAAATGCTGCGTGTCTTTGCAGGTACTTCCTGTTGGGTTTACTAAGCTGATTTAGAAATTTTGCAGCCTTTGATAGCATTCCTTGAGGATATCTATCCATCTATCTGTGATGCAGTCACGTTACAATCAGCCTCACTCTACAAAGCAGGAGGAAACTTGATCACACCAGGATTCTCCCTTACACATGAGAAAAGTAAGCAGCTACATCAAAATTGCCAGCACCTCTTTCTTTCTTTTGGTGTAAAATGCAATGGGGAAAATCCCACAAAATAATCACCAACAATGAAGCCAATTGTACCTTTTCAACACTAAGCATTAACTCAGAAAATACAGTCTTTCTTACAAATAAGAAAACTTTTAGTAACAAAGGTCCAGGAAAAATCATTCCTCTTGGTTGATGTTCTCTGGATCTTTTTTATAAAGTGGTGTTTCAAGCATATAAAAAGCCAGCATTGCACATATGTTTTTGACGAATTAATTCTCAATGAAGTTGCCATAAAACCATCTTAGTGGTTCCTTTGGAGCCCTGTGAAACGTAAAATCCTTGAAAAAACTTCTCTAAGTTTGCCTTGTCCTTCCGTTACTATCCCCCAAACATCATTATGGTGGTATTCCTTGAGCCTTTGGAAACAGTAGGAATGATAAGTCCCTGAGTAGATTTTGCTGGTGTGTCCATGTTACTGTGCCTGGACACAAAGCAGCTATTAGCCTGTGCTGACCAGTCGACTTGCAGGGTGGATGGCAGCTTTGGTGTCAAGAGAGCAACAAAGGCTCTGAAGAATATAAATGGGCTGCAGCCACTAATTTGAAGTGTTACCCACTAGAAAAGGTAAAATGATGACACTGGTCCAAGACTAAGTACAACATTTAAATCAGGGTGTATTTATGATGTTTTATATAATAATATAGTACCTATACACATGATCTTGCACACAAAGTATGTTGGTGCTTTTTGTTTTCATAGGAGGAGTAAAAAAAATCTCTTTTTCATAGCTGGAATGAAGGTCCTCTCGTTTTTCTTTTGATTAATTATCCAGTATGAACTTCTGCAAGACAGAACATATGCTGGGGTTGAAACAAAGCTGGGAAAGTTTGAAGTGTTGTTTTCTGTCTTTTCCTCTCTGCCAGTTCAGAGAAAACAGAAACAGAGTATTATATTTCCAATTCAGAAAATGCTTAAAGCCATAGCTAACTAATTTACTGTGTTAGTGGCCATAATAGCTGCATTCTGGAATAGAGGGAGGAGACAGGATGGTCAGCTTCCATTTGGAGAGTTATGACTGTGTTTACAGGACGCAGTAAGTCGTTACCTTCACTACAGAGCATAAGCAGCACTAGTTACCCCAGCAGGGAGTGTGGCCATTGAGCTATCAGTTCAGTTTTCTGGTACCTTTTCCACTTAACTGACTTTAATGCAATAATGTGTGACCTATACTCTTGAGAACCTTGACACTGCCAGTATAGCTAAGGAAATCTTTAATTACTGTCTAGAGCTTTAAACATAAACTTGCATCATACAATTATGATGTGTCTGATTTTACTCTGTCCTTTGACTTATATTTTACTTCCAAGTCACATAAAAAATGAAATACCCTTACTCTTGCAATGTCATTACAAAATAAAAAGTGCCTGCTTTGGTTTGAAAATGTCAGAATATATATTTGATGATTTAGGGAAATGAAAATGATAATTTGATAAATTCAGCATGAATTTAACAATAGTTTCAGTCAACCCAAACATATGTTTTGGGTGAAAATAAAATTCTGCACAGCTGTGACATAATTACAGTGAAATTTATAAGGAAGATGTTTAAAACTGTGATAAAATACAAATTTATTGCCAGCAAGTTACCTGTCCTCTAGCTCCTAGGTGAATAATAATTTTTCTAGGTGGGGTCTTAAAAACAAATAACAAAAAGCATTGGCTTCATTCAGGTATAAACACAAAGTGTTACCAGATAACTAACAGATGATATTGTGACAGTGATGTTAAATGAGCTTTGAAGAAAAAACTGAGATGACCAAGTGAATATTCTTCTGGGCAGAATATAATTATCTTGGAAGCTGTCTGAAGATGAATGGTAAGTAAGAGAATTTAGTTCTGACAGTAATTTCTGGAGTTCTCAGGACTGTGGTTTGATAAGACAGTAAATGACTCCCAGGCTGCCAGGACTGCAACACAGCTTGCAGCCATGAGATGGGAAATACTGATCTTGCAGAAGCTCACACTGACAATGCAAACTCCCTATAAATAATATGACAGGTCAGCATTGTAGTAGCTGACTTTTTGTGCCAGACTAGTGCTCTCATTGCGTAGAGAGTCAGGTATTGTCTGTCCCCTCGTAGCTGACATAAAGCTGGCAGAGACTCCAGATTGCATGTTCATTGTTGAGTCGGCCACAACAATGTGGTTGGGCAGTGCCCAGATTTCACTGAGCATGGAAACAAGGCCTGGCTACTGAAAGTCTGCAGTCCCCCAGAGCATCTCTGTATGCTGGTGAGACAAAATGCATACAGTATACAGTAAATTTTGTCTTCCTTCTAGTTTGAAAAGTTCTTTTACTAAGTAATTTCTAATGTGACTCTATAGCCCAAACCTGGCCACATGAATAGGCATGAAGTAGATGTTTCTGAAGGGCAGTTGCAGTGTGATGCAGTGTATCTAGTTCAAGATAAAATCAGCACTTTTTCCAGCTGCCTGTCTATGCTCAGAGTTGTGCAAACCTCATTACAAGCTTTTTTTCAGGATAATTTATTTAAAATTGGTACAGAAGACTCTGACTACTCTTACTGTAGTTTGAGTAGGGCCTAGTTCAGTTTATAGAATCATAGAATAGAATCATAGAATCAACTGGGTTGGAAAAGACCTGAGATCAGCAAGTCCAACACCGCTGTGGTTACCACATGATGGCACTAAGTGCCACATTCAGTCTCATCTTGAAAACCCCCAGGGACAGTGGATCCACTACCTCCCTGGGCAGCCCATTCCAATGTCTGATTACTCTCTCTGTAAAAAATTTCTTCCTAAAAGTTCATTTCTTCCTAGCATAAGTTCAGGTAATTAAACAACACTGAAATCAAGTGAACTGTGATGGTGTCATAATTTGGATGTACATTTTGGCATGCTTTCTTTAAAAATCTAGAGCAGGAAGCCAAATCAAAGTGAACAATGAAGACGAATGAAGCATGGAGACATACAAGGAATCAGGCAATTCCTGCTTCCTCCTCTCCTTCTGACCAGTCCTCATAGAGCAGTTCTGCTTCAGATTTTGACTTTAATTGAAGCCCAGCACAAAGCACAAACTGTCCCAAGGCTTGTAAACCTTTCTTTCAGCTAAAACTACTTGTCCACATATCTTTTCACAGCAGCCAAATTAATTACCATTGCATGTCTTTCCAAGTGACAAAACTTGTTTGTCTGCCAAGATAAAACATTTGGAAGGCTATGGAGTGATATAACCTGGGGACACCTACTGTATTGATGTATTTTAAGTGCTATTACACGGAGCTCTGCTAGTGATTTGAATTCAGGGCACGTTGTCTGGTAATTGGGTAAAGCCAGACTGGTCTCTTCAGACTGATACGACCCTGTGCAGGAGTCAAGACTGATTTGACTGGCCCAGCATAGCATTTGTAATGAAGACTGCTGCTGTGTTAGTGTGTTTCTCACGTGAAATTATTAGAGAAGCTGGCAAAACTAGTAGCACAAGAAACTGGAAGGGAGCACAAGAACTGCTGGGACCAGCAGGCAGAAGACATGTTAGAAGAATGACAGCTCATGGCCATGACTTGCACTGCCACTTCCCCCGTGCCCATGGTCCTCCACGCTCCCCAGGAGGGCACAGAGCAGTCACACAACACCCAGGCAGTTCTTGGCCCTTCTGCTGGGCACGATATCAGCAGTCTAATGACACCAACCTATGGAAATGAGACTGGCACCACTGCTTTTACAGGGATCAGCCATAGCCACCTCTTCTGCTTAAGAACAATCCAGTTCAGATTTGGATATCAAGAAGTCTCAGTGGATAGTGTTATTGGCACCTGTACTATATGATTGATTAAAGGGACTGGTCCAGAGTCTGATCACATTTCCTTGCATGTAATTCTACTCCAGAGTTATAGCAGACTAAATGAGATAAAAAATTTGTCTGATTGCTTTCAATTAATTCTTCAGCAGTTCTTTAAAATCAAGGTTTTTCTGCAACTTTTCCTGTTTTGGTGGACAAATTCCTCCAGGTGGCCCAGCAATATGGCACAAGCACCTTGCTGGTAACAAATACATGTTACTAAACTCTCTCAAAGCAGTTTGGAGATGTGGTACACACTCCTGTTTACTGCAGATGGAAAAATAAACCATGACAGGTAAACAGAAATAGTGAGCTATTGCCCACTGCAAGCTAGTAAAGCTGCTTTTGAAACACTCCCAGTAGGAACGATTCCTGTTAATATCCTTGAAGAAAGCCTCCAAGGTTTTGTTATGAGCTTGTAACTCAAGCCATATTTGCCTGAAAACTTTAAATGGCATTTCTATGCCAAACAGCTGAGTTTAAACAACATGCTGATTTTCTATGCAATTTTTGCAATACTTACTGGAACATTGTCCTGATATCTTAGGAGTCCCATTACTTAAAGCAACTCTCTTATCTTAATGTCTAACTACTGCTTATTTTTATTTTTAATCTATGCTTTTTGTGTGTGTGTGTTTACATATGTGTGGAAGCCTAAGACAGCAAAAATGACTGCATATTTTAAGCTGTTTAATATTTATTAAAAAAACTAAATTAAATTTTCCAGAAAACTTTCTGAATTTTCATGCTTTAAAACAATGCTAAATTTGAAAGTATCACACATTTTATTCTGTCTCCTAGTCTGATGTGAAGAGGCTACTGGAACTTTGTCTCTGTGCGGACAAGTGAGACTGGTGAGCAAATGCAGTCTTCTGCTGTGTGAAAATGTATTCAATACACTTGCTCTTAGCCTGAAGGAGGAACTTCATTAGACTAAGAACAGTAATTTTATTCCTAAATAACCTGGCTCTTGATGCTAAATAAACAAACAAGACATAAACAAAGAATCCTTCATTTTACAGCAGCCACTCTGCTGATTGCTCAAGGTCTTGAACTAGAGATTTGCAGCCTGTCAGTTTTCTTTTTTCCTTTTGGAGTAAAAACACAAGTTCAGTAACTTTTGGTGAATCTGTCTATCTGCTTTTGTTTAATTATTACTAACTCTTGTTAGTAATTACAGAGTGCCCAGGTTGGGTTTTTGAGGAACCAGACTCACTTTCAACCCTTTACATTTTTTAGGCCAGCCAAGTTCTAGCGCCACCTTGGAGTAAGTTCCTTCAAGATATGAGACCACATATGAAACCATGGTTTTTAAAGTTCTATCTGGCTCCATTTTGTGATATAACAATTTTAGGGGGCAGAAAAAAACCCACCATGGTAATATCTCCCTTCAAAGCACAATAGTTAGGCATCCTCATTCCACAGTCATATCTTGGCTACATCTACATAATTGCTTCCACAGTTTGAATTCAATGAAAAGCTTTTAAACATCATCCTTCCAAACATTTCAGAACTGTCATTCATTTTCAGATCTATTGTCCTACCAAAAATTTTAGTCTGACACAAAAGTCAATTATACTTATTGTTCAGAAGGAATTAACCTCTCATGCGTCATCAGATTATTAGTGTTGCTAGGTTCATTTTTCAAAGGTCTGTTCCTTTCCTATATCTGTACATAAGCAAAGCCAAGCAGCAGCACCTGTGAGTCTCAGTACTGACTGTGAAAGAACTACTTCACTGGAATGCAAACAGAAATAAATATTGAATGTACTTCTAAAGTGATTGGAATATTGAAATAGGCTGCAAAAAGACATGTCACCTTCAGGTACAGAATAATGACAGCAATTTTCTGATTAAAAACAACTTTGCCTTAAACACAATTATCATTAATGAAGTAAATGGTTATATGTTATATTAAAATGATATCTAAAGAGCTTTTCATCAGATTTCAAAGTTGATGCTTCTGAGGTCATTCTGAGGACATGCACTCACATCTCCATTTAAAACTGACTTATGCAAGTCCATTCATAAAATTGAGTGATCTGAATGATTTGAGAAGCACATGTGTATGTGCAGGAGCCAGGTCAGGTGTTTGTGAGACAGTGCTGAAAGATAAGCTCCCACCGGAAATCCTAGGTGAGTTCTAAGTCAGTTGGAAGAGGGGTTAAATCTGGCTGTGAGAACAAGGCAGAGAAGTTGGAAGGAGGAAGAGAGATGGTAGCCAGTTTTTGGTACTGGATAAAAGGGGTCTTGCTGATTTGAGCAGAGAGATGTTTTCTTCTGCACAAAAAGTCTTATTTGTAAGTGAAGAAGGCTGCATTTGAGGTGTGCAGCTCATGGTCTGCTTTCCCTCTGAACTGAAATTACAGCAAAGCTGTAATGGATTTACAGCAAGCTATCTGGATTTTGACAGATAGCTCATGTCAGAGAAGAATCCTGAGATGCAGTGAAGGAAGAGATGGAGACAGGCAGATCTGACAGTGATGCTAGAACTCAAACTTTTTTTCAGACAATTTAAAGGACTAGGTGTCCATGGAGCAGGCTCCAGCTACCAGCTCTTTTCTCTCTCCCCAAGAAGCAACACAAAAACTGAATCAAAATAATAATAATACAGACACTTAGGAAATTGGCTCAGCAATAAAACAGAAACATTCAGTGGCAGGTTTACCCACATGGCTACTCAGCCATCCTGCCAAAGTATTTCCTGAAACTTCCCTGAAATGTCCTAGATGGAAATTATCTCCATATACAGAAATTGATAGCTTTCTTTAAATCAGTGCGACGTTTTCCATAGCATTACATTTGAGTTATAATTTTATTCACCACAGAAATGTCAGCACAGACACGAGGAGCCATGCAATTAATTTTTTAGGAAGGGGAAATAGAGCCAGTGGAGCGAAAAGAACAAGTTAGCAGAAAACATAAAAGCAGGATGGTAAAACTGAAATATGCCATGTGCAGAAGTCTGTGTCTCTTAGTATTCAATAGCTAGCTGAAGAGAATCAAGATACAACGGAAGGAAACCTAAGCCATCTAAAATAAACTGAGGTAGGGCAGACAAAATAGTGATGTTACTGGAGTGGTATACCTACTACTTGAAGTAATGTTGTGTGTGCTTAGACCACCATGTGTACAGTCCTGTGGCTATAGCTACACTAAAGTCTGCTACACACCTTTGCTGTAAAGTATAGTGGAATCAATTATAGTTTTCCTCTTGCAGCATATCTTTAGCGGGACACGGCAGTGAGATAAGGAATCGAAAGTGAAAACCTATGCAAAAAACAAAAAGGTTTTCTTTAGCTGGGAGTGCAAAGCCACAGTCCTAACCTCAGTTTTGTTGATGATCAGTCGTGTGCTTTCCGACGCTTTTCCATGCCTCATTTACGCCTGTACTCGCGTTCAGGGTGAAGTCATTGAACGTTTGAGGGTCCTTCCACCCGAGACAGCCCCGCTCCCGGTTAAACGCCTCAGGAGCAGCGCTTCGGGCAGGGGTCACTCGCGGGGACCAGGCTGAGGCAGCCGCCCCCGCTCCGCGTGGCTGTGCAGCTTTTCGCTGCTGCCACCTGCCAGTTCCAATCGGGGGACAGCCTTTCCAGGCTCGCCGGGAGCCCAGCCGGGCGGCGAAGGGAGGGAGGGCCGCGGCGGCCGGGCGGGTGACAGGGCGCGGAGCCGCCAGGCCTGGGGGGCGCCGGGCCGGCGCTGAGGCAGAGGCTGCGCCCGGTGCCGGCAGTCCCGGGCGCGGTGAGTGCCCGCGGGACGGGGTCCCAGCTCGCTCGGGCCGCGTCACTCGTGTTTCGCGGTTCGGTGAGCTCTGCTGGCACGGGAAGGGGGGCGGGGGAAGGCGGCACCGGGGCAGCCCCACAGCGGCGGGCGCGGGCGGGAGCCAATGGGGGCCGGCGCGGCCGTGTGACAGGCGGGGCGGCTGCTGCCCCCGCCGGGCGGGGAACCGGCACGGCGGCGCTCGGCAGCATCATCCGCGGCTGCGGGGCTGACACACGCCTCCATCCTCCTCTCCCTCGGCAGCCGCTCACACGCGCCTCGCCGCGGGCGGAGCGGAGCGGGGGGTGCCGCGGCAGACAAAGCAAAGATGGCAGGGATCCTCGCCTGGTTCTGGAACGAGCGGTTCTGGCTGCCGCACAACGTCACCTGGGCGGACCTGCAGAGCACGGAGGAAGCCGCCTTCCCGCAGGCGGAGGACCTTTACCTCGCCTTCCCCCTGGCCTTCTGCATCTTCATGATCCGACTGCTCTTCGAAAGGTAACGCCAAGCCCCCCGCTCCGCCCCGGGCTTGGCTGGGCTGGGCGGGCCCAGGGGCAGCCGGGGACCCGTGTCAGCTCGGTGTCTTTCCCCGGCTTTGCTTCTCTGCTGGCCTTGCCGGGCCCTTACGTTCTCCCTGCCCCCTCGGTCGGTCACGCGGTGGGCCCGATGCGGGAAGGTGGAGGGGCTCGGGAGGCAGCCGGGGCGCCGTTCCCGGTGCCCGGAGCGCGGCCCGGCGCTGGCGCTAGGAGGCGAGGTCTGCCCGGGAATGGGCGCAGCCTTCCCGCCACCTGCGCCGGCCGCGGCGGGCACGGGGAGAGGGGCCCTTCGGCACCTATGCGACCCGCGGGCTGCGGCGGGGTCCTGTTCGACCCCCACAGGGAAGCCCCGCAAGAAGCCCAGGGGTGACGGGCCGCGGCGGGAAGCGGTGCCGGCAGGAGAGTTTGCCCGTGCCCCCGCCGCAGGGCCGCTCTCCAGAGTTAACCGGGGCGAAGCCCGCGCTGTGTCCCCTGCGCGGACAGGGACAACGTGGGCGTGCGGTGGGAAGGGGCAGCTCGTGGGGAGCAGCACCCGGGGTAAGGGCTGCAGCGGGGCTGAGCGGAGCTGTGCGTGGCCCTTGCGAGTGGTATCCGTGTGAGCGGTCCTGTGTTGGAACACTCCCGGTGCTGTCAGGATGTGGGAGCTCAGTGATGAGACGCGCCAGACGCTGTTCATCACTGAACCGAACTCACTGTACTCCGAGGTTGCTGAACTCAAAACACAGGTTTCACAAACATATAAATACGTATACATGTATATTTAAACACAAGACGTCAGGCTAATGATCGGTCAGCAGTGACTGTTCATTTTCTGTGAGTGTATCCGTGCAGGGGCCGCCTGTCACGGGGAGGCAGATGGATCCAAGTGGGTGCTCACTTGCGCACGCTGCTGCGCCGCCTGACAAAGGTGGTGTTCCCTCAACAGCAGAGAACAAAAGAACGATTCCTTATGCCAACACCTACGTGTTTTCAGTGCTGTCTTCTTAGGTATGCTATTAGGATAGTCAAGGAAGATAAAGGAAGACCGGTAGTTACTACATACCAGAGAAGGGCTGTAAAAATGCTTTAAAAATGATAAAACAGCTGATCTGCCAGGTACCACTCCACTGATCCTAAGCATTCCCTCTCCCTGGTTAGAATATGGCACCTGGGATGTTGGTTTGTGAAAAAAACCTGCCTGCTTTCCTAGCTCAGTTGAGAGGACCATATTTGTTTTGAAAAATAAGCTGTCATGGGCTGTTTTTAACTTCTGTGTTGCTTTACAGATTTACCAAAAAAGACAGCAAAAGTTGTCATCTGCCTGAAAATTTGAGGTTATCAAAAGTTAATTGAAACACTTGGGTTAAATACTGTAACAGAGTTACAATTTAAGTACTATGAGTATAATTATGAGTATTATTTAGATAATATAAAACAATTTTTTTCTTTGCAATCTGTACAACGTGTACTTTTGAGCACTGAAAGTGGGTGCGTGATGTTGCATCTCTTGTCATCTGAACTGCAATATGTGTCACAGCAGGGCTGTGTTTTGATGGAGGAACAGTTAGTCAGCTTAAACTTAGATTCAGATTTCTGCTGGTTTTGATGTGGCTGTTAGCATCATAGAAGCTACTCTGATTATTTAGTAGTCTGTATCCACTTGCTTTTGTTATTTTTCTTCATTCATTTAAAGTAATTTTTAATTTTGCAATACCTTATATTTTTAAGTGTTATACATATAGGTGAGAAAATCAGTTTTCAGAATTCTCTTGTATTCATTAGACTAATTTTGAAATTTATATCTAGAAATGCATTCTGCCAGCCTGATAGTAGGTGAGACCTCCCAAAATGTTTCATTAACAGTTACTTATGTATGTAAGTATTTTCCTTTTTAATTTCAAATCAATTGCAAAACTCTACTGTGAGAGTAGGATCAGGCTGTTTTGTGTGTGATTAATCCCCACAAATTGGCATGGTACAATTTTGACTTTTCATGCACAGCATTTTATTAAAGCAGGCTGAGCAAAAATGACAGGACCTGCTTTTACTGATCAAAGCAGGAGGATTGTACTTGACTTGAATGGGGTAAAGATCAAGCCTTATTATTGCTCATTAGTAATTGATTTTGTCAGATTTCTGTCCTTTGTTCGTTGGGAGCCACAGAAATGCTTCATGCACATCATCATTTAAGGGCTTGCAGTTATAGAAGATCTGGAAGGGGAAAAGAGAGGAATATCTTTAAAATTGATGATTTTTTCATTCTTCTGTGTATTAAAACAGCTACATTTTTTCCTTTCAAAACTGAGGTTGTAGATGACTGATGTTGAACGTGCTACATCTTGGAACATGCTCTTGCAGATATGTAAGTTTCAATGGTAGCAGCTAAAGAAAAAATAAAAATAGATTCTGTAGCATTTAAAAAACTCCCACAGGTGTACTTTATATCCGTGCCTGTACGATAATATTTGTAACATCAATGTAACATCTCTATTTTGCTTTGTAAGATATCTAATACAGGTGCTCTTGTAATTCTTTATACTGCTAGGTAAGCAGATACAAGGTGTTAAGAATCTGATTACTTATTTTATAACCATTCTTTTCAGACTGCTAGGCTGCTAGGAGCAGTATGGTATACTTCCCATGCTATAAAGGGTGACTAACTTCATGAATGCTCAGAGCAGTAAGAAATATGGTTCAGGGGAGTTGGATTTCACATGTCTTTGCTTACAAAGTTCTTGACATGTATGGGGGTTTAAACTTCTAATGCTAAGCATTAAAAGTTGACTTTACATATATATATATTTATATTATATATATATATTTGTGTGTACATATTTGCAGGTGGAATTGAAATGGCAGAGCTTAGAAATTTTGTTCTTTACACATTCACCTATTATTTACAGAGTTAATTCTACAGGGACTTTGTTGTTGTTGTTGTTTTGTTACTGGTTGGGCGAATCAGCTAACTAAGTCAAGAAAATAATCTAGTAAATTTTTAGGGTTTTTTTCTCCTTTCAGTAAACTTCTTTTTGTTGATTTCCTTGTCCTGCCATCCTTGACCAGTATTCTTGAATGAAAGGAAAAAGTAGATTAGAACATTAAGTGTATGCTGAATCGCTTCAGCAAGTGGATCTGATGATGATAAGTGCTCTTGAAATAAGTTTTGCTCTGAGGTATAATCTCATAACCATGACATTTAGTGGATATATCTGCTGAGGCCATCATAGTTATGGATGAGGTGCTAAATACTTTTAACAGCTTTTTTCCCCTTCCTTCTTATTCGTCTCTTTCTTTAACACAAAGTAACGAAGCACAAAGATAGTGTTACCTAGTAATGGACGAGATGGCGGGAGTTTAGCAAGGCAGTGGTAATGTGGGAACATGTTTCTTGATAGTATGTATCTGTTTGTGTGTCTTACTGCTTTTTTAAAGGCATGTAAGCAATTAGGGATCCCCCCTGTACTATACAATGCTTTCAGCCATAAGGAGATAATGTAAGTGCTCAATAATAGCAGTCTCTGTCTCCTTGGCTCTTTTCCCGTTCTAGTGTGGGGAAAAACAGATTAAAGCTGAACTGAAACTGGTCTTACTTATAGCAGGGTGTTGTAGTTTTGATTGTCCTGACAAAGATAAAGAAACATCTGTTATTGTGAACAAACAAAGTACTTCTTTTTGTTTATGGGATATTGTGGCTCTTCTCCCTCTGCACTAGACCACACTGCTCAGAAGCAGCATCCTTTCCTATACTCCTATGTGTGTCCTCTGTGAAGAATATGGGGTTGCATGAAAACAATATTTGCTCAGGAATCGGTGCATTTGTTGGACACAAAGCAAGAGGGTAACACACTTCTGTTTTAGAGGCTTCTCTCAAGGGAGAAGTTGGCTGAATCCTGCAGAACAAGTCTTGACTAAACAGATTTCTGATGTGGTCCAGCCATCTTCTGAGTCAAGTAGTCTGATATTACTGCCGCCTTTACACTTGGCTCATTTATTCAAGTTAGTCGTATCATCTTTACATTGCATTTGCAGTATAATTTCCCTCACCTTGTAAGCAACAGTTTGGGCTCAGATCTAATGAGATCACTCCATGAATCAGCAAACTAGGCTTATACTGCTTTTATTGTCCTCTGGCCTGGACGAGGAGCAGTTCTCAAAGGTGATGCTTATATTCTGCAGTTGATGGAATGGTTCATACGGTCAGAGATAGCTTGATTATATATAGCAACACCCTCCAGCTGTGCTGAGTTGAACTGAGCCAGCCACATCATTTACTATCACTCTGATCAAGATACTTTAGACATTGAGTGTACAGAAATTCATGGCTTTTGTATGACGCTTTGCTTTTATAATGATAAATCAGCTCCAAAGGTAACCTCAGCTGACTGTCAGTTAGTATGACACAGTGACATAATGCAATGACCGTGTAGGGGCATGGATATGTATTTTTTGCTAACTGTAAAAATTCATTCAGGTGACTATATACAGTTTTGCAAGTGTTTCTCATATGTGGTGTATATGTACAAATTTGATTTTTATACTCCCTAAGACATCTAGTATCTGTATTTTCTTACAATGAAAAGGAGGCTAGACGGAATACAAATTTTGGAAGAGATTATATAAACTTGGTGCATTTCCAGCAGCCAAAAACCTCATCTGGAGAGGCTGGGTGGGGCAGTGACAGTTATTTCTATCGAAACCTGTTTGTAGGCTGTGATATTTATAGATTTCTTGCCTACTTCCCTGTGTGTTAGTGAAATCTGATCATTCAGGCTGTAATTCACATGTGTAAGTGAATGCATGTGTTCACTGACAATAGCTTTCTCAGTTCTTTCTCTTTTCTTTATATAATTTTTTTTTTCATAAAATGACCTGTAAGGTCTTTTCTTTTTGCTTAATTACTGTTTACTGAATGCTTAATTCTTTTGAAATGGAATAGAATATTGAAATTGCTAACTTCTATGAAAAGACACAGGCAGTGGAAAGAAAATAACTAAAAAAGCCATTTCTTTTAAACTTTAAACCAATTTCTTTTAAAAGTAATAATAGATCATTAGCAGTAAATAGCTTTTAAATATATATCTTGCTGATTGTATGATCCATTTATCTGTGTTTCTTTAAGTTATTAATTTTCTGTCACTTACATTTTTCTTTATATGAGCAGGTTTTTTTTCCTAGGGTTGCAAGGTTAAGCTTCAGCCACTCACACATGCAGATACCTCACAAGAAAATGATTGTTTTTACCTGGAGAGCTGTTGCCTACCTTCGCCTGTCTGTCTTACCAGCTCAGAACAGCACAGTGTATGCTCACCCACCTTGATTCTGCCATGGCTGACTGGTACACATTTCTGCTGTGTAATATAGTTGTGTGTTCAGATGTAAGCTCAGTGTTCCTCTAAAAGAAGGTGGAGTGGATAAAATGCATGCTAATTGAATGTCCTTCGTAAAGGGCCATTTATAGGTGTGCATTAGTGTCAATCTTAAAATTAGGAGTTAAATGGGAAATACATGCTGATCTCCAATAGAGAATGCCATTAAAACTGATTTCTGAAATATCCAGGTGAAAGAAGTATGACAGCTAAACCACAGCTCTGCTGATGGAAAGGTTTCAGTGACAGGTCACTAGTGGGTACTGGGAGCCTGTTACTGGGATTTTTTCTGAGTGCAGGTTCCAGTTACTGGTAGAAACTCCAACTTGGTTCCTGCCTGGATTCCTGTAACCGTGCAGTTGGATCCAAATTGCCTGTGGCTCTTTCCGTTGCTCCTACTTCTGCCTCTGTCACTGATTTACAGGCATTTGCTAAGGATTTGTTCTTGGAAAAAGAAGAGCTTCTGGTATGCTGCCTTTTTCTACACATCTGCAGAGCAGTGTCTTATTAGTCCATACAAACTATTTAGTAAATTAACATTTGGGGTAATCTGTTCCCTTAAATCTATTTCTTCTTCTTCCAACAAGGCTGATGCCTGAGCTGAACAATGGTTATTTTACCATATTTTTGGGGTTTGGGGGTTTTTTCCTCCCCCAAGTTGTTAAATATTCCATGCCTGCAGTAGTTTGGCAGTTGATCAGCATTTGGTGTTTCTGTGCCTGTCTTGGAGTCTTGACATGAAAGTTAAAATTACAGCATAAAAGCATATTGTTGTTGTAGGTGATGTAAATCTAACATTCAGTAGTATGCTTAAGACTGTAGTTGGCATCGTATGGGCAGTCAGATGTGTATGATTTGTATCAACAGTTCCTTGGAGTTGTTCCTCTAACACCTTGATTGCCCTGTGGTCTCCCACAACAGTGACTCCTTTCACTCATTTGTGCACGTATGGATTTTTGGGGTGCAGCAGGGATTTTGGGGTGCATCCAGATCAAGGGAAAGGAAGGGAAATGTGGGTCTCTGATCACTTGAAAGAGTAGGGCTCCCTAATGTCTTGCTTTAAGGTGAGCAAAGTTTCTGGCATTCAGATGGGCTGAGAACTTCTGTCCTCTGAGGCAGGGTTTTAGCACATGGTCTTACAGAAGACTAACACTACACTATGTAGCAAGCACCAGTTTCTGGTGATGCTTTTCTGGTTATTCTGAAGTAGTCAAATTGTGGCCAAGATGGGAGAACTGGAGTATTTAGCAGTCAGTTATAATGTTAGAGGTGGCTTTCAGTTGGACCTGTAACACAAAGCTGTAACTTCTGTACAAAGAGGGACGAGTAAACTGTAATGAAATTTTTTTTCCTATGTAGTTAATATCTCTCTTAATAGCAAATTCTGCTGTTGGTAAGCTTTCATATTGTTGGACAATTATGATGCCTCACATAACTATTACTGATGTAACACAATCAAATTTTAACTCTCAAGGTGATTGTACAATTACTAAGAATTATAAAGAAGTGTAACATCCAGTTAGACATATATATTTTTTAATATGTAAGATACATATATATTGGTATATTGGCTATTAACCCAAGTTACCTGTTGCAAAGGGAGGAACAAAATGCTAAGGTTTTCCAGACCACCTTGTGTTAATGAAGAATCTTTCAGATTCACTTACCTAAACCTCATTTTACTGTTATAAATGATGCACTTTACATTTTGGTCTGAAATTATGAAAAGCCTTCTTTGTGCTCACAGGTCATGCTAGGACAGTTAAAGCAATATAGCTAAATCACTTGCATTTTTTTTCTCAGTGAGAGTGAAGTAGTATCTTTGCTGTATTGGTTTCTCCTGTATGGATGGGGACAATAACCTATAGTACTATATTAAAAGAAGTAAATCTAGCTGACGTAGTTAACACTGGTGCAAAAGCAGAGGTTAGAGCTCAGAATATGTTCATTGTCATAAAATTTTATATTCTTGAGATTGTTTGAGTATTTGTGCATGCAGTAGTATTTTTCTATCCTTTGCAAAAGCTAGTTGCTCTATTTTTATCAGTAATGAGATAACATTACAGGTGGTGTAATGTTACAGTACTAGTCACATCTACTCACTGCCCATTTGCCATCCTTTAAGATAAACTTAATATTTTTTAGTTCTGCAAGCAGAAGGAGAAAAAAACTGAACAGAAATGATGCTGAAATCCTCACTTCAGCGTTGCGATCTCTTTACTCCCTTTTCACCTCTGTTCCTGACTCAATTCAGTTCTATATGACATTGTATAGATACCTGAACTTTCACTGGGACTATCATTTACCACATCCATGGCACTCTCATCATTTACTGAGAAGAGAGTGGAAGTGGAGACCACTTTGCTATGGTGTTTGGCAGAACTTTAAACTATGGAAACTGCTTTTGTACCAGTACTGTCTGTGTTGACAAATGGTACAAAGTAGCAAAACCGCCTAGGCTAATGAGAAGTGCTTTCATGCAGTGGCAGGGAATTGCTTATTCGGAAATAAGAGTGTGTTCTATAGCTCAAACTAAAGAGACATTGCTTACTCAAAAGCAGTTGCTGATCACAGAAGAATGTGAAAAGAAGATCAGAGTAGTACATTGTAATATACCCTGTGCTTGCTTTTGCTTCTGTCTGTTGTGACTGCGTGATGTGTCTGTTGCTGAGAGAAATGCAGTTTGCCCCGTAGCTGGAGGCAGCCTGGTTGGTGTGCTGCTGTTAAGGGAACTGCTCAAACAAGGTATGTTCCTTAACACACACAAAAATTAGCCTTGATGTGGCAACTGCTGGAACTTGGTAGGTGGGCAGCATAATTGTGGAATGCTAGTGTAGACCAGTGGGCACTACAGTGTGACAAAGCAGACGAAATTAAATATACATGAAATAGAAGTGAGCTGAGAAATTTCAGGGGGGGAGGGGGGTGATGAGCTCCTCTGCACCTGTGAGACCTGTGCAGCTGGGGAGGTGAAGGGCTTCAGCCTGTCAGCCACATCAGGGCTCTGGCTTTCCTGAGCTCTGCTGTAACAGATGAGACCAGTGCATCATCGAGACCAGAATCCCCCTTGCAACTGATGAGACCACTGGCTTCAGTTGAAAACAAAGTTCTGGGTAATGAGTGGATTATGAATGAGTATGTACCTGTTGACAAGCTTTTCTGCAGTTGTCCGTTAGATTTTGTCTAACTTCCCGCTGTCCAGTACTTGTGGTTGTCCAAAGCGTGCTGCCAGATGAGGTGATGAGGTCCAATGGGGTATAATTTATTCCTGTTATGGGCATCATGTTGGAAAGAAGCTGTTGAGAAAAGAAAAACAAGTGATTAGACCACAAGCAGAAACATGTTTTGTATCTATTGATGCAATAATTGGGTGGTAATTGAGTGGTTGATTCTTATCTGTCAACTTTTCCCACACTGTAGTATGAGAGAAGGGAGAGAACTGATATGATAAGAGAGTAGCCTGAAAATACGAACAGTTTTCCAGCACCAAACATTTCCCAGGATTACAACACTTGTCCTAAATTAACTTTACAGTGATTGAGTTGATGTGATGATGACAAATTGAATTGTAGATGGAGTCCTGGGAGTGCTAGTGGACAAAAAGACTCTTCTCAGTGATATACAGTGAAAGGACAGGAGGCAACAAGCAACTGATACGCTGAAAATTCTGTTTAAACATAATGAACGTCTTCTTGGGATGGTGGTGGAACATTGTGACAGGTTACCCAGAGAGGCTGTGGAGTCTCCTGTTGTGGACATATTCAAAGAAACAACCGGGCACAGTCCTGCTGTATGTCCATCCAGTGGACTCGTTGATCTCCAGAGGTCTCTTCTAACCTCAGTGATTGTGTGAAATCATAAACCTGGCTAAATGGCATCTTTTCACAATGCAGGACTCCAGGGGCTCCTGAGATTTATGTCTGTATGAAGTGTGTAAACAATTTGGAAAACTGAATAGGAGATGATTAAGTTGAAATTCACTGTCAGCCTGCAGACAAAAATTAGGGCAGAGCACATAGCACTTGATTGAAGGGACATCTGGATTTTCCATTTCCTGTAGGATGGGGTCTTTTGATTTTGTTGTAGTCTGGCATGTGAGCAGACTAAATCAACAAATAGATGTGGACCTTCTCTACCTAAGACAGGAATTACCTTATGGGTACCCAGAATGAAGTTTGAGTTGCTGTGGTATAAACACATTCTGTTCCCTTCTAGGATCAATGCTTTGAGTCTCCTACAGCATTAAATTTGATTATAACAGGCCATTTTGAGGATGATTTTAGTTTTGTTCCCCTTAAGTTGATTCTTCTCAACACTACAATATCTTCAAGACAATTTTGGTTTTGAAAAAAATTCACAGAAAGAGGTGCTTTAAAGATAGGGAACAATCATCAAATGTCTTACTGGAAAAGGTTTTATTCCCTTTGTGTTCAAGATAATAAGAGTAAATCAGTCTTAGAGAAAAAAAGGAGAAAAGCCAGTCTTTAGTTTCACATTCACTAATTGTTTACATAGATTGTTTATATACTATATAGTGGAAAATATATATATATGTACATGTATGTGACACAGAGCAATTTATATACCACAATGGCATCATATCACTTTGATGTAATACTTTTTTTCTGTTTAAAAAAATAATTAAATTTTAAAAAAGAATCTTAAGGAGTAGTTGTAAAATATGGACTGCTCTAGAAAATGAGGTATTTAAAAATGTCAGTTGCTGGGGTGATAACAAAACAGTTTGATATTTGACACAAGAAACACAACCCGTATCCTCACTAGAGGAACTTTCATGTGTACTAATCTGGAATTGTTATTTTCTAGAGCATTTATAGGAAACATGAAAAATACTTGGTTTTCTTCCAGTTTGGAATGAAAGGGAAATTTTGAAATGTCAAAATTTCATCAGGCACAGATGTCCTGACTTTCAGCCAACACTGATAAATGGGTTTGGTTACAAGACAACGATGTAGAGATAAAAATGAGATCTCTATAGCATTGCCAGTCTCCAGAAGCATATATTCTTCACCAGTTAACCAGTTTGTATATCTGCATGCATGATGCACAGAAAGTTTCCTTGTGGGGTTTTTTATTTGTGTTTTTTTGAAGAAAAGAAGATATCTCTTACCAGGTTGACTTTCTTGAAAATAGGCTAATGGTTTGTAAGAATCATGACAAGAGCCTGGCACTTACCTTCAGTTGTCAAGATGAAAAGTGCACTAGCAGAAATAGAAGAACACCATTTTGTCTTGCTTACTCTGCTATTGAGAGCTGACCCCAAGGTTTGAAGAGCACGTAGCACTTTGTATCCATCACACGAGCATTACTTGTGTTTTGTCTTGTTTCCTGGTGGGAATAATTCAGGCGTAACAGTGGAGTGGCTTAGAGCTTTAAATAATGATAAAAAATCTCTTAAGAAAGTTGCCTCAAAGAATAGAAAACTGCAAAGTTACCTTGATGCATCTGCTTTGACACTTATTTTAAGGCTTCTCAAGGGTTTCAAGCTGATCCTAATTTTATCAAGAATTTTTCTCTGCTTGGTGGAAAAAGAATGTGTTGGTCTTCCTAATCTCGCTACCCTCAAAGTGTTTATCAGGAAAAAAATCATAACTTCTTTCATATTTTCTTTCTAAAAAATCCTGTATCTATACCAGGAAATATTAAAAAAAAATTGGTTTGTAAATTACCCAAGTGCACTGACTAAGAAAATAACATCTGCTAAATAATTTGCCATCTTCTCCTAGCTCTTAGACTAGAGCACGGCATATTAAGAAATTATGCACAGAGAAGGGGATAGCTACCAAAGCAAGGATGTTGCCAGCTATGTGGTCCATAAAGTGATTCCTTGATTTCAGACCTCCTTATCCAGCGTTTTGTGTACAGTCTCCAAAGGACCTCTACTTCCCTTGAATACCTGTGGCTGACTTAAGACCACAATAAGAAGGTGTTATTATGGATTCTGTTTGACCTTATTTGTTTGTTTGTGGTGGTGTCCCACTGTATTGGGGAAGGCTTTTTGGAATGAAGAGCCAAGGCAGGTAGTTTACAGCATCTTATCTTTTCTTCTTGTTCATGTGTAATTTCAGATTAAATTACAAATAAAAAGCTAGATTAGTTCATCTTCATATATAAAAACAGTCTTTGGAATCCAGTTATTACCACTTGCATCTGGTCTTCTCTTTCAGACTTGTACTAACTTCACCTGGGGCTCCTGTGAATCTCTTTCAGAGCTTTAGGCCTGCCTGCTGCATGTGGACTGGTAAATCCTAAGTCATACATGAAAAAATAGTGGTCAGGGATTTTCATCCTCCCTGCCCAGTGACTTCATAGAGTTTCCTATGAAACATCCTGGACTTCATACATCAGATTGTTTGTCTCTCTTCCAACATTAGCATTTGTTTTCCTAGATAAATTTTAATGTAAAAAAGTGCATTCATTTTGTGAAACTGTACTACATACGTAGAGAGAGTTTTGTCACGCAGTCTTATTGGATTGTTTTTAAACAGTAAGTTCTACTGGTGCTGTAAATTAGTTTGTTTGAGGGTGGTCAAAGTGATTTATACCTGTTGAAACTCTATATTAGTCTTGAATATAATTTATTTCCTCACAAAGGTTCTGAGTCTGATCTGCCAATATAAATTAGAAATCAGCTTTTGCTGAGTTCTGGTGTTTTATCAGCATGTAACCTGTGTGAAAGATCAAAAGTTATATGACATTATGTATGGTCATGTGTAGCCATTGAGTTTTAGTAATTTAGTAAATAAGAAGCAGAAGCCGTTCTATCTGTATAGCTAGGTAGAAATCAAGAAGAGATATAGATAGATAGATATACACCTAATTTTTTTTTGTTCCATTTTTCTCTCCTTGTCCAAGTGCCACACTTACTGCTTCCTCCATTTTTTCAGGACTAGTAGCATGTGTGCAGCCATTGAGTATTGTTCTGTCAGAAAATCTCAAACATAGAAGGTTAGTTCACATTTGATGTTAACTAGAAAGACTTGTGCTGTTTTCACAGAGTAAGACATGGGCCCTTGTTCCTGCATGGGCAAGGTGATCGATCAATCAAAGCCATCCCATGCTAGCTTTGCTACTCCTTCCCTCAGTCCCTTTGACAAGAGCATCTCTAATACTAACTAAAGACATCAGGTCTGCCGCTCAATGACAGCCTGCTGGTCAGCACCCTTGGACAGCTTTCTTGTGTCCTGCCTCAGTTCTGCTCTTGCACAAAGCTACTTTATGGTGGAAGTCTGATACATCTGTGCAGTGGTTGTAGCTCCTCTTACCATGTGCAAGGTGGCCTGGAAGTAGTATTCTGATGTTGCCCTAGCAGGCACGCTGCTGCAACTGCATTACTGTCAGTCCATGTGGCAAGTAGCTTAATGTGAACCCAGGTGTTCTGTATAAAGTATAGTCACTGCCAGAGTAACAATATACGCCTCTATTACGAGCTCTGAATACAAACAAACAGAAAAAGTGTCCTCCTTAATGATGATGTTTGTTCCACATGTAATGGGTTTGTGATTTAGAGAGTACAATAGGGTGTGTGTACATGTGGATATTAAAATGGATTATAATGATGGCCTCCAAGACTGTCTCAACAAGTCTCCCACTCTGCTTCACAACAGGGTGCTCTTTTTTCCTGTGCCTGGTAGTGCTGCAGGTATTTGTTTGTACTGAATGACAGAAAGAGGCCTCTGAATGAGTGCACTTGCATAATGAAAAGCATACTGGATCTACCCTGTGTTTTCTTACAATTTCCTTTCACCAAGCTCTCTTCAAGTGAGGGCTTGGCAAATGTCCCCTCTCAGCTTTGCCTGCAGAAGAGCAGTTATCCACCAGAAAACTTAGTCACAGGGAGTGGACTTTGCATTCTCCCATGCTTCCACAATTCCAGCCCATGGGACAATAACTGAAAGTATACTGGTCTGGTTTTGCTGTTGACACTGAAAGAGTGAGGCTCCTGACCTCAGAGGTCTAACTTTGAGTACTACAGTCACGCAGAGGACTAAAAATTTATGTGCTTGTGTTCTCTGCTGGTGATTTTGAGTGACCTACTATGGGGCCTGGGATCCTTTTTTATAATATGAGTGTAACTAGGGTGACTGCTTATTGCTTCTAAAAGGTTTTCACATAGTTTAATGAGAACTATCACAAATAGTAGGAAGTTTTCAGAACTTAATGCAGCTGATTTGCTGAACTCTTAAGCCCCCTTCCCCTTGGACCATTTACAGTCTCAAAGGTGCAGTTACTTTTGTTCTGGGATAATTTCAGAATGTGTCTGGGGTATATGAGGATAGACCAGAAGAAGAAAGATGGAAAATTTCACCTTCACACTTGAGTTTTATGGGATACTTTCTCCCCATCTCTTAAATAAGACGTCCCAGTGATTGATAGTTGCCATTAGCTGTATGAAGCATTCACTTCTAAAGGAGCACCATGAATGAATCCCATTCCTGCTCTGACAAGGATAGACCTGGAAGAACTTGTGGGAATCCTTATCAGAAATCTGTTTTGGAGAACCCAGATCTTGAAAAAAAGCCACTTTCTCTAGCAGCCATTGGAGCATTTACTTTTTTTACTTTTTAATACCTTGAATATTGTCTTGACTGGAAATTTTTCATCTTATTACTTAAAAGAAACAAAAGAAACTCTTCATGGTAGCAATATGCAAGCTGTCAGAATATCTTAATTTTAATGGTGTCATCTTGCTTTGCCATCCATTTACAGTGTGCCTAGAAGAGTTGGGGTTTTTTACTTCCTCATTTCATACCTCTAAAATTGTATTGAAAGCATAATAATAATGACAATAACAACAACAATAATAATAGTAGTGGTGATAATGATAATATAATATTTACCTATTCTAAAGGTGTTTTTTCAGATGCAGGTCTGGAAAGCGGACTTAATGCATATGAATGGTTGAGAAAGGTGTGAGTAATAATATGATGGCTGTGTAGCTGGCTATGTAATAAGGCTGTGTAAAGATGAAAACCTAGCAGAAGTAAATACTGACACTTTTCTACATAAGTGTAGTATAATACTTGGCATGAAGATCTGTGAGTAGAGGAGTGTTGCTGTGTGTGGCAGTGCTCTATATCAAATGGATGTGACCTTTTTATTTGGCTAAAAAGAAATAAATTTTGGAATGCCTTAAAACTTTTTGTTTTAATAATGCTTTTGGACACCTGAATAGTATTTAGGACACAGTATAAAATGTATTTGCAAAGTTATTCTCCTGTAACTGGTGTAATTTTAATAATGGACTTCTTACTCTTTGGTTTTATTTATGACAATAGTACTCTAATGGAGTGTGCTTCATCTCTGTTTATAGTTTTAGGTTTAGATCTTAGTCCTGCAGCTGGATTATTTATGGTATAAATGAAATAGTGATAAAACATAACCTCTTTTGGTCCTACTGCAGAACAGGCTGAGTGATTTTGCCGTTCCAAGGCCTCTTAACAGTGTTAAAATAATGAGTAATAAAAACAGAAGTTGGAATACTTCTGTGCCATCAATAAATATTTGCATGTCAGATGACAGATCATGACAAGTCAACCCCCTCATGTGTGTGAGTAATGTAGATAATTTTTGTGGAGATGCAGTGCAGCAACCACGTGACTTGTGGTGTGACAATCTGCTGCTCTTCAATATCTCGACACTTCTGTTGCTTTCTTGGAATTTAAAGTTTAGGGAATTAATTACTCCCGAAATTCTTCCTGTACTTGCTAGGTAAAAATTGTTAACGGAGAGGTTGAGGACCAGAGGTGAGAATGGGGCAGAGAAGTAGAATAGGAAGGAGCACACGGGTGTCTTCTGGACCGTGGGAGAGGGGAGTGACTCTACAGATACAGTGTGTGTGGGGAAAACATGACCGTGACGTAAGTGCGTGGAGTTGGGAGGAATGCGGTGTCACCAGGCATGCCCATTTGCTTGTGATCGCCACAAACAATGTGCGTTTGCAACTATTCTCTCCAGATACACTTCTAAATTCAAAGGTATATGAGAACATTTGTATCCTAGGAAAGGAAGAGGCTTGATTTATGTATGCTTTGTCTTCCTCAACTTGTGCATGGGACAAATCTGAAAGTTTGTAAGAAGAATTAAAATTTTACCTTTTTTTTCCTATTTTTAACTAAGCAGCAGAAAGCCATAGTGTTTGTATCATTGCAATCCTGTCCCCATGGAAGGGTGTAGCATGTCCAGCCACCACCCCCACCTTCTTGCAGAATCTTTAATGAAGACAAATGGCAAATAAGAGATAAAAAAGATACCAGCTGGCTAATGTGACCCAAAATGGTTATGGACTGGTATCTGTTTATTTCTGCTGATGACATCTAGAAATCTGTCATTAGGGATCTATAGCACCTTTGCTCATCTTTGCAAGTTAAATCAATAATAACCTTCCAGCTTTGGCTGGAAAATATAGGTACTGTTACTTCTGGCAGATCTTTGTGACAGACTGGATCCTTGTCATTCACTAGAGCTCTGGGTGGCCAGTGAGACCAGAAACTGGTCTGAAAGAAAACCGAAAGGAAATACGGGAGTTTTTAGGGTAGGTGGTTTCCATCTGTAGAAGTTACAAATAGCATTAAAATAAGTCAGTTTCTGATTGCTGAGCCGAGAGTTTCAGGAACAGAGGAATTGCAGCTGAGGCGACAAACCTAATATAGTCAGGAAGAATGGGAGATCTTGAGGATGAAGCAACTAGGTGAAATTCGAGTCCAAGGGGCCTTTTGTGGGGAACTAAGAGAAATACTGTTACATGCAAAGAGTTCTCTAAAGTGGACTTTTTTTTGCCCATTGCAACTGCCTGACAAACTCTGCTGTTGGCAAACCAAGACAGATGAAAGAATTCTTGATTTTAAGATAGAGAACATTTTCAATCAGCTAGGTAAGGCATCCTTCATATCCTTAGGCCATCACAGTGCAAAGGTACTTCTTAAATCATCTAGGGATACCTCATGTGTTGCTGTGATGACTTAATTAGCACTAAAGATTTCTTTTATGACATTAAGAATGATGCCAAATAATTGTTCTTGCTTTATGCTGTACTGTAAGGGCAGGGAGGAATGTGTTTCTATGTGTGAGAGAAAACTGATAATGTTCTCTAGTAACCCAGAACAGTTATGATCGCCTGGATCATCTAGAAGAACAAGACGTTTTTGGCAATTAATTTATAGACTTAGCAGATGTTCATTATGGCAAGGACCCAATAAAGGACGAGAGCTGTTCTCTGAAAGACTCGTAGATGTTTCCTCAATAGCTGAGGCTTAGGAAAAAAATCCACAAACTTTTATTTCCTTATTGAGAAACACTTGTTTCATAAGGGAGATCTGTTAAGTTTACGTTTGTGACTGTCAGTCATAAAATACGTTAATAATTTTACAGAAGGAATTTAAATAATTGAAAAAAATTCACTTTCTTTACTCCATACAGTTTGAATGTTCCTGAGAGCTTTTGCTAAATTTTATAAGACATTAGTTTGAGTATCTTTTTAAATAAGTGAAGGAAAAAGTAATTTCCAGCTTGATTTTTGAGTATGTGTAATTTCAGCTGGCTTTTTAGAAGTAAAAATAAACTTTGTTTCATATAGAAAAATAAAGGAAATATCATTTAGGTAAAAACAGATGTACTATCTTACTGCTGTTAAAGGAATTATTATAAAAAGAGCTTCACATTTTTCTAAAAGCAAAAGGTCTTTATTAGACCATCATACATGAGCATAGCTCAAGAAGAAATATTGAGCATTAAGGTACAGGCTTCAAAACCGAGTGAGTCGAAGTATGATGGATGTTGCTACCTGACGATGTAGTGGTTCTGGGATGTTTTTAGTCTGGCAATATTCTCACAAATGCTTGTTTTTCCTTCTTTGGTTGTCAGCTCCTCATATCTACCTCAAGAATCTCATCAGTGCGATTTCTTTGCTTACCTTCTGATCCAGTAGACGTTCAGCAGAGGGTTCAAATTCCAAATGTCTTCCTGGGTTCAGGTCCAAGATGCCTCCTCTCTCTAAATGTGTCACTGTCAAAAAGCCTAATAAAACAAACATAAACCAATGAGCCAAAAAGAAAACCCAAACATTTTCCTCAGGAATTCCTTAGCTGTTTATCTAAAGTACTGAGGCTATAATTGTTTATGGCTTTCTGAGTTAAGGGTGAAAAATTATTCAAGACAATGAAAGTTCAACTGTAACCACCATAGATAAGATACAGTTCAGAAACAAAGGCCAGATGGGACTGATTTAGATGAGTTATGTGTAGCATAGCCTTGGCTTCAAAGGAATTCAGCCAAAGGCAGGAAGGGTAAAAGTAAAGAAACATCAAAGACAAAGGCTCCCTGTGCACATTCTTGAATTTAGGATGCATTCTGTGTAGTCTGCTGCTCAGCTGTGTGCTGTGCTCCAAATGGCTTTTCTGGGTGGTCTGTAGCAGTCCTGGGTTTACTGGTGAGACAAAAAGGCTTTAGTAGCATAAGAGAAACTCTGCTTAACACCTGTGTGGAAAGACAAATTATGACGATTTCCATTAATTTGATTAAATGGCTCAAGACTGGTTGTGAATTTTGCCGGCCAGATCTGCAAGTGTCACATTCCACAATGGTCTTTATTTTCCATCAAACCAAATGAATGAGGCACTTCTCTCTTACAGCAGCACCCTCCCCTCTGCTCTCCCACCACTGTGGTTCCTTGGCTGCTCGTAAGCAGAGTGTCCCAGTCCTCGTGGGGAAGGCAGCAACACCAGCAGTGTCCAAGGCCACTGTCACACATCGTTAGAGGAAGCACTTGGCAGCAAGAATTGGAACTGGTTCCCCCACAGCCTATGTGGCAGACCAGTGTTCCCCCAGCCGTCAGCTGTCAGCATGTGGCACTTAACCGTATGAGGTTATGGTATGTGACTTGCCAAACCAGTAAGGTTGGCCATCACTGCACTAAGTCAGAAAGTTGATTCTTTGCCTTCTTGCAGTAACTTGTCAGGCAGCATATTGCATGTGGTGGAAATGATTCAAGGGTGATTTTAGTATTTGGCTGATACAGAATGGCATGTCCTTTTTTTATTTGTTTTAATGATGAAATAGAGTACCTTCTGTCTCTGTGACAGAAGGAGAGGAATGAATAAAAATGAGTAAGTTGAAATTGGACTGACTCGGTTCCTAGATTTTGTGAAGATTTAAAAACTTTGTAATGCCTTTGTGACATTGAATATATGAATTGCAGTGTGTGAGTCCTTTTTTCCTGAAAGAGAATAGTTTAAACGTACAGAGGGTGATGTAGATATAAAAGCTAGTATTACAGTTTCTCTTTGGAAATGTAGAGTCAAAATGGAGATATTTATCAGATTTCTAAAACTGTTCACCATGAGGCTGTACAAAATACTCTAGCAAGATGTCATTAAAAGCAGCAGATGCTATCGTGGTTTTGCTGCAAGCACAGTAAAAGTGAAAGCACAGCAATTCCTCTATTTTTACCTCTTGCTAGCCTATCTTTGTCTTGTCCCTCTCCCTCTACTTTTATATTTTGACATGCATCATTTATTTAGTTGCTAATGGACCTCTGCTCTAGGATTAGGATTTGTGAATTAGAAAGACCATAATAATTTTCCCCCCTTCCATCTGTAGTTGCATAGATGACTCCCCTGCTATGTACCAGGCAGAAGTAATTTGAGACCTGCATGACAGGTCTGTAATTGATTCTTGTTAATTGATTCCTTCAATAACTACTGAAAGCTAAAGGGGAGGAGGGCTGGGCAGGAACAGCAGTGAGGTTGACTAGCACAAGATTTGACCTAGTTTTTTTCAATCTGTGTGGCTGTGCAGACAGACTCAGTTATAAATCTGCTCTTTTAGAAGAGGTTTTTTTTTTTTTTTTTGCTTTTGTTCTCTATGTGAACAGCTGCATTGGTTTTGAATGTTCAAATTTGGTGTACTAAATGTAAAATTTTGTCATTATTGTATAGTGTCATTGAAATGTGCATGTGTGGTGAGGAAGGAATGGAAGGCACCTACATCTGGTGCATTGCTGTGGGGTTTGCTACTTTCTGCCCTGCCACTCAGTCATTCTCCTTTGTGTCTTGATAGCTGCGTGACATTACATGCTTGGTTTTTTGTCCTGCCTGCAGTATTACTAAGTATGTGAAATACACTCACTCTTTACTTTGTGTAGGAGTTATGGGTACTGCTTTGCATACAAACTGAGGCTGAAAGGCTTTTTTTTTAAAAGTTTTTGATAACATCTCTAAATTAATCATTTTGCCTTCTTATATCTATTTATAGCAAGTGGTCCTGGCCTTTGTTTGGTTTACTTGTTTGTATATTTTTCTTCCCTTAGCAGTGAAGCACGAGGGATTAGTACTAAATACTGTAACAGCATGGGGATTCATGACAGGCTGTCGACCAGGGCTTTGATTCTCCAAATGCTCTGAATAAACATTACAACAGACATTTGAAGGGGGATATTCAGTTGCTGAATAGGTTTATGTATAATGAGGTTTATATATAATGTTTGTCTTAGTTTTGAGCACAGAGAGGTCTCCTTCTATAGCCATTTCTTAACTGAATGACATGGGGTTTTTTTACCTGTTCTGCATTGTGCAACAACTAGTTTTGTTCTTGAACCACTTGTATCTGCTACAGCAAAACCATACCCAACTGAAAACCAGGAAACTGACTTCTGTTGCTGAAGCTGCTCTGAGATACAACTGAACCTGCATCAGGAGATTGCCTAAACCCATCCTTGCTGGTTGGCTTGCCTGGCTTCCTACCCTGTCTGGCCTGAGGCTCTCTTTCATTCTGCTATAGGCAGTGGCCCTGGAGTATAGCTTCATGCTACTTTGCTGTTTCTCACTGTTTGCATGTGATCTCTGCTCTCTTACGGCACTGGTTGTGGCCTCAGTGTTGCTTCTTGCCAGCTGGAGAGGCTCTTGAACAGGGCAAGAGTTCCAGCTCTCGATTGGCAAGGAGGGGACCTCAGTGATGGGGAAAGAGAAAAGCTGAGGTGGTGCTTGGACCAGGGGAGGTTCTGTGGGCTTCTGGGGAACTCCTCAGAGATTTTCTCTCTCCTTAGCTGGCCTGTACATGTCAGTCAACAATATTCCCCTGCATTAGGCTTGGAAATGGATGCATGCTGCTGTGACTTTGGTGTAACACCATTTACTAGCCTTCCTTCTTCCACCCCTGTTTGATTTCACAAGTGCTTCTCTCTGAAGCTGGGAAAATATCCCTGTAGGTAGAAACTGATCTTGCAGTGGGATAAATTCATCACTGTTTCCTATGCTAAAGTAACATTTGAGATTATGCCATAGTCCAGGGTATTCTGAAGACTTTTTGCTTTTCTTCATGTTTCTACCTGTTGGTGAAATCAGCAGTCATGCTCTTTTGGAGCCAGGCTTTGTTAGAAACATTTCTTTAGGGGACAATGACTGACGAGCATGTCAAGGAAGTGACTGTCAGCCCAGGAGCTGAAAGGAGGTGCCTGCTCGCAGGAGCTGCTCTGAGTATTCTTCTGAGGCATTTTATCTGCTGGCCTGACATTTCCCATCCCAGTCCAAGTGAGCTATGGTCTTGGGCTGTGATACTTTGTCATGTATCCTGAATATAGATGTCGTGTCTAATTTGTTCTCAAGGGAAGGCAAAGTTTGATCTATGATTCCCTGTGAATCTGGTAATTACCATGTGCCCTCAGTGCTCACAAAGCCTTGCTGCAGTTCAGGCGCCATGCAGACACTTAACTGATGTGCATGCTCAATGTCTTAGAGTGTTGTGCAACAGGGAAGCGTGAGGATCTTGGCAGCACACTGGCCAGGGGCATATGGTGGCCTATAAGTTTATAACACTTAGGTTTGCCTGGGCAAGCAGAATGTGTGGGTGAGGCTTCAAAATGAGTCCTGTAGTGATTCCTACCTGGGTGTTTCCCCTCCCTGTTCCACCTCTTCCTTTCTTTGTGCTCTTGCCAAGCACACAGCACTCCACAGTTCAAGTGCAGCAATATTACCCATGGCTAATCTATAACCCAGCTGGGTGAGAGACTGGCTGCCACTTCCATTTGAGTTGTCAGACAAACATACTAGATAACATTCTAAACAGAATTTGTGCTTTTTTGGCTGAGCTGCCTCATAATTGTCCATGCATACCAGAATGCTCAGTTAACCCAGAGCAATGGGACACACACTGAAGATCTACAGAAGAGCTGATCCCCAACAATGCAGTGTGTTTGTGTCTTAAGTTCTGCTGGGTGTGTTTTGGTGGTTGGCCTAGCTTAGCCTGTGCCTTCAGGAGTACGTACGTTGCTGCTTTGCTCAAGCTGTATCCTGACATTGCCTGGTCACAGCTTGTTTTAAAGGCAAAATATTTTTCCTTTTAACTTTTTAGTTATTCTCTTAAACAATAATTACTTCATGACTAATCTTAGGAATGATGTTTCTTGCCATTTAAAAAACAAAACTGATGATCTACAACTGTATAAAAAATCTTCTGTAATGATACATTTTTAAGTCATATGGGTTCCCAGTTTTGATTTTTATCCCAAGCAGCACATGCTATGGTGCCTTTTAAAACAAATAAATAAGGCAAGACAATTGTAATGATCCTAAGGAGATAAAAAGGCATATGGCACCCTAAACAGAAACATAAAGAGTAACAAATACTTGCCAATTGAAAGTTCTACGTAACTATTATCTTACAAGTAGTTAGTTTTACACCTTCTGCTGGTACAGGTGGGAAGTTATATACCAATACTATTAGGGAACCATGTTTTAGTTAGGTGCCCTTTATGAGACCATATGAAGTTGTAGTGTGCATGTTGCTGACAAAAATCTTGTAATGAGCTAAAAGAAAGTAGGATTGCAAAAGTTTCTTTTGTGTTTTGCTGTACAAAATGCACTCGTTTATGGATCCAGTGTGTAAATTATTCACAAATACCCAAGATACAAGATGACTTCTATTCTTTTGTTTGTCACATGCTGCAGCATTTTCAAATGCTGTCGAAACTGGTAGCCCAGCATTGTTCTCCTGTGATGAGCTCCTGTGGCTGCCTGGTAGCTGTGTGTGCAGCTCACCAGTGCATCCTGCTGCATGGCTCCCTTCCCTGTCTGAGGTTTCTGGCTGCAGCAGCCCAGGGAGTCATTTCCAAAGTGACGTTTGGGTGATCCACTAGTAAATCCTATTATTTGTTAATAGGATTTGTTCTTGCACTGTTTTGTCCTATCAGTAATTGTTTATCGCACATTAGGAGTACAATGAGATGCCCGTCAGCTGTGTTATGGGTTTTTTGTGTGCCACACTCATTGTTTGCCTGCGATGGCAGGTTTTGCTTTGGGACAGCCTCAGTGCAGAAGGCAGAAAACATAAGGCTCTTCATTTCAAACACTGCAATACAGTGTATCCTGCACTCTGGTAGGCACCAGTTTCCCCATCTCCCAATAAATGGTGGGATGCACAGAGGATCACTAAGCTCATCTAGAGGGCTGGGTGCTCTGTACTGTTGCATGCAGAGCTGCAGCTGCCTTCCAGGTCGCTTCTCTGCCTTCTCAAAAGAGTGCCCTGCTGAGGTGGCAATCAAACAAGAAAGCGTTAAGAAAATTCAGCAGTAGAATAGAAAGGTGAAAAATGTACAGAAAAACTGGGGAGACAGTGAGAACTAGTTGCTTTTTGTCTTTGTTGAATGTTTTGATCAGTCTATATTGTATTTAAAACTCATACAATGTAGGTAGAAACTACTTCTCAAAAGGGGTCCATCTAAGCTGGGTTTTGTGGTTTCAGGTGTGAGCATTTGTATAGGTAATTTTATGAATCTTTTGCTGAAGCATTTCTTTAGGAAAAACTAATTGATAATAAATATTTTGAATTGCATGTATCCTAATATGCTTTTTTTAATACCTTTTCTCGGAAGAGAATACATTTTAAAAAATACGAAGGTCACATTTCCAAAGCAGAATCTGAATATGGTCCTGTGATGGCTTGGCTTCAGTCTCTGGAGAGTTCACACTCAGGTTTGCTAACGTCTGTTTAGTGATGCTGTGTTGATGGAGTGAATCAGATCAGGTCACTGATCCAGCTGAAAACTCCATGCTTTTCTGGGCAGTGATAGTCTCCAGTTTCTTGAAGCCCTAATCTGCTGCTGCAGTAAAAGGGGCAGGGTGGGACAAGTGTGCTTTGAGTGGCTGCCCCTGCTCAGGGTGCTGTGCCTGGGCAGGTGGGATCAGCTCAGGTCAGCCTGGCCCATCCTGCCTGAGAATTTTAAACAGTCCTTATTTTCTTAAGTAATAACAATTTAAGGATAAAGTAAGGAAAATAATTTATTGTGTAGTTTGGCTGCATGCTTCTTTAGAAATAGTTTTCCTGAATGTCTACATGTATCTTTTATCTTTTTTTATTGGAGTCTAGTTAGAAATAAACTGAGGAACTTTGTGCCAGTTAGGAACTGGATTTTGTTCTGAGTTTGTGCAAAGTGTATGGAAAGAAATAAGGCTCTAATTCTTGTAGTTGTAGTTGAGTAGTCAAATGTTATGCTGAAGTTTGATTGTATATACACACTTATATTACATATACACATACACAATATATAAATACATGTGCCATTACATATACTTTATATATATATGCGTGTTTCAATATACATATATGCATCTGCTCATACACATATAAAAATGCAGTGAATGATTATCATTGTGATCATCTTTTGTGGCTATTTCCTGCCAGCCAGAATGAAAATTGGTTCCTCGTGAAGTTCCTGCAAAAGGTTGGATGATTTTGTGACCTAGCTCTTGGAATGAAAGCTTAACCTTCCAAGTCAGACCAACCGTCTCTATTTCAAGTACTTACAGAACTACAACCATCCTTCAGTGAGGTATCCATGACCTATTCCCTCTTCAAAGGGAACAGTTTGCACCAGAATAAAGATTTAGTGTGAACATTCTACTCAGAGCAGGAAAGTTCCTGAAACATGTCCTACCTCCTGATGTAGGGAGAAACAGAATTTGCACCAGAGGAATGAGTTTGTCCGTAAGAGCGAGGCATATACTGAAATTCTCTCTGCTGTATGCAATGCCAGCCCACCAGCAGTAGAGAAACCAAACTCACAACAAGACAAAGAGAAAGCTTACAAATATTTAAATACTTTGTGGTGTGTGTTCTTCTTTCAAGACCTGAAGTTTGTGCCACACCCAGGTAATGTGATGACAATGTTCAGGAGCATGCCTGCAAATCATGTGGGCAGGCTGGGTTATTTGCTCAAATGCAAATGCACATTTGTAACAGACAGACAGAAGTTTGGGGTTTACCTTTCTTAGAGCACCTGCCCTTGCTCAGGGCTTGGTTGCAGAACCCATGGAGTAAGGCAGTGGAGTAGGATTCTTGTGCCCCTGAAACATTTTAAGGACTTTTTTTTTAGTGTTTCATTGAATACGAAGCATCATCTATCTTCTCTGCTTTCAAAAAATGCATTCTAACCTGATGTAACCTAATGAGTTCCTATTTAAGTTGAACAGTGTAGTTTCTCAACATTTTAAACACCTCCTAATATTTTCCGGGAAGGCATTGCTGAACTCTTCCAGTTTTGTTCTGTGACTTGCTACAGTCTCTAGTGATGATATCAGATGGATTGTATGCTGTTAGATTAATCACTAGGGATTTTTAACTACATCCTTCATTTTTTGGCCTTCTGGTAGTAAATAGATCAAAGTAAGGAAAATAAATTAGAATTTAAGAGGAAGTTGATGAGGCGAGTAATCATGTAATGACCAGGCCAAGAACTTCCATGGAGAAACCTGGAGAGTAGCATTGACTTTCTAGTGGGCAAAGCTATGTTATTTATCAAACTGATTGCTGAGGATTTTGCTTCTTTAGACTACTGCTATAAGCCACTTAACAACTTTTGGGTTGTGCCAAGTGGAAGATAGCTGCAGTGTCTTTTGCACCTTGGAATCTGCCTTGGTGGATGAGGAGAACTGCATTGAAAGTGTGTATATGCCAAGAGGCCAGTGGATGGCATGCCTTGGCTGCAGCTTTAATTTAGACACAGGTATTCCTCACAATTTTTAAATGGTTTTTTTTTTACTCACATATTTAAGATGTGACCAGAGTAAAAGATAAAGTAATGCTGTAGAGCCTGGGGGGTTAGAACTTCATCGTTGTCTTAGGTAACCTACTGCCATTTAAAAATTAAATTATCAGTCTTTCAATTCTTTTTGTGCTGTCTTTTTGCCCTTTTCTATGTCCAATATCTAATCCCATTTGAACCATGTGCCTTTTCATATGTAGATGTTTTATGGTTGGTTCTTTGCTTTAGTTCTCCCAGGCTTGCTGAAATGAAGGGACATATCAGCTCTGTATGTTAGAAGATGGCAGAGGGGAGTAGGAGACAAATCTATAGTGTCAGGAGTGACACAGAAAGGATGCTTTGGGTTTGTCTGTTCTTTTTTACTCAGTGCAAGAAATAAAGCAGAACTGAAACTGGACAGCGATGAGTTCAAACGAAGGGAGATGGTTGTCTTCACACAGTCTGAATTCATACTGGGGAGCTCTTCCATAGGCTGTGGAAAGCTTTCACGGGCTCAATGAGTTACTAATGCAGCTTGGGTAGGAAGGGTCAGCTCTTTGGGGACTGCTATGTGGAAAGATGCCTTTTTTGGTCTAGAAAGTCCCTAAGCCACAACTTTCTAGAAGTTGGGAGAATATTTTTATCTTCACTGACCTTTAGCAGTGGGCTAGAATTTTGGAGACCATTGACCTTGACTTGTGTGTCCTGATTTTACTGTGTGCAAAAAGGGTATGAGTGATAACCTTCAGCATTGTATCATCTATACCCTCTACAGCCTTGGTGAGGCTGGTGGAGGGCGGCTGAGAGAAGGCACCATGTGTGAGAGGTGGGGGGGACTATACTGTATGTCCCCTTCCATTCCATCTCCCTCTGCCTGATCTATGCTTGGAAAGTTACAGAGTGACTAAACTCTTTATTTTTAGACATTACAAAGAAAGAAAGCATTAGACAGCTGGCTGCAAAAATATTTTTTATGACCTTTGTCTACATTTGTGCAGTGCTTGTTTCTATTCTGGAGCATATAGTTCCTCCCTATTTCAGCTCTTCAGTCTTACATAGTTTCATGAGAAACTGAAATGCTTATAACTTTATACATACATATATTCAAAAAAATGGCTTCCATATTTGTTTGTGACACATTTTCATAGTAACATACAAACTGAAAAAGCAACTGGAGCACTATAGGTAGAGGCTGCACTGGGGTAGTCCCATACTGGTGGTGGCTGAACACCCTCTGCACCAGTTAGTCCCACTGTGAACTAATCTGGAGAAAAGATTAAATAGGTCTTCCAACTCAGTGAGGCAGAAAGGTTTAGCAGTATGTGTGAACAGGGTCTGGAACTGGGGCTGTGATCAGTAGGGTCTGGCCTGCAGCTTGGGATGGTAGCTAGCAGGTTTGCAAAAGCTTAAGCCAAATAGATGTTATGGGTCATGATTTTTCTTATTGGAGCAATATTTCCAGAAAAGGGGAGTATTTTTAAATTTGAACAAGGAGGAGATACGTCTCTTAGACATGTATGTTCAGTTAAAAAAAAAAAAAAGAAAAGGCAGGACAATATAAATATGAGAAATCCAACTGTGAAAATAAAAAAAGTTTACAGTAATTGAAAGGTATGGGTCAGTCATGTCAGTTGTGCTCCCGAAGAGTAACTCTGTAGGACAAAGCACTTTGTAATACTGCTGCTGAGTGATAAGGATAATTTGTTTTATTTACTGAAAACTATATGGGTTAGCACTGCACTAACCAGTAAGTCTTCAAGCTGAAATATAGATGCTAAATCCTTTTTTCCCGCAGGTACCTTTCACAGATTGTTGGATAAAGTGAAACTTGCTATTATGTGAAAGTACTCCTAGGTAGAAGCCCTTATATCCCTTATTGCCCTGAAGCAGATTACTGTGACAGAATTTTCTTCTCTAAAGCTGATCTGTAGAAAACCATTTTTCACTTGCATGGCATCCAAAGTATGACAAAAACAGTTGATGCTGTTTTGCTAGGACAATATGCTGAATTTATAGGGTACTTAGTTTACCAGCTGAAAAATTACAAAACCCTTTTTGAAGGTGAAGTATTGCTCTTGCAAGCAGAGCTGGAGTGATTTTATACAACTAATATGTTATATGTCAGTACTCCTATTGCATCAAGTGTTACCGGTGTAGTGCTGTTCTTTAGCCTGCCTTTTATGTCCATCTTTGATATATTAAAGGAAAAACTAATTTCTCTCAAAAGGCTGAAATGGGAGTGGTGCAGTAGCATTACAGGGGCTGTGGCAGTACTTGGCAGGTGTTCCTTCTGGCCACTGGAGCAAACATGACAGAGCCCATGTGCAGGGATATATTGCCTTCTGCCACCACTGGCTTGTAGGACTCTGCCCATACTAGATCCTACAAATACCTGCACTCAGTAAGGTATTGGATTGTGCTTTCTTATTATAGATAAGCAGTTTCTCATTCCAGACCATTAGTTCCCCTAGCCCTCAATGGCACTGCAGGCTTTTGCCAGCCCTGCTCCATGAGGTCCAAGTATTTATTGTAATAGATGCGTTTTCTGCTACCAGCTTGACATGTAATTTGAATTTCGTTAGGAGGGATGAGCAACGCCCTTTGTTAGGAAAGATTTCAAATAGCTTCCCATCTCTGTGTTTAAATAGCAGGATATTGGTGATGCAAGGTGGTTTTTTGTTGGTTGGTTGGTTTTGCGGTTGTTTTTTTTAAGCCTTTTAATGAAAGGCTTAGGTCAAAGACATTTGTTTCCTCGAAAGGTCTCTTGGGTCAAAACATTAACAAAAAGCTTTCAAAACCTTGGGGGAAAAAAAACCAAACTCCAAAGTACTGATTTTCCAGGAACCATTTTTCCCTCTCTAGTGTGTATGAATGCTTTGTAATAATTTGAGCCAAAGACAAAAACCTCACTAATTTGGTAAGCTGAATTCTCTTGCAAGCTGCTTAGCTTTTGTTTTTTAGAAACACATGTGGATTGCACCATATAGTGCTTAGATTGTATAATTTGATGTGAGGTATGGGATAATGATGCTGGTGTTGAAATAACAGCTAATGCATCTCTATGAAAAGAGAAGGAAAAGCATTGAACCTCTCAGATGAAAGGCAGATGCATACGTTGCTTTTCTGAATTTATTTCAAGTAGTTTGGGAATAAGTCCCCCTGAAAGAGTTGACTCTGCCCTCTCCTGCACACTTGCCTCTGAGACAATGCTTGGGATGCTCTTGCTTGGGATGCTCAGTAGGAGAAGGCTCTTGCTGACGTATGAAGTGGTGTGCTGGGCTTCTTGCTTGGGCAGACAGGTTCTTACCTCTGAAAAGGTTTCGTGAAGGAAAAGGGAGTTGTGACCCATTTCCCAGCAAAGCCAGCAAATTTCAGCTACTAGATGTGATTAATTGCATTAAGACCCCTGCCTGTGCTTCAGATCCTGTTGGGTCTTGTGCAGTATAAGGTGTTGGGAAACATTAAGCCAAAACCAATGCTGGTATAGGTATACTGAAGTGATAACCCTACTTATCTACTGAATTTATCCTAGGACTATTAAGATTTTTCTTTTGTATTGTTGTTGGGGTTTTTTTAATTTTATTTTTCAATTGTTCCTAATACAAGTAACTTCTGAGTTAAGTAGGTCAGATATACCAAAATAACAAAACAAATTCAGTAATTATTTTTGTGTGTTGTGGCAGTAATTCTGTTGAACATCTGCTCAGAAACAAGCCTCTTCTGCTTTTACTCATCCTTGTAGTTAGAGCAAACTTAGATTGTTTCTGTTTAAAACCAGCAAGCAATGTCCAACAAGTTAGACAATTGTAATCATTAATCCCTGGAACAATCTGTGTTTAGTGAGCATAAAGCAGATGAGCTGGGAAAATTTGCTCTGCATCACTCTTTCAAAAAAGGAGCCAGACTCTTCAAAACAGATTTGCGTACCTCCTTACACAGAGAGGAAATTTTGCTTGTTTAACTACCTTCCCTGGTATTTGTAAATATACTGATAGGAAACTATGAGATTTTATGGATATACTTGATTGGCAGGAATAGCTTGCTTGGGTGTTTTTTTAATGGAGCTCACAGTTGGCTGGTGTTAGCAGTGTGAGCAGGCCTTTATGCAAGCACCACTTGCACTATGACAGTGTCTGAGTGAGACTTTTTACCAGGTTTGCAGGAATGCTGTATGTATGTAATCAGAGCATAGCACTTAACTAGAGTTTGTTATCACAGAATCACAGAATGGTTGGGGCTGGAAGGGACCTCTGGAGATCATCTAGTTGTACTTGGGTTGATTCAGAGATGTGCTGCACGCTTTCACATTCGCTACAGTTTCCTCAAATTTCTCCATATAGATGCATCCTCAGCACAGGAAGAGGAGACTCAAGCTCTCATTGTGCCCTGACGAGCAATTAACTCAAATATTTTCGAGTACATGAAAGGCTAAAGCTTTATAGCATTTTTTATCTGTTAGCAAAAATCATGTAGGAGCACTCTCCAGGGTGATTTTGTGCAGATCCTTTGTGCCAGGCTGAGTTGTCTTCTCAGAAAATAGATTGTTAGTTGCGGGATGGATGGTATGTAATAAGAGGCCATTAGTCATGTCTGTTGGTCAGTCATGTGACCTACTTTTGATACAAACGAATGACAAAAGGAAATTATTTCAGCCGTGATTAACAAATTTTTTTTATAAGTGTGAAAAGCTAAGTGGCTTAGTTTTTCTCACTTGCACTAATGAAAATTTCTGAGTGGGCTTCCATATTGAAGTTGCCCACAAAATAAAGTTGCTTAAGTGAGAGAACTTTCTGTGCTTAAAATAATTCAAGGGGAAAAGAAGTTTACTAATTCATGGGATGAAGATTTTACAAAGCCTGTTAGCTGTTAAAATGTGTTATACCTAGATAGAAAAAGTCATTGCCTTCACAAGACTCAGGAGGAACAAGAAGGCTGATGCAAAACTAAGAAATTACAGTAGTAGGGCAGCAACGGAAATTAATTCAGTCTTTGCAATCCTAAAGAGAGGTTTTGAGGTCAAGGAGAAGACAGGTCAATTATCTCAGTGCATATGGCTTGAAAGTTTTAAATTAATAATTTAACAGATTTCAGAAATCTTCTTGACATAAAAACATATCTGTGTCTGACCAGATTCAGGGCAAAGATTACATGTTACAAGTAGAGTTGTTTGATCTGTAGTGAAAGAAAAAAAAAGATAGTTTTACTTTACTTCTCATCCTTTATGTGATACTTAAAAAAAAATAATTATTTCATGCAGACTTTGCAAGTGCAAATGAACATCTCAAAGGATTGTGAAGGCTAACGTTTCTAGTTAGTTCTGTTGGGTTTGGGGTGTTGTTTTCCCCAGCACTGATGGTCAGTTGGGGTGGTCATCTCCCCTGTGCAGTGCCACACCTGCTTGGGGAAACCCAAAATGGCACTTGTGGTGAAAATGATGCTTCTTTTTATGCCCTAGAGCAGGTGGAGGAACATCTTGCAAAGGGTTTCCTAACCCCTTTTGTAGCAAAAAAATGATCTCTGAATTTTGGCTGGAGGATGAGGCATTGCTGTTGCTGTTGTAAATAACTGAGTTGAGAAAGGCAGGATTCCAAAGTGCAAACTGGTCCCTGCCTTGAGAGGGGCACTGAAATGCTTGTCTTCAGGCACACGGTGTGGTGTTTGTGTGCCTGCAAAGGCTCAGTGCTTTCCACTCCAATGCTCTGCAGTAACCCACGTTATCTGAGCTGGCTGACTGTGGGCTTTTTTGTTTGGTGTTGTTTTTAAATGTGGCTTTAGACTGTGCATGAGGAAGCTGCCTTTAAAAAGGTTCTTGAATCTGAGTTTAATTCTCTTTTTTTATGTTGGTCTTTCTTTTCTATATCCAGAAGAGAAGGGGCAGCATTCAGCAAAAGATGCTTGTCCTTTAATTTTTGTGTAATTGAATGCCAGCTTTCAATTCAGCTGTATTGAAATCCATTGAAAAAGAGATATTAGTGTGGTGTTTGTTCAGATTTGCATGTTTTAAAGAGAAAAGCTGACAATATACTCAATTCTGCTCTCCTTACTCTTTCACAGTAGTTATTCACTCTTAATTGCAGTACCTTATGCGATAAATAGTCCCATGGGTTTCAGTAAGACTGTTTAGGGAATTGAATACCACAGTGTTAGCAGAAATGGAAAAAAATGAATAGTGCTTTTAAGAAGTGCATGATTTGGCAAATTGCTCATAGTTTGTACATGTATCAAACATTAATTCTGTTGGATCAGTTTAACTTATTACAGAAAACCATCATGTTAATGATGCTTTTTATGACACCTGATGGGACATTTGCAATCCTATTAATTAAATTCTACTTGAAAATTCTATTTTAGCCTTGAAAAAAAGTTGTTATACTGCAAAGTACAGCTTGAATTGGTTGTGGTTTTGTATGAAAAGTAAAAAACATCTCTTAAATTTTATTAGTTCCACCAAAAGTAATCATGTGGACGTGGCTTGGCTCATCCACACTTGAATTAGTGGTCAAACCTGCTCAGTATTGCAGGTATATAGAATGTTTCTGTTAAAACTACTCTGTTTCTCTTGAGTGTCCTAGTAGGACCTCTGTGGGGGTTTTGAAGCTTTCCCTGTCCCTTTGTCCTTGACATGGCTGGCCAAGATCATCCTGTGTCTTGCAGCTGTGTAACCTGTACGTGTCCTGACTGCTTTGCTGTCCTTGGGGACGAGCTCTGGTTTGGGTCACATGCCCATTCCTCCCATGCATGAGAAAAACATAAGCAACAGAGGAAGAAAAACTCAAATTTCTGTTTAGAAAAAGTGTTTTGTTTTAGCTAATGAGTATAACATCAATATTACAATTCTCATTTCAAAATCAAAACAAACACTGTAGCTGTGCTTTGTCCTGGATTTATCTATGCTATTCATTAACATGACACGTCATTTTAAGATGTATTTAAACCCAATTTAAGCAAACCCTGCTGGTTTGCTTAGATGTAAATGAAGATCAGTTCAGCATGAAGCTTTTTGGAATTGCTTTGTGTCGAAATTTTTCTAACTGGACCTTTTTATCTGCTTTTGACTTTACCAAATTATTTTTTTTTCATCTAAATTAGCACATTTAGGGAACTGCCTTTCTGTTGAAGTTATATCATGGATATCCCATTCCTTCACTCAGTAAAGGAGAAAAGAAAGTGCTTAAAATGCGGCTTGTTTGTGGATAAGAATTTAATGATTTTTAATACCTTGTGGTCATTCAACTGGATAAACGTAGATAAACTGGATAAACTACCTACTGTTGTTTTGGTCCTTGTTGGTAAATGAAGTTTTAGGAAACAGAAGTCTTTTAAGTAAAATCAAGAGTTACATAGTTCAAAGATGGTAGAAGTTGATTCCTAGAAGTTGATTGATGGTAGAAGTGAATATGATTCCTATACAGAGTTTGTAGCTTTCATGGGAATTCCAGAATTGGACTCATAGTTACAAATGATTTAGTTTTTAATGAGTAGAATGGTGGTCTTTGAGTATATGTAATGTAAACTATGCAATTCATCTCTAAAATGTATCAGAGAACTTATGGACTGGTGTTAGGATCTGTGACAGCTTTGTATTTTAGCAGAAGAGTTTGGAGGCAGAGCATTGCTGTGGCTCTGCACCATGTAAACTTTATGCTTCTAGAAAATTATGTTGATTGGGCAGCTTAAGTGCTTGCTGTTTTTCAGGATTTTGAAATTCCATTGTACAAAAGGAGTTCTGAGGCAGTAGCTACTTTGGAAACTGATTTACGAAAAAGGCTCTGTTTGGAGGATAATATTATGTGCTCTTCATTTCTGCAAGCTGCCCTGCTCTTTTCATTAGCTGGTGCTTCTCTAGGAGGCATTCCTCTCATGCTTTTGTTCTAATCTCTTTTTTCACAACATGAAAGAAAATCCTCTGTTTCATGTGCTCTGTGGTGTTCCTTTCATCCTTCAAAGTGATGTTACTTATTTTGCAATGTAATTGCCTGTATGAGCTTGCTTTTGAGCTGGAAAGCTAAGTACTGTTTTTGTTGGCAGGGTTATAATGTTTGCCCATTTACCACATGTCATTGATTGATAACAGTAAGGAAGTAAATAACTGAAGGATTTCACCTGTTTTCTCATTCTTCTGTTTCTCACAGGTTCATTGCTAAACCATGTGCCTTAGGCCTTAAAGTCCAAGCCAATGGACCACAGAAAGCTCAACCTAATGCTATTCTGGAAAAAGTTTTCACAGCTATTACAAAGGTAGTGTCTAACTAAAATATTTACAATATAAAGTGGGATATTGTGCTACAAACTATGTCTGAATAAAGCAAAGCTAATAGATAAATGGAGTGCTGCATTTTTACACCTAAAATGCTAATATTGGGGACACCATTAGTATGCCAGATTGAGCAGTTGTGCATCTCTTTGTGACACCTCCTGTAAACTTTTACTCAAAAAATTTTCACAGAAACACTTTGTAGATGTTATATGGCCACTTACTCTTTTTTTGGAAAAAAAAAAAAAAAAGAGCTAATTTTGAACCAGTAAGATTGATACTGTATTTTCCATGAAACTTATAGCTACTCCTTCAGGGGACTGCCTGAGCACAGGGCACTGGTGGTATCCCAGCTACAGAAGAAGATAGAAAAGTGGGAGAAACTGACTGAATAATCAAGCTTGCAGATTTTTTTTTGTGCAAGTTTTTCACCCACAACTTACATCTCTATCTATACATCTCTCACCATGTGACATCTCAACTAAACCTCTATGTCATTCTGTCCATACTTTTTGAAGCATCCTAAACTTTTCTGCAGGAGCTTTTCAGTCCCACCTTGGCTCCAGGCTGCAGCTGGACATGCCACAGAAAGTATTAGACTCAGAGGACAAAATTGGGTTCAGTGACACAGACAGTGAAATATTCTGTGGATCTGCCTTGCTTGTGTGTCCCACCCTCTCCTGAGATCACCATGGCACTTGGTGTAGCTTTTGTCCTGTTTTCAGGGAGGGACTTGTACATACCTTCTTTCTGAAGGCTGTAGCACATGCTCTCTCTCAGACTCAGATGAATGGTTGGATTTTGTTTGTTGTGGGGTTTTCGTGGTTTTTTTCCTTTTTATATTTTTTATTTTTTTAATAATATTTCCTTGTAGAATCTGGTAGTCTGACAGAGGGCCTGAAATCCCTGTGAGAGCAAAGAGCTCCAGAGTTGCTCCAGCAGAATCTGGTAGCTACTCTCAGAGAAACTGTCCAGTTTAGCTAACTACCTTTTTAAAATCACATACAACAGTTCTCTCTAGTCAAACTCCTAAGAGTTGCATCAAGTATTTGAGTTTTCTAAGGTTACAGACACTGGTTTTCTTAAACTTCCATTATAAACTAATGGCTACTTTGGTTGACTAAAAAACTTCTTTGAGATAGACAGCAAACACTTTATCCTTCTCTTGTCTCATTTCCCTTTTTTCTTGTGTTTTCGTGGAGGCTGATAGATAAAACTTGAGCCTGACCAAAGTTTTGCTGTTCTATATCTTGTAGCATTTAAGAAATTTTTGTCATGAGAGCTCTTGTATCTCATTCAATTATATAACTGGCTTGCAGAAATAAAAGTAAAACTCCAGAAAACACATTGTCCAAAAACTTTTTCTGTTTCTTTAAAAAGCAATGTGATTGGGAGAAATATGTAAGTAGTACTCATGCTGTGCTGTACATGTAGAATTGCTGAATGATTGGAGATGTGGCCTTTACTGCTCTTAAAATTAAGGACAGACTTATTTTCTTTTGCCTTACCTTACCTCTGCACTGGTTTACAGCTGTGCTGATGGTATGAGAGTTCCACATTTTCTGCTTTGCAGAATATTTGTGTGTGGTTAATTTTACAGAAAAAAATTCTCTCTCATTGTCAAAGTGATTTTCCTTTTGAAGTTGTTACTTTTTTTAATGACCTCATTTTTTAACATTAAAATTCACAAACATGGGATTTATCTTCTTTCTGTGCCAGTCAAACCATCCTCACTACTGCAACAGATGATAGGACAAAGATCCTGATGTAGGAGGATGGAACAGGCACACTGTGTGTCAGGTAGCGGGATGTTTGTTAGACCTGCTGCTGAGGTGCATGGCATTTTATGCCTACTTACCTTCACTTCAAAGTTTCAAACAAGTTTTAATCCCATTGTTCCCTTTAGGCTTCTTACTAGTAATGACCTGTGTGTCATATTAAAGGATCTGTTCTTCTAGATCAATACCAGTCACTGTAAGTGTATTTTGATGGGAATCTTCCAGTAGAGATTTCTGTGAACATATTTCTGTATATCCATGTGTCTCTCAGGCAACCTTGATAAGAAGTCAAGAGTCAATTACAGTGGTTCTAAATTTAAAACATTAATGCAATTGGGCAAGAAACTAATTTTTACACTTCTCTGTTCTATAGCATCCAGATGAGAAGAGGCTGGAGGGCCTCTCCAAGCAGCTGGACTGGGATGTGCGCAGCATTCAACGCTGGTTTCGACAAAGACGCAACCAGGAAAAGCCCAGCACTCTTAGGAAGTTCTGTGAGAGCATGTAAGGATGTGTGTTCTCTTCTTGAATTTTATTGAGCCCATGTTCTCATCAGTTTTCCCCATTGTACTTTACAGGTATTTCTGTAGACAGGTAGAAAATTATACAAATTGGTAGAATATGACTTCTTTAATGAGACAAACAATCTTCATTCTGCTGAAGGAGACTGTGCTTTTTGTGTACTTTCAATGGTCAAAAGCTTTCAGAAGTCAAATAGTTGGGATTCTGTACTGTCAGGGTACCAGCCTGATCCTTTAAGACAAGTCACCTTGTGTTAGGGTGCCTAGAGCCCTACCTTTAGCTATAAACCTGACAGAGATCTGAAATGGAGGAGTAAAGATGAAAGCCAGTTGGGTTGTTAAACAAAAAGAAGACAATAGATAAACTGACTAAAGATGATTACCCTCTAATAAAAGGAGAAACTGAAGTGTCAGAGTGCTTAAGTCCTCTCATTGGTATTTACAGCTAAAATCCTCCTTGCTAAATATTTAATAAGGCCAGGCAGGGTGAGACTATGAATAAACCTAGTCATCCTGTTGCCAGCAGCTGGTGGCCTTAGAGTTACTGATTTTTGAGATCAGTGAAGACCACCCTTTTTTTCTTCAAGGGTTGTAGTTGTTAACTGGTCTGCTTAACTTGTAGGAAAGGCTGTGGACTCTTGGGAAAAATTAAAACTGTATTAGTGTTAGAGCTAGTGTATTTGGGTGGTATATCTTGCTGCCTCCATAACTCAGGTCAAAGACTTCACTCTCTTGCACTAATGCCACCACATTAGGGCTGACCTAGTTAAGAAAAACTTAAACATACCATGAAATACCATCACAGATTGGATGGTAATGGGTGCTGAACTTGCTCCTTTGTGACATTCCTTATGGAGAAAGCATGCAGATGACAGCTATGAATGCAGAAAGGAAGGTAAGGTAAGCTGTAATGAAGTGCTGACAGAATTTAGTGCCAGTTTCGTTTAGAGGGAGCCATTGGGCATTATTGCAATATGTGTACTTGATAGTAATGATAATACTTGCCCAAAAAGAAGTAACATGGCATAAATAATGGGTGGATAGTTCAGGTTCCATCTGCTAATGGTTTGAGGAGGTGCAGTAGGAGTTGCCTCTCCATTTCTGTATGTACATAGTGCTGTGATAATGAGGTGTTATCCAGCCAACCCTGTGTGCCTTGCCCTGGGAGCATTTCCAGTGGTGGTATATGTGCCACCAGCTGACCTGTCACATGTTGGATGAAGTTGTTGGCAGATTGTCAGACTAGCACTGGGAAGCCAGGGCTACCCTTTTATCCCCTCCGTATGGGTGTTAAACTGTTGTCTAGTTAAATCTGCCCATCAGGGCACTAAGCAAAGTACTTCAGTATGTTTTGACTAAAGAAATTCTTCAGTATGAGGTCTGCAACCTTTTCACAGCTACTGAGTTAACAGGTGGCTTTTTGGATGTAGCGTCTCTGTGTGGCAGCTGCTGGGCTGCATAAAGTACATGTCATGGGAAGGGGGGCACTCAAGTCTTCAGTAACTGGGGTGTCAGTGGAGAGTTTCATAGCCAGGACAGAGAACGAAATGTGTCCTTATGTAATAAGCAAGTACAGAGCAGGCAAAATGGCAGTGATCCCTGCCTACACCTTCATACTGTTGAGCTGCTGTTGCCCCTTCAGAGAAGACTTGAGTTTTGCTGGCAATGGTATTGATTGACTGTGGCTTGGGAAGAAAAGTGACAGAACACACAGCAAATGTGGAGCTACTTTAAAAAGAGTTCCACTTCTTTTTACGTGGAGATGATTCAATTTACTGCTAGACAAAGTGTTCCTTGGGCCCAGAGTGGCTTTTGCATAATGAAAGGAGAAGGCAGCTGTGCCAGAAGGGCTGTAGGCCATTTCTGACTGCCTTATCTTTCTTGCAAATGAATAGCGTGGGCACTACGTAATGTAGAGGAGTTTCAATAGGACAAAGGCTGAGACTGAAATTTAGTGATAAACACACTTGCCTGAGATGCATGACACCAGAGATCCAGTCCAAAACACGTTATACCAGTAACTTCATCAACAGATTCTTATTGTTCCAGATTTCTCACTTTCTCTTTCCCTTCCCTTCTTTTTCTTTTCAAGCAATTCCAATTCTATTCCTAAACAGAGTGTAGGGAAACTCCAAAACCTACACTGCTTTGGTGTTTGGTTTTTCGGTTTTGTTCTTCTTTTTCCCAAATGGAATAATTCCTTTGCTGCCAGTCTTTGTCAGATATCCTGGTGGTTATATGAAGAAAAAGGCAGTAATAAAATCTCTGTCTATAGACACTGTTTGTGCCTTGGCATTATAGTGAAAATAAACTATTTTTTCAGGAAACTTAAGCAGCATTTCCCCCCACAGTTTTGTCTGTCAATCTGAAAGAGAATGTGTAATTTGATTATTGGAGGTTTAGAGACCCTAATGGTGAGACTTCAATGGCATCATGTACCTGCTTAAGATTTCAGATGTTAATGGTGATAAGTATCTATTTGAAATACAAAAGAGATAATTTCACCAGGTGGTGCTTAATAATCCATTATTAGTTTTTCAACGATTTGGTCATTCTGGCACGAAACTTGAAGTTAAAGGCAGTCACAGTTTGCAGTCACTAAGAAAGGCATCCACGTGGTATAACCTCAGATTGCAAAGATCAGGCACTTAGCTTACTCTATGAGCTGCTGGGGTTAGTCAGTCCCTAGCTTTTCTTTCTCTTGTGTGAATTTAGGCAATTTTGGCTCCTTTTCTCGACTTGAAAGATCCAAGGAGCATAAAGGAGACGACAAAGTGGTGAACTGAGTGTGCGAAGTGGACTTTTCTACTTCCATGTATTTCTGTTGGGTTTTTATTAGTCTTTCCTTTCTGTCCCCATGGCACTGCCTAATATCAAGAAAATTACTTTGTTGATTGCCAGACCAAATACAGGATCCGAGAATGTCTTTGTTAAAGTCTGATGTGTCAGAAAGCAAATGCAGTGTCGATTCCCAAGCCACTTCCAATTTCTTCCCAGTTTCAGCGTGTTGCGCTGCTGCTCACACTACCAGTGCATAGGCGTGTCTGGTTTCCTCAAGGAATAAGTAGTATAGAAAGAGACAGCATTCTGTTCTCCCACCCTGTTGTCCAGATCAACGTGAAAGAACCTGTGATGGCATAAGTTATTAGCCTGGCACTTTGGAATGTCATCAGGTTGATGACTTGTCTGTCCTACGGCTATGTACATTTAAGCAAGATGTTTATTAGAGACATTTACGTGGTTTCCAAGGAGTGGCTGAAAGAAACATATGGCCAAGAGAGTTTTTTTCGAGTTTATGCAACATTCTATGTGTGAAAACATAGAAATGTGCAGACTGAAGAGCCAAAGATACATTTTTTTCCCCCCTCTTTCCTTTCTAGAAGAAGCTTGGATACTGAAGTGTTTGTAAGTGAGGTGTCTTTTAGTTTTGATGTAGGGGAGAGAAGAGTCTCTGTCTCATATCCTAGCCAGACATTTTTTTTTCCTAGGGCATTGAAACTGTGTTTATGCACATTGCTTTGAGGGACATTTTATCTATCTAGACTTGGTGGGTTTTTTTGCTTGTCATGCACATTTATGTGAAAATTATATGGGCTGTTTACAAGTTCTTGGCTATACTGCTTTTCTCAACTAGCAGAGTAATTCTCTCCTACAAAAATGTATTGGAAAAATAACTATGCAAGGGAAAGAAATTAAGACAGCTGTTTGGTTGTTGAAATTCTGAACTGCGCTGATACAAATCTTAACAAAATGCATAGAAGAATTCTTCAGTCTGTGCTTTGCGTGTAGCAGTAAAGCCCTAGAAAATAAATAGGCTTCTAGCTCTGAATTTTTAATACCATCAAGCCCTCTTAAGCTTCTAAAAAATATCTGATCGGAGGAAAAATACGTGGTAAAATGGTATTTTGGGTCCATTTAATTCTGATTTGTCAGCTACTTCAGTGCTACATGCAATGAAGGACTAACCAGTGTTTCATGACCAGAAAAGAGAACAAGGGTCTGTGAAGTAGTGCTATATGCTCTGGAGTGAGTGTGATAGTTACTCTTCAATGGCAGTAGAATTGGTAGTATCTCCCTTGTTTTCCTCTGCTGTTTTCCATGGAACAGGAATGGCAGTTCCTCCTCACTCTCTAACAGGAATGAGGCATAATCTCTTTGTTGGTTTTTTGATCTGTTCAGGAGATCTAAAGCACTGGTAACTCAACCAGCTGCTTGGTGAAAGGGGAACTGCGTGTCTGACTAGTATGCTGATAAACAGTTAAAGTTTTCCTTGCTGTTGTAAGTCTGGATTCTTTTTTTTTTTTTCTTAACTGGGCAGATACTCAGTTCTGCTGCTCCTTCTTGTAATGTGCTGTAGTGACCTGTGTCCTGCCATGGGCTGCATGCTACATCCAGGAGCTCGTGGGACAGGTGCTTCTGCTGACAAATGATCATAAGACAGCAGTCTCATCTGAAAGAGAAAGCATCAAGGAAAATCCAAAATTTCTGGTAGTCACTCTGAAAGAGAGCAAACTCTGCAAGGAGGAATAGTATTGAAAGCCACTATGTAATTACTGATTTCTTTCTTCTGAAACACTTAGTACTGAAACAGTTAATAGAACTGAAACTCTTATACAGGTGAAAAAAGTGAGTCATTTGCATTTTTCTTTTGCTGATCCTTAGCTTGCTTCTTTCAGTATTTCAGTTAGTTTTCTGTGACCTTCAATGAAATACTCCTTGGTGTTTCACAGAAACTTACAATACTGGAGCAGATAGTTTATATTTTTCTTAGTGGCGTCTGAAGAACACAGTATTTTATGATGTAATTGAGGACTAGGAAGTGTGTTTTTGTGTACACCTCACCATGTCTGGATGTAGATTTCTTTTTTCCCTTTCTCGCTGCTGTGGACTTAAAGGGAGTTTGGCAGTAAGAATAAGAGGAGTATTCCTTCAAGCACATAGCTGAGTTTATAGCCAAGAGATTGCTTTGGCTCAGGTCAGGCAACAAGTTTCCCTAAAGCTGCTAACTCAAAACACAACATGTCAAATCAGACCTGGCACTACTGAAAGGATAATTCATTGAAAAGACAATTCACTCCAGGGATTTCTCCAGACAGATTATATGGATATAAAATTTGCTAAATCTGACTCTTCCAGCTGGGAGAGCCTTGTTATCCAAGGAGGGCTAGTGCCTCTACATTGTGCCGTAGGGCAAGCAGCACATGCTTGGTGTCAGGCCATGAAAACACTATACTGGCAAGGTGCCATACCTCAGTCTTAGAAACACGGATCCTTCTTGCAGGAATGGAGGAGAAGGGAGGGAGTGGGGGGAATGAAAACAAAAAACCACAAACCCACAAATTCTCATGGTGTTTCAGAGCTGTATTTTGTATGAATGTAAAGTAGATCCTGAGCATATGCTGTCCAGTGTTCCAGCCCTGAGCACTCTGGCTATGAGCCCATTCACACTAGTTGGTTTCTTCCAACCTGCAACTCTATGAAATGTCTGGATAAGGATTCATATATCAGGTGATTCAGATTTAATGATGGTGTTAGTGTAAGACAAGGGGGAACAACAAAGGTTAGCTCTTACACTGCACAGGGAATGCTGTCTTTGGAGGGAATAGAATTGTTACTTGGTGAAACCTATGAAGCTGGGTTGCCCTTCACTGTTTCCCATTTTACTGCTAGATTGGTGTGAGTAGAACAAACTGTTCCATTGCCATTTTTAATTAGAATATTTATTAAATGTAATCGAAGATTCAGTACCTTGCAGGTGCAAATGGCAGCACAGTGACTTGTAGATGCTACCAGGATTCTTCAGGAGGTCAGAAAGACAATGGAAGAAGAGAGGGGGTCAGCTTAGTGAAAGATAAAAGCGTATGGAAATGATAGATTATATAAAGAAAATAAATGGAGAACAGCAACTTTGTGCAAGAACCAGGAAGCATTAAATGGAAAAGAAAAATAAGCATATTCAAAATTGAATAGTAAAAAGAGTTTTTCACACTCTGAGTAATTAAACAGGATTTCACGTTTCTTTCATGGAATTCGTTGCTCTCCTGAGGCAATAATTCAGCAGTAAGTTGTAATTAATTGATTGTTTTATTTACTTGGGCAATTAGAGTATTTGATATTGTGTTGATAAGTGGATTGTAACTATAGTTTGCTTAGAAGACTGTTGTGAAGACTAACATAAAGTCTTTAAAGTACCCTGTACTGAATCTGGAGTACAGAGGTAAGGAGGAGAAGAGCCTTGTGAACAAATGGCATTTGTGGCATAAAGGACAAGTAGGGAGTAGGGGCTCAGGTGTTGACAGAGTCAGATTTGTGGGACAGCTTGTTGAGGGAGAACATAGGTTTTCGATGAGATGTGAAGGGAGTTTAGAGTCTGCAAAGTTATTCCAGAACAGGGAAGGTGTGAGTTTGCTGAGTGCAAGAAGAGTTTGTTATAGCTTCAGATAGTAGGGAAGTTGAGAAATTGAAGTCATCTAGCAAGTGGTAACTGAAGTGCAGAGTAACAAAGATGGTCTGGCAATTGTTGTCTATAGCAAGCATGTAAAATACTGCAGTTTCATCGTAGTACTGTAAGAGTTATATCTAGACTCTGGGACTGATACATTCAAGGACCTATTATTCTCTTGAGAGTGTTGTGTCTAGTAACATCACTGAAAAGGAAGAGAGATGTGCTTGAATGTAAGGCCTCAATAGAAAGTAAAAGAGAATGAGGCATTTATACTGAGACTCATGTCAAGAGCTGTGCAAAAAGATCTGGAGTCATGTTTCAGTAGGTAAAAACCAAGATAGAAATCCATGAGAGTAGCAGTCAACAGCTCTGTATATTACTGACTCCTTTGTCTGCTACCAGGAACTTATATTTCTCTCTAAGCCGCATTTGAAGTTGGCGCAGAAGAGTATTGATAAAACTTTTTATTAAGGGTAAATAGTCTTTGTTGTATGATGTCATTCAGCACTGGTTCACTGATGGCTTCTCTGCCACAAGAGAAAGAGGGTAAGACAGTACTGGTTGCCTTGAGTTACATAACTCAAAGTAATTTGTAGCCTGAGTTCCTGTGCACATGAATAAGTCAAGGGCTGGCAAACTGTCCTGATTTTAAAGTTGTGAGAATGCAGTGCAGCCACTGACAGCAATTTTAATTCTGCTCTAACACTTACTCTCTCATGAATCAGGACTAAACATCTTGCAGGTACTTCCTCTCCAACACACAGCTTGCTCAGCACTTGCATTTCCAAAGGCAAGGCCTGGGCAATCGTGCCCAGCTGCTCCAGCGTGGTTTGCCGTGGGTTTATGCTTTCAACTTTGCCTCTCGGAGCATCTGTATTAGGCTCTGGATAATTCATATTTCTTTGCTGTCCAGTCTGGACCTGTAACTTAGTTATACATCCTTTTATGATTTAGTTACATACTTTTGTGCTGTCATGTATTTGCACAGGCTGGCTCAAGCTGGAGTTCAGCAGCACAGACTACCATTGCAGCTCCAGTACGCTATAAAGGCCATCTCCCTGAGCTCGGCACCCTTGCCCTCCCATTTGCCCTGCCCTGTGCCAGACAACTGGGTGTACAGCTGTTTGTAAGGCAGCACACTGTACCTACTGGGGTTGAAAGTCACCCTGCATGAAAACATACGGTGCTCGTCAGTCAGGTTTTCCTGTTGTGGGTCACAAGGTGATCACGTAAGTATGCTTTGGTTGTGGAGAGTGCGTACGCAATCAAGTAACAGAAGGGAAACCAGGGAAGCATGGGCAGTACTTGCATCCAGTGTGAAAGCTCAGGTTTTGATGTGATGGAGGAGAGAAGTGGGGGAAATAGCTACAGCCACTTGGTCCTCCTGATGTGACAGGGTGGGAGGACATGGTGTGGTGGAGCAGGGCATGGTGTGCCATGTGGTGCTCTGAGTGCATCTCTTCCCTCTGCCAGCTCTGATACAAGGGCTTAGATTAACACAACTGAGTAAATGAATGCTTTTCTGCTGAACAGCTGCTCCGGTGACTGTATTTATTTTCTTTGTCTAATTCTTGCTATCATTATTTCCCAATTTTGAATAGTGAAATGCTGGATCTGCTGTTGTTGTCTTGCTAGCCTGATGCATAAGAAAACTGGTGAAGAGGAAGATTGGAGTAGACTTCTTTGTAACTCTTTTGTATGCTGCTCAAGAGGCTCCAGTTAGCTCAGGGCTCGTATGAAACAGATCCCAGAGTTGGGCAACGTTGGCGGTTTCCCTCGTGGTTTCTTTCCTACTACATCTGCCATACTCACATGTGAATCTGGTCTATGATCACTGTTTTGCCTTTTTATGCTGGGCCTCAGAATGTGTTTCTGCCCAAACATGTTATTAGGGTGAAATGATAACATTGGCTAAGTGTCAGGAGTTGCCAGCCCTCTTTCCATGCTATTCTACTGGAGCAGAAAGGCAAAGCTGTCCATGCCATGTCCTCATTTTATGCTTACTGTATTTTTAGATCATTCATTAAGTACTTTTCATTTTGCGTCTTATGAAATCTCCCTCTTCCCTCAGATTGGATTACTTAAAGCTTTGAATTCCCTGCCCTTACTGCCTTCTGTGACACAGTTTTTAACATAATTAATAAATTTAAATTAACTCATATGCTGGTCCTGCAAAGACACTATCACTTAACATTATCATTGCACATTAGGCAAGGTTATAATAAATTAACTAGGTTTCCATTCTCTTGTGGGTTGTATGTACTCATCATTATTTTATACAATGGAAATTAAATAATTCCTCCTTAATTTCTAGTTAAGGTGAACATGGGTTCAAAATTACAGTCATAATATAACAATTAAAGACAACTAAAGGAAAACTGCAAAGATTGCAGTAGCTGCTTTCTTCTGTGTGGAACAGTACCTTGAATTGTCTTGCTCTTGATTATGAAAGAGACCAGCTGCCACCTTGATAAAGCCTCTGTCTTCTCCTGCTTCAGTGTCTCACCAGAGTGGGTATATGCAGACCTGCTGTGACATAACACAGAGCTCAGGCTGCAATGGAGACCTGCCTAGTAACTTCATGTGTATGCTACATTTTGCATTTTCTGTATGTCCATGAACTTACTGTGTTTTACTAATACCATTACTGTGACAGACCCTTCTGCTTGTATTGACCGGCGACTAGCATTTGCTCATACAGACATGTTTTGTTTTTCACTACTCTAAAGTTCAAGAAACAAGCAGATAAAAAAAAGTATATGTGAGAGTTTAAATTTTTCATTACTTTTTCCAGAAGATTCAAGCAGTGCATCAGCTCATGTAGTCCCAGTTACTTGCAGGTTAAATCTTCAAAGATCAGGCCCTGAAACAAGGTGAAATTGTGACTGTCAGACAAGAAATATTCAGCACAAGGTGCTGTGAAATATTTAATGCTATCTCTTGTGGTTAGTTATTTAAATACTTCCAAACTAATGAGTATGATTTTATTAGATGGTGCTTCTTGGTAAATTTGGGGTTCTGGCTTCTTTAGTTTCATTCTTGCTGCTCTGATTACAGCACTTTTGCATAAAAAATAGTACAGGAATTTCTTGTCCCTATTTCTTTGTAGAGTGCTTGAAATACTGAGGGATAATAAATCTTTAAAAATAAAAAACGCACCAAAAAGAACTTGCTTCACTGTAATGAACATCTTGTAGTGGGTTTTCTAGAGTTTCAGTGATGCAACAAATGATGACTGGGAGGTAGGGAAAGGGAAGGAACAAAAATGACAAAGTAAATATACTTCTACAGGATGCAAAAGGGAAAATAAAATTGACAAGATGAGCTTTGGATATACTGCTAAAAACATTCCTTGTCCTCCAGTCTCAACTATGACAGCACTGCAACTCCTGCTTAGAAGATGGGGAGGTTTATCTTCTGAAATGAGAGTACAGAATGTGAAGACACAGCAGACCCTCCCCAGAAGACTGATCTATAACTGTGTAAGATGGACAGTGTGTGGTTTCTGTGCACAAACTCAGTGTGTGCTGCAAGGAATCAAAGAATGCAGCGCAGGTGGGCTGTTTCTTCAGGTAAATGGAGAAACAACATTGACATCTAGCCTACTTCTGGAAAGATCAATACTTGTAAGGGGTTAACATCTGCTTTAGCAGGCTAAACACCAGTCTGGGGCAGATGACATACTGCTACATGAAATTATCATTTAGCATGGAAAGAAAGAAAACAGCTAATACAAATTGCTCTAAGAAGATAGTTACCTGTCACAGAAGTTGCTTTATGCATACATATATGTTGGCCATCATGGCTAGGACAACACTGCTAGGTGAAAAGCAAATGTAGTTTGGTAGATTCAAGCTATTATTCCTCTAGAACTGAAAAAGAGTGGGACAGTGAGTGACTGTTGTGTTTGGAAACTGGTGACTTGTGAAATCACTAGTGAGAATGGAGAGTAGAGGTCCCAGTTAGAAAGAGTTCGAATTGGTTTTTCTCTCCAAGGCTCATCAGCTGTGTACATCGAACATCACCAGTGGGAAGACAGATCTGTTGATCAAACCACAGGGGAGGGTGCATGGCAGCAACATCTGTTTTTTCTGTGTGCGATTCCCATGAGCTTTCCAGATAGTATCTCTTTGTAGAGCAAGATTTGGCAATGCTAATAGACCTCTGAGGTCTTATCAGACCTTTATTTTATCAAGTCCTCACAGTACTCAGAAGAGAATAGTTGCATAACCATTAAACAGAAACTATGTAACCTGGAAGGAGTTACCAAAAGACCTTTTGTATTATGCATATTTTCTGGCCTAATTATATAAACATACTTTATTATTTATAAAACTGTATCTCTTAAATTTAGTGCTCTGTTTCCTTTCTGCTTTTTTGCACTGCTAAATTTTGCTCTTAAGATTTTCAGAGCTGCATTTTGAGCATACAGATTTAGGACAGGACTGGTCTCAAGTAGCACTATAATATTAAATATTAAATATTAAATAACTGATTCAAACTGAATCCAAGAGGAAAATCAGATGACAGTCAAATCCTGAGCCAGAAAATTGAAGAAGAAAGCAATAAAGATTTCTCAGTTTATCATACCGGCTATTTTGCACATCTTATCTCCTTCCTCAAATAACTCCGGCTTAACCATAGTGCAGGAACTATTTACCATTTGCACAGTCCAGTCTAAATCAACAGCAGTATCATGCCAAAACAGGCAAGAAGATTTTATTTATTTGTTTTTTACCTGTGTTCTTTTTTTTAATTAACATTTTTAAAACCACTTGCATCTGCCAGGCTTTGTGGAAATGCAACAAATTATCATTACAGAAATCTGAGGAGGCAGCATGTTGGAACAGTGGAGTTGCTGCCATCAACCACACAGTTATACTTGCAGCTTTGTATGAGACTAGTTACTGGGAATGAATACAAGTAGAGATTTAGTGGAGGATACTGTTTAAGCTGGTAATAGTCCTATTTATTGGATGGATTAAGCATTTTTTTCAGTGCTCTGTCTTGTATTTTTACATTGTGTATTGCCTAAAAATAGTATCTTTGGGGAAATTTGTTTGTTTTTACAGGAGAAGGGTTACTGTTTGTTGTGTTGGTTTTTGGTTTTAACCTAAAATTGGAGTAGACCTAAAGTGGTCAGTAGACAATGTCACAAATATTAAGGAGTTGATCCAGAAATTCAGAGTCCATCAGTTTTGGGATCATCCTCTAAATATCTCTCCTTAGTCACAGTAATCTAAAAGGAATGCATACCTCTGCTTATGTCAGGAGCAACATTATTTGGACTAATAACTGTAGAGGGAATCAGAAAGTTGAAGGCCCTGGTACTGTGTTTGGGGGAGCAGAAAAATGTAATTTGAGGATAAAACGTAGACTGCTTTAAGTCACAGTGGGAACACGGGGAACTTAGTGATGCTTCCCATTTAAAACAAATAAACATTTGGTATTGTTTAAACTCAGCTTCAGAAATGCTCCTTTGAGCACTCTCACAGTGAACACACTCTTCACAGCCAAAGGAAATCATTGCAGCAAAAAGTAGTTTTCAGTCTCAGCTAACAATTCCATAGCCCCGCTACATCCCTGTCCAGTCCAGTCAGACAGTGGGGATTCAAATGGAGAACAAGCTGTGTAATGGCAGTTCAAGCTTTCTCATCTTCTTCAGAAACAAGACCTGCAACTGTGAAGTTTGCATTAGGCTCAGTTTGACTTTTAGCCCAAAGCCTCAGCCCAGAAGTCTGTCAGCCACTACCAGCAATTGAGCAGCAGGTGATGGAGAACAGCAAATCTGACATTTTACTGAAATGTATTTCCATGTGAAAGCTTCAGGTGTTTGCAGTTTCTCTGAAAGTAGTTTTTAGAGCCAGAAATCCAGTTTCTTTGACTGCAGGCAACATGGTGAGCCCTTAACCAGTTGCTAAATATGCTGCGGTTTTTTAATGTTAACTGTTTGTGACCCTGACTGTAGCAAATCAATGGCAAAAGCATCAGTGTAAATAACATCTACAATTCTAGAAGCAAAATGGCTGTTATGTTTTTAATATTGTGCATTTATTATGTTTCATGTTTGATTGCCAAAAGTCAGTTGAATAGATTTGGATCCTTGCACACCATTTCTGAGCAGCAGACATTGGTTTGGCACCAGAGCCCTAAGGACCATTGCCAGGTGGGTGCTGCAAAGATAGGGCTCTGCAGGGGTGGTGCTGTTCACAGCCTGGCCTGTCAATCTTCCTGCAAAAGAAATGGAAGAAAAGGAAAACTTCAGGAGCAGAGCCTCTTCCATGCCTCCTCAGCCTTACCCTTGGAAGAAGCAGCTGTACTGAGCTCACTCAGCTGGACACCAGATCCACGGGGAGCATGGTGTCTTTCTGATGCAGAGCACAAACTCCATGTGGCGGGTTCTGCAAAATGTGTGATGTGTATGGGGTAGAGGAGTGCTTTGCTGGACTATTGCTTCAGCAATTTGTTTTTATCACCTGAAGTTTCATTTCACATTTCAGAGCAGAAATTTGGAGGGAAATTTGAAAGACAGAATTCTTCAGTGTGATGAAAGGAATGTGGTTAGACATATGCCTGAAATCAGTGAAGTGCTTGCCCAAGTGGGCACTGGAATATGTTTTGCTGAATTGAGTACCACAGGATATGGCAGGTTAGTTGGCATAGGCTCTCCAACTTTTCAACATGACGAAGCATCTTTAAAATTTCATTGGCAGCTCAAAGTTAAAAGGGTTGAGAGGTTAAGAAACTGACTTATGCTCTGTATTGCAAATGCACTCGGATGTTGAACAAGAGCAGTCAGATCCGTTGCTGCACCTTTGATGATCTCTAGAGCATTCATTTTAAGACTACATTGGAAAAGAATTTATTTTTTTGTTACAGAAATGTCACCTTTCAGCTTGACTTTTTGCTGCAGTGTGTCACATCCACATTTGAAACACTGGTCTGGTAACCGCTATCACAACTTGAAGAATTTGTCAGAAGGACCATATGTAAACTAATTTGATCTCCCTCATTCCGAGCTTGAACAGACCAGATGTAAGCCTGGTTCAGTTTGGAAGTCTTTTAGGCATGTTAATGCAGGACCTTATAAACTTTATTGCAAGCAGACAGATCAGGTCATTCAGAACACTTGTTCCTTGAGTGCTTTCATTTGGGTTTGCTGGATTTAAACTAACTTAAAAGTCTTTCAAGCAGCCTGCTTTGTGTGTATATGGGTCATTCAAATTTTATGTCTCTATACAACTGACAGAAGGAGTGTTTCAAGTCGGAGGGCCAGAATAAATTTTCACAAAACAGAACAGCTCCAGTTATCTTCATCTTTCAGTTAAATGTGATGCATTGATGTGGCCGTCATCCTCAACAGAGTGCTTCACCTAGTGGCCTCCATTGTATGGTTTTAGTAGGGCAGTGAGTATGGCTGAAGGAAAAGAGGAAAAAAGATATCTCAGTACAGATCTTGTCTTACTTTTTCTAGTTTCTTGGGCTCTGCTACTTCTGCTTTAGAAGAATTTGTTACTTTCCCTGTTGCAGACAACCAGCTGTGACCCTAACAGCAATGGTCCCCAGTGACCCATGGACATTCAGCATGAGCTGCTGATGGTTAACGAGGACCTTGAGCAGGATATGAGAAAGGGTACCAGAGGGAGTTTATGCCACTGACCGGGCATTTTCCCTTCCCTGAGGTCTGTGACTATTCAGGCTGTGCTCAAGCTAAGGGCATTTTCCAACCATGAGAGCTGGGACTGTAATCTAGGACTAATTAAATAATTAATTTGCACTTAATCAACTACCGCTTTGTGAATTCAGTTGGGAATAAGACTTGATAATCTCACACTTAAGAAAGATATTCTCTTCTATGATGTTCTGTGCAGAGAGAAAGAACATTTTGCCCAAGGTCTCCAAATACTAAGGCGGTTTGCACACTGGGCAATACTGTGAGTGGATGTGATTACTACTCATAACTGTTTCCCTTTGCTTGCATTCCCTCATCAGTGGGCTGCAGTGACACCCAAATAGAGGGATAAAGAAGTACATAGTGTAGATTGAAACCCATTATTCACAGTAGAGTACTTGTTGCAAGAGTACTGATTTGAGAGTCCACCTTTGGAGGAATCTTGCTGGACACATTTGCATTGCATGAAACTTATTTCTCACTTACCTTCTGCCCTTGTCTGTATGATTTTGAGTGAATAATGCAGCTTCACAACCTAGTTCCTGTCCCTTTTCTCTCTGTCCATCCCAAGTCATGGACTATGCATTCATGTATTTCACCTTGGCCTGTAGATGTTTTGCTCTTAATTGCAGCAATAAACTGTCTACAAGTAGTGGTAAAACAATGTGAGAAACTCCTTGGGCTTCCTTGTATGAGGCTGAGATTCTGGTTGGGTTATTCAGCTGGCAGAATTGTCCTTTGAAACCTGCAGAAAAGGCAGCTGGCTGCCTGCTACAGAGCAGTGGAAAGTTCTTTATAGCTCTGGTACCACCAGAGTTAGCTGATTAATGATGATAAACATGCTGGGAGGCCAATTTCGACTTCGTTTTGTTTTGAATTTTTGTTTCTTGCAGTTGACCAAGACAAAATTTTGTAGGATAGCGTTTGGACATGTTGTTCAGCAGGAATGAGCAACTTTTTTCCTATCAATATTATTTCTTTTTTTAAGGAGTTAGCACTTTGACCACCTTTGTCTATCACTCAGTTCCGAGCCTTGCTTCAGCTTCTGATGCTCAATCCTAGTACACTCGTTAGGTAGGTTAGGGAAAAAGACCATATATTATCATATCCTTGTTTGCAATTTTCACCTTTGTAGCAGTTGAACAGTTTGTGAAAGTTGGTTGTCTTCGGCAGACCCAAATAATACTTAGTGCTCTTAGCTCTGAGGTTTTTCCAAAGCTCCAGAAGTTCTCCTACAGGGCAATCCATGGCTTTAGCACAAGTTTACAGCAGAGGCAGTACTTTGGAGGGTGGGTGGAAAGTTAAATGGGGAAATTGGTGGGTTTGAATTTGCTTATTTCAGGAAAGTGTCTTTTTATTTTCTTTGGAGTGATTGCTGCAGGAAATGCTGCAATCAGAGTATTCCAAATGTCTGTGCAGACTGGAAAATCTCTGAGACCCACCAGCTAAAACTCAACCATTAGCATATTTCAAATATGTTAGGCTGCCTTTGAACTCCTTTGTGGAATGTTGCATCTCCCAACAGCAAGCTGCAAATGTCCTCAAATACATTATGAATTTTGCTTGAAGAAATGTGAAATAAAGGTGATAAAACTCTTTGTGAGGAATTTATCATAACTGCTCATATTTAAAAGTGAAAGAAGAGCACTAAGAGTGCTCATCAGTGATTAGGTTAGACAGATTTTTCCTCCTAATACTTTTATTTTCAGTGACAGTCTTAAAACTTTCACTAAATGATGTATAACCTAAAGTTAAATGGCAGGTTTTCTAGCTACAGGATTGGCCTAACAAGAAAATTGTTGCCCAAATAAATCATTCATATTACTGTACTTGCAGTTTCTTCCATGTGCACGATCTGAAGGTTTTCTACCAGCACAACTAACATTTTGTCTCCAAGTACTCTGTTTTCTCAGTATCTTGAGGAAAGTGCCAGGATACTAAAAAATAGTAAGCCCTGTTACTACAGTGACTGAACCCTTGAAGGGATTGGTATTTCTATCATATCAACTGAATAAATCATCTCTGCAGTGCTGTGGAGACTATGGGATAAAAGGTAGTTTCTCTTCAGCTGAAGTATCACAATTCAAATCTCATTGATGTTCTTACACTCTCCCCTGTTTATCAGTGTTATTTATGTATGAGACAACTGTCTTTCTAAATACCTTTAAAAGTAGCTTTGAAGAGAATGGTTTGGATTAACCTTGTTTTAGATAGAAACATTTTCAGTTTTTGTGACCATTTCACTAATGTTTGAACACGCTCCAGTGCCAATTAACAGGAAGCCAATAGTTTTGCCAGTGGAGAATAAGTTGTAAGTGCTGTAAAATATCATTGAAGATGATTCATGTTACAGCATTGCCTCACTATAAGGAATCTAAATCTCATCCTGCTATAAATGTTATGAATATTATTTCACTGGTGTTTATACTAAGTGTGTATGTGTAGTCACTCCAACCCTTGGGGAAAAAAAAACCAAACAGAAATTCCTCTAAGAATTTACAGTGCACAAGGTTAGGATTTTATTTCCATATACTTCCTGTTAGCTCTTTCCTAAGTGAGTAGTGCGTCCAAAAGATAGGAAGTTACTCTATATGTCTTCTTTTACTGGCGAAGGAAGAAAGACATAGATAAGAGGATGATTTTGTATTAAATCTCCTGTTGGTTTCTCTTACTTTCCATGGCATCTTGTTCTTAGCTTCTAGTTTGCCTCTCTCTGAAAAGAAAAACCAGAAGCCTGGCAATTTTTCCATGTATATTTGGTGAAATGTAGAATCACTTTTATCAAGGGAACACTTGGGAAGCTGATGTAAATTGTGGATATATATATCTGTATTCAGCATATCTATCTGACACAAATGCACTCCCTAAAGCAAAGTATGAAGTGCTGGAATCTGCTAAGCAAATTTCTAGCTCATTGTGAATGATTCTTTTCATAATTAAAGAGTGTATTTGACATGCATTACTCCAAAGTCATCTGTTGAAGGCTTAATAACATTTCTGATTATCTTTGTCCTGGTGTCTAATAACAGGTGAACTTCCCTGCAACAGACATGCAAATTATCCTCTCTCCTCCACTGTCCTGTTAGTTTTCATAAAACTTTTTAAAAACTTAATTATCCTTGAAAATTTGTGGGTGTTTTTCCCTGTTATGTTTAGGTGAAATTAGCCAGTATTTACAGAGAGCTAATGAGGCCAGGAAAAGCAGCCAAATTGAACACAATGCTTAGTAACAAAAGTTGTAGAAAACCAGACAAAAATTTCGCTTCAACTTCTGTTAATATGACTGTGGTTTGTCAGTGCTAGAAGAAATCATGTGTTGAACTGTAAATTATGTAAACCTGGTGTCCTAGAGTTAATCTCTTGTACCTTTTGCAGGTGGAGATTTACATTTTACCTTTATATATTTACCTATGGAGTACGGTTCCTGAAAAAGGTAGGCATTTATATTATTATGCTTTCGTAACACATCCCAGACTTGTTGGAAGTCTCATGTAGGTATAACATAAAGCATAGGCATAAAGCCTATGTTCATGAAGAATAAAAATTAAAATTTACTTAAAATTCATAAAATGCTTTGCTACTGGCATTATTAAGGTATATAAGTTCTTATCAATATTTAATGGGGTTTAAAAGAGAAAAAAGGTCTAACAACATGCCTAGTTCACTTAATTGCTTTTCATTATAGGCATTAAGCTGGCAGTAAGGCTTACCAAAGTATTCATCTCAGTTTCTTCATTGCCATTTTTTTAAATGCCTCTGGCAGAGGTTACTTTTTACTAACAAACAAAACACATTAGTGTTTTATAAAATGCCTTTTTTTTTTTTACCTATTCTTTGTCTGAAGTTTCCATGGAGTTTCCTGTCAATGCTGTGTTTCAGGTGATTTAAGCAGAGAAGAATATTGATAGCTTCTAAACACTCTGGCATAGGTCTGTTAACCCTGCCATATACAGTAATACGGATTTATGGTGCAAACTGTTTTCACAGTGTGACTAGTTCTCAGAGCTTTTGTGGAAGTCGGGTCATATTTTTGCAATTCTGAGAGGTGAAATTAGGGGAATGTGGGAGTCAATGTGTTTGTGTAATCTTACCTTCTTTGTTTTGGACAAAAATTCGACAGGAGAAGATGTATCCTAAATATTTCCGGTGCTTCCTAAGTACAAGAAGCTGTTAAAAAAAGTACTAATCACTTTTATGGCTGTAGTTCTTGAGCCTGTCACAGGTGGCAGGCAAATTGGTGCCAGTAGGACTGATGATGTGCTTGTCTGGGGAGGGCACATCAGAGTTGTTCTCAGCTATTTCCAGTAGTTAGCCCCAGAGGAAGTGTGGGCACCAGTCCTCCAAACCAACCGGAGGAGCATGTGATGTGCAATCTCTCCCTGCCTCCTTGTGTGTACTTCATCCATTAACAGGCTGTATGGTCACAATCTGATATTCTGTTTTCTGCATTTGGTTTCGCAGATGTCTGTGGTATGAAATACAAGAATAGTTTTAACAGGCAATTGTCACAGCCTAAAATGTTACTCAGCCTGCAGGTGTGCAGAGATCACGGCTGTGGGTTCACAGGATTCTGTCATACACAAGGACACAGAGACTTTATAATCTGAATTTTTCTACTTCATTACCACAAATGCCACAAAAATCACCATTAAAAAATACCACGAAGTCACTACAAGAAAGCCTATCTATGATTAATAATGTGAATCTCTCTCAGCACAAAGAAAGTATCTATTCTAGGAAAAATTCTGAATACCAGCATTTCTGCAGACTAAGAAGAATACAGTAAATGCATGCTTCATTACAAGCCATTGTAAGATGTTTCTAAAGGCTGGAAACATTTGGAAGGGTCAGGATGTCTTCCAGTTCAGCATATCACTGCAGTGTGAAGAGGGCTGGCTGGCACAGCATGGTTGTTTGAACAAGGTGTACAACTGCTTGCTTAACAAGGAGCAGCTGTGTTCTTTAGCTGTAATTTTAACTTTCAACATATTTCATTTTTACAAAGAGAAATTGTTCATTATGTCTTTTTGTATGTATTCATAATTACTCATTTATACACAATGTTATAAATGAGTCTTGTAACATTTTATGCTATTGTCATTATTCCCGTGTTCTGCTTTGTGTACTCAGGTTTTTCACATGGAAATAGATGTAAATTAACAAAATTATGATTGTGATTGTATTTATATTTACAATATCTCCCTAGTAACACTGTGTAACTAAAAGAAAGTATACACTTTTTGCCTGTTCATCAAAACATTTTGGTGTTGTTCAAACACCAAAGATTTTGCTGAGTCCACTTAGGTGGGAGATCTGTATTTGCAAGAAGTAAAATCCAGAACCCAAAATCTGGAGGGAGAGCTTTGCTACAGTACTCAAGTGGATAATCCTTTTTAATTTGTCTTGGTTTTCATAATTGAGTAATTGCAAAGAACACTTAATTGCTTCCTTAGGAAGCTAGTGAAAGAATTTAAGCATAATAAATTCTCTGACAAATTTGATAGAAAGATCTTTTCTTCAAAAATCTGTTTTGCCTGGAGATAAAGTTCATAACATAGTCAGTAGCATCTTACTGTGTTAATGCTATGGTAGAGGTTTGAATCCTTTCAAATAACAAGGTCTGCTTAGGCCCATCCCTAAAATACCTAGTCCAGAAGACTGGAATAAGCATGGCGAGCGAGCCCAGGTGTAAAGGCAGTCCCTACTGCTGCAGTTCCATCACAGTTAAGTGTGCTGCCCTACTGAGAGAGGGCACAAAGGAGTGAATGCCACAAATGTTCCTGTGCATAGCACCACTTTGGAAATACTTTTCAAAGCTATGCTAATGCTTAGCTAATACATGATTTTGGATTGTTGGATTAGACATTTTGATACAGTATGTCTTTCAAACATGCAAATGTAATAAGAACATATTTTTAAAAGGGAAACCGCATTTTGGTGCTTTTCAAAGTAACAGAATCACTCAAGGTACGTTGGTTTGTCCATTTCTGGATAGTTAAGATCCTTGATTTGAGAAAACTGGTTTTACCATGTTGAGTGGGAAGTGCTCCTCATTAGCTGATCTATTAACTTTAACTCTCACAAGTACTTCCTTTAGAAAAGTGAACCAACTCAACAGTACAAAAGGTGCTCCCTAAAACACTATGCCCAATGCATTGGCCTTCCCTCCTGACTTACCTAGTCTCCTTACAACCTGACACTCCCTCGCTTTGCTGCGTATATTGATGACTTGATGGGGTTTTCTGTTCACTTTTGGCTCTCTTACATTTTCTTTCCTTAGTCTGAGAGCGAAATTAACCTACAAGACTGGCCTGGGGCCCGCCAATTACTTAGGCACCACTTTGAGCTAGTTTGAGGTCCTTTGCTTTGTGCTGGCCCTTTGCCTAGAAGTGAATTTTGGATTCTTTCTGAAAACACCTTTTTCTTAATGCCAACAGCATATGAATCATTGCTACTTTGTCTTCTACTGTCATCTTCCCTATTTGCTGCATAAAGCAATATTACTACATCGGTGCAGTACCAGCAGAAGGGTGGATGTCAGTGTCTCCTTGTGCCCACTGGACCACCCAAGAAGGGATACTGTAGCAAATCACCATTCTTGCAAAAAGTGTCATTGTGTCTTCTGTGGCTTTGTGGAGCTTATCTGGCACTTGGGGAAGATGCACTCGAGCTTAATAAGCAGTAATTAGTTAGATTTATCAGGTCTGTTTTAGTTCTGAAAGTGTGATACTATCAGCACGGCACACGTGCCAAGGTTAATTTATTTTTTTTTGAATGATAGTAACTAACTACATTCAAGTTTTAGGTTTGCCTGGGGAGTGCATCTTGCAAGGAAAAAGAGGCCTAGGGTTTCAGCTTTGATTTTTGCTTCCCTACAAAAGCACGTGAAAGCTAATAAACCTGCCCTTCAGAGCAGTCATTACACCCTCTGAAATGCTGTGGCAAGCTTGTCTTTGTTGCTGTCCATGACTGCAGTTAATGGCTGATATAGATAGAAGATATTTCTGCACTGAATAAAGCAACCTCTAAATTTTTGTGGTAACAACTGCACATGATATATCAATTCTTTTGACATGCTATATTTCCTGAGTACATGCTGGAGATTTATGGCCTTCTTCTTACTGCAACTGTGTCTCTTTATCAAATTCTTCTCTCGGGTTTTGTCTTTTTCCAGTGACAGATGTATGTTGTTAAGGTATTCATAAAATAAAAAAATGTTACTTTTGTTGAAAAGTATGTTCCAAAAATCTCAATTCATATGGAAAAAGTGTCTGACATAAAACTTTGTCGTCAAAGTTTGCTCTGTTGCAACAGAACTTGTATGTTTTAAATAAGTTTTTCTCTTAGCGGTATCTGCAGGACACTTAGATTGGGTCATTTTGCTGAATAAAAAGTTCATCACAAACTCAGAAAAATCCCTCAGTTTGGGAAGGCTGAAGATTGACAGTAGTGTCCTGAGTGTGGCTGTTTGCTGTAGGCCATGACTGTGTGCTGATATTGTGTATGAGGGGTTTTAGAAGTGTAAAATGCATAATAACTCATGCTACCACCCACTCTCCCTCCCTCTATTAGTATGGATATCTTCTTTTCACAGGCTCTGGATCATACAACAGCTTATTCACAACACTCTCCCCCACCTCCTGTCAACAGAACCACTGAACTACCAAGGCAGGAAAACTTTATGGAATTTGTGCTGGTCTCATTCTTGGTGCCTGTGACCTCAAATGGGTGCATGTTTTCAATTTTGTTGTGATAATAACAGTGACACTGTATGAATATTCTTATAATGGGTACAGGTGATGGCACACACCATATTCATCTGCTTCAACTGTTTCCCTTTTCTTGGGCCTAAAGAAACAGTAAAAGGGCAGCTTCTACCATTGGTGTCTATCTGTAGGGTGCAGCTATATGATTGGTATGTCTTACAAATTTTTTATGATATCAAGGAAATGTGTGCCTCTTTCAAGAGTGAAGTGAGAGACTTAAGTCTTTGGTGGGAGAGTCGAGAAGGCAAGGTGTTTGCTTGCTTACTTACAAACAGACCACAGCGTTCCCCACACTTAGTCAAACCATTGATTGTATCACCTACAAATTTTGACTTATATATGCATAAGAGACCAACAGACTTCAGAGAAGAAATTTGCAATAGAGTTATTAGTATCTAATTATCATATTAGACATTCCTCCCTTCCCCAGCTCCTTTTCAGGCTGCAAGGTTTAATTTTATCACGGCGTTTGCTATCATTGTCTGTAACTAGTGAAGTTGTTAATGACGTTTCAATGTCAAAGCATCTGAAAGATTAAATTGTTTCTTTGGTTTTGGTTTCTTTTTTAAATGTTCCTCACAAAGTGTTGCTTCTTCTTCTTCATATCCTCTCTAACTTAATGCTTTCAGCTGTAACTTATTTATATTACCAAGCAGTGTAATAGTGGGATGAGACTTTCTGCTTCCCAAAAAGTCTCCCATTGTTGAAGTATGTTTGTTCTTTCAAAGCAGAACTTGCAATTTGATGAAAATGAACTGTAAACTTGCTACATAATGGACTTAAAGTAGGCATGGAGAGATTGATAGGTTTGTCACTCAACCCCATAGCACTATGGGTTTCTGGACATGCCCTGCAGTAGTGTGGTGGTTAAAGCATTGAGGGGATGAAAAAGGTCATAAAAATTAGGATATAAGTCACCTCTGCCATTTCGGATACATTGTGAGAAGAGGGAATCAATGTAAATGTAGGTCAGAGTTCCAGCCAGTTCACTTTCTACCTCAAATACTACCATTTTCAAGAGCAGACTTGATAGCAAATATTCTACTATGTGAGGAAACAGACCAAGGCACAGGTTTTCAAAGAGAAGATGAAACTTTCTTTGTTACTGGCTGCCAACTCCATTCTTCACTGTTTTCCACAGCAGATTTAAATGATTTGTGGCTAAAGAGTGAATGGCCCACAAAATCATTTGATGTGAAGCATCCACCTTTGTATCTACTCCTCATTACCCCCATTCTTGGCAAAATGGCAAATGCTAGATGTGACCATCCCATCGTCTTAGTTTCCAAGCTTCTAAAAGAGATGTTTTGGCACTTAGGACTGAAGGACCAAAGCCAATCCTTTCACTACAGCATTCTTTGTATCTTTATCAATCGCTAAGCTTTGAAGCATAAAAGATATGTAACCAATTATATTTCCAATCTGATCGTGTGTATGCAAATTCTTCCTCTTTCTGAGTGAAGCTGAGACTTTTCAGCACTACCATTTGTTTCATTTGCATGTCTACAAAACACTTCCTTGCAGAGCGTCATGCCAGTATTGATGCCAACAAGACATGAAGTTCCAGTGTCATTAAACTGACTGCTTGGCTTATCATTAACTTAGGAACAAGATAATGTTTTCGTTTTCTTCAGTAATATTTGCAGTTAAATAAATGGTGGCTTGGCTCATTAAGGGTTAATGGTCTGATTGTGCTCCCATTAAATGGAAAAAATAGCATTAGCTGCAGTGATAAAGAAACAGACTGAGGAATTCAGGACTGGTTTGTTTCTTGCTCGCTCATCCTTGGTGCTAAGCAGTGTCTGTAAAATAAAAAGTCTTTACAAACATCTGGAAGCAAAGCTTCCAGGTGTCATATAGTGACTTTTCACATTTAGTTTTCTTCCTTTAATTGCCCATGAGAATTACAAACTCAGAAAAGAGTATGAATTTTCTCCAGTGAGAGTCTTGTGAAGTCTGTACTGAGACTTGGAAACCTGACATTGCATGTAGATGCCCTACTGGGGAAAGGACCATCTGCCTGGATAAACAAATCTTGCTGTTTTTCAAATTTAATGTTGAAGTAAGGCTGATGATAAGAGGATGCTGTAGCTATGTTATAAAATGCTGGGTGCAACAAGCTTCTGTATGTATGCAGCTGATTGAGTGTCCTTCCTAATGAGTCATCCTCTACAACAGAACTGTGTGCTCTGTAGTTACAACTGCTGGTAGTGCAGATAGCTTGCAAAAGAACAGGGAAAGCCATGTTGAAGAGTGAATTTGACTCCAAAACCCCACTTAAGAGAAAAAGATGTACGGAAGACAAGGTTTCACTCCGGATTTTAAGCCATAAGATGCCCAGAGCGTTTACATTTTATTTAAGACTTTTTAAAAGCTTTTTAATTCTTTATAACCTCGAATTAGAGTCCAGAGAGTCATACACTCTTCTCTAAGAGAAATTCTTTTTGATTTAGTGAGAAAAATAAGATATTTTTGGCAAAAGGTTTTACAGGAGTAAAATACAACCAAGAAAAAGATATTTCACTAAAACAGCACAAAAACCCATTCCACTGAAAAAAACCACTGTTTGTCTTGTTCTTTGCCTCTTTTTGGAATAAAATAGCAGCAGTGATATATGCAGATGTTACAGCCTAAGGAGAGTAGTGTAAAATTTGTAAATGCCATTTTGGATTGCTTATTATACTCAAGAATTTTAGACCCTTAAGTCAGGCCACCTTCATTTGAAATACAAAAAAAAGAACTTGTCACTTCATAATGTGGTGACTGGTTTTTGACATTGTTTCTGTATTACAGTTCACCTGTATGTCTTGATTATTGATATTGTTAACCTTAGAGGAAGTAAATAATTGTTGATATGCACAGCCACTCATAAAATTGTTGTATGTGGGGAAATAGGCATCTCTGTGATGAAGACTGTAAGTTCATATCCTGTGGGAAATAAGACTGGGACACAGGAACAACTGATGTTTACCTGCTGTGGCAACTCATTTGCCATTCTGGTTTTGGAAATTTCCTGCTGTTTGTCTTTTTATTAATTTTGTAGCTATTTGGGTATTAAACTATTTATCAGCTTCACTGCATGCTGTGTCTTGCATCTCTTCTATCATTGATACTTCATCTTCAGAACATCAGTTCTTCCGAAACATCAGTTTTCTTCACAACATCCTGAGGTCTGTTCTGGATGCAGTCATATATTCAGATGTGGTCAAATACATCCCTACTGTAGCTCCTAAATAAAACTGGTTTGGAAGCACTAGCATAACTGCCTTCTTGAAGGAAATGTGTGCCTCAATATCTACTACTTTTACCTTTCTTTGTCAGATCACTACACTGCATCTCCCCATTTCTTAAACTGACTTTATTGTTTTGAAGAATGGTTTTAGCAATCCTGTAACTCTGCAGGTTTAACGTATTCATGTGGACCACAGAAAAGCTGCCTTGTTTCATTCCTCTCCTGTTGCCATCTTTTTACTGTTACCATTTTATCCACTGTTAATAGATTTTCCCAAAGAAACAGATAGCAATGACCTTGATTTAGTTCTCAGGGTCATTCACGGTTCAGCAGATTTGCATCAGGGTCTTTCTGGAAGTGATTTGTTCCTGTCAGTTTTCTAAAATATGGAGATAATAAATAAGGAGTTTTATCTTTGTACATCACAATTTCCAAAGTGCTAAAGAGAACAAGGTGCCATTCTGCCTCCATTACTGACACTGTGCCCTGTCACCTGCTGGAACAGTGAGACAGAGGCAGCCGGGATTGTGATCAATGGACTCTGGAGGTGCAGGGAAAGCAGGCCCGGGTGCAGCTGCTTTGAAGCCAGCTGGTCTTTCTCAGTTGTCCAGTGACTCCAGTGATGTTTTAAATGCTATATTTACTTGGGAAGCTGTGCTGTATTTGTAGTTACTGTGCACACTACATTTATGACACTGTGAGTTCTGCAGTGGAATGAAGCTGCTAATAGAGAAGATCCCTGACTGTGCTTTCAAACAAGCTTATGTTTCTCCTTTAGTTGATGTTGGATTGAGAAATGAAGGAATACATGGGAAAATTTTGAAAATTATCCTGTTTGAAATGAAACCTGCAGTCCCTGTGAATGTTCTTCTCTGGCATTTGTGCATTGTTGCTAATTAGATTGCATGTAAATAAATGTAAGTGTATATTCTTATAGCAAATATAAGTATAACCAACCCGTATATGGAGCTGATACTGTACTTCCTTAAAAGCCCAGTATTTTACAATTATGGTAGCTTAGAAGTGTCCTTAGAATAAAAGGCCTTGGACTTTGAGATCACTCTCACAGGATTCCTGAACAGGGCCTTCCCCTCTGTACCAGCTCAACTGAGGCCTTGCTTCTGATTCATGAGCAACGTGATTTCTGAAACCAACAGTTGCAGAGGTGTCAAGTGTGTTTACTTGGACTTCTGGATTTTCATTTGGCTCAGGATCATGAACTTTTCATAATTTCAAAGCAAAGGTCGTGCTGCAGTTGAAATTATATTTAAATTATAGTTAGAGTATTAATGATACTGTTCTGGGGAAAAATAAAAAAAGAGTTTGAATGCAGAAATTAAGTTTCAAATTCTTTCCTACGAGTCTTCTGCAGTGCATCGAAAACATCTTTCATGGGGACTCTCAACCACTACTGTCATTAGAAATAAAGAATAAATTTATTTTTCCTTGATATTTTATGGAATCATAAGAGGACATCATTCATACATATAGAACTGACAACAACTCTTCCAGCTGGAAGCTGTCCTATGACAAAGATCACCTGTAATAGCTGAGTTCCCTAAGACAGCAGTTGGTAGCTGTGGCTTTTTAAACTTGTTAGATTAATGCAGTAAAGATTCATCATGGGTAGGAAGCAATTCTGATAGATCTAAACTAAAGTACCTAAAAAAATATACAGCAAAATACCAGCAGCTGTCAAACTGAAAAATAAATTGCTGTATTCAAAATGTCCAGTGCCCTAGACAGTTTTCAGTCTTTCTAGTTGTAGAACAGACTTGACTTTGTTGTAAAAGTTTCTCAGCTATTGGAAAGCTATTTGCATGACATATTGCATGTTATGTCATTTGGAGCAAAAAAAAGTGACCTGAATTAGAATGGTAATGGTCAGTATTTCATTTACCATTTCCATCTCCTCTTGCTGTAGCTGCTGCATGTGCTTTTTCATGAAGCTAATGCTGCTGAGTATTTTGCAGAACATAATAATACAAGAAATGTAGTATCTTGGAAATATTCACACTGTTTGGAATATGTCTGATCATCTGATTCTTAGAATAAGACTACTTAAATTGGGCTAATTATTTCTGGTTTTAATGCTGAGATGCCAAAGCATGAGTTTGGGAAATACCTACGTTTCTAGAGTCAGAAGTGACTCTAGAAAACAACAGTGTGGGAAGAGCTGGGAAGCAGGAGGTTTACCTCCAGAGCCCTTGCTGTCTGCTTCATTCTTGAATTCATTGAAGCAGGTATTCTGTTGGGCATTTTTTTCTGGTCTAGTCTGCATCTATTGTTACATTTTTCTTTCCTGTGTTATACCTGAAAGGTTGTTGTATTATCTATTACTGAAACCTTGTAATTACTTTTGTTCAGTGACCTTATTTGCCTAATACTGGATAAATGCTCTCATTTAAATGACAAATGTCAGAGGCCACTGTGGAGTCCTTTTAACACAATGCTGATATTTGATATTTTACTGTGCTATTAACAGAGGGATAATGTGATACGTATGCCCCTCAGGGAGGAAATGAAGCCTGCCTTTGGCAGATTATGCTTGCTTAAAATTGATTTGGATTCTCTGGGGGGTTTTATTACATTTTTTTTATCACAAAACCAACTGCAGAATATCTGTAAGTGAAGAAAAATTTTAGGCTAAAATAATTTTGGATGTTAAAATCCAGTTATACTCTTACTCCTTTCTATGAAAGCAGGGTTGAGCATTAGGTGATAAATAAAACAATTCCTAATTCACTGTGCAAGCAGGAAACAATACTTGTGCAAGAGTCTTTTGAAGAATACTGTTGTGAGAAAGGGGAAATGCTGTATTACGTTTTTAAATAAACATCATGAATGGAAAAGGTTTCCAGTAAGACCATAGTTAGATCCTATCTCATGGAAAAGGAATTTGTTTAATCTCTTCAAAGGGGCATAAAAATTGTTGAGGGCATTTAGGAGAGATTAATAGAGTGTTTTGGATGCTTGAGATATAAATCATGAGTCATGCTGTGAGAAAGATCAAAGTCAGTGGAGAAACTTAATTTTAAATGACTCCAGCACTTCAGTGTACATCACCAAGGAAAATGAATGCATTTTGGACAATGAGGATTTGTAATAGACAGCCAGTCAGCACAGGGAAGTTAAGATAATAACTGGATCAGGCAAAAAAGGACAAAGCTAGGCAGGCTGGCAAAATTTATTTCAGGCTGAAAGGAAACTGAAGAGTTTTGAAAGAAAAAGCAAAAGTAGAATGTCAATTATATCCTAATTCAGTAACAGGACACTAATGGCAACAGGACTTTCAAATGTAGACAATGGGGACAAATTTTACATAATCATGGGAAGGAAAAGCAACACTCTAATTTTAAAAATACATCTAGAATTGAATTTCACTTTATCTGTTTTGAATCCAGCTGGGGGTATTTAATAACATCAGAGTAATAAGTAAATGCTATGTAATCATCAATTTGGCGAGTTAGGCTGGTACTGAGCCATAAACAGCATCTTTACTACTTGTGCATTACACTGTTGTTCAGGGCAGTGAAAGAGTGGCCACCAGACCTCAGGTCCCCCAGTGGACTGATTGGTAATTTTGACTTGAGCACAGTATTCGTTGTCCTGTCATCCCAGCTTTCTGAAAGATAGAATTTTTTCAGTTTTCTATCATAAAAATGGCAGATCTAGATGAAATACTTCCCAAAGTGTTATATTTGGGCAATTTTAAGAAATAATAAATAATTTTAATAAATAAAATAATAGTTTTAATAAATAAAAATAGTTTTAATTAATCTGTAAACTAAGGTGGCTCATTCACACCTGTACCAAAGTATTTAGTTCAACACTCCTATTGCCAGAAGCTTTTCATGTTTTACTATTCAAATTAATGAAGCAGTCCTGTTTTTCACAGCTAATTTAACCTGAGCAAAGAGTACATGTTTGGGTATAAGAACAGGTTATCAATAATTTGACTGGTGCTTTGAGTTGCCATTGTTGAGTTGAACTCACTATTGAGGCAATGACTTGGAGCAGGAAAGCTGTATTCTCATTTAAACTAGTGTAACCTGTAGAACAATATGTATTTTTACACTCTTAAGTGCTTTGAGTCATAAAACTGCTTCATTTTATATTTAAAGTAGTAGGGCAAAAATCTGGCCAGTTAAATAAATATATTATCAGTGATCTTTTAGGGTTTTTTCATATTGTAAAAAAATTTCCTTCCATTGTTACCCTGTTACACCTTTCAGAGCTTTCTCATTTCTTCTACCTGTTGATGGTCTTGGCTGCTGGCTATAAACGATGCCAGGTTAGCATGGGGAAGTACTGCTGTAAGTTCAAATCTAATTCAGAGTTTTGCTTCTATTTTTTAAATGCCATTATCTCATATGTGACTTAAGGAGTTTCCCCAGGGATTTTCATCCCATCCCCAAGATTTGTAGCCTCAAGAACCTGGAGTAAAGCAAATTCTTTCCTCTTGCCCAATTACTCTAGGTTTTTGTTGTAGCCAAAATTTACAGTTTATGGATTTATACTAAAACTTATTATGAATTTGCAAGTTATAAAACATAAGCATAGTTCCCTCGTTCTCATCTCTACCAGTCAGTCTTATTGCCAGTTGTTTTAATGTATCGGTTGCAGAAAAACACCACAAGTTATGTCTGCATAGATCCACCAGCAGGATGATAAATGGAAACAACAAATGGCTTGTATCTGCACTTTCTCAGCAGGAGAGGAAAGTGAAAAAGAGAAAATGGATGTAAAATTTTATGTAGGCTTAGATATTTTTAAAGCTTGGGGAAATTAATTTTGGCTGTCTTCCCTTGCTTTAGTGAAGTAAATGTTATCATGGTCACTGACTCAGAATTGAGCAGGAAAAAAATTTCTTGCAAACTGTGTTTTAGTATTAAAATTAATTAGCATTTCCCCCTTCTCTCATTCTGTTACAGGAAAATACAGTATGAGAGGGATTCTCTCACTGGGATTTTTTTCATTCAGTACTTAGTATCTGTGACATTATTTAATACACCAAGAATTGTGAGTCTTGGGGTGCCATGTGCAGAGCCAAGAGTTGGACTTGGTGATCCTGATGTGTCTCTTCCAACTCAGAATATTCTATGATTCTAAATATTCCATTTGTAAAGACACCTGCAGCCCCATGGGTGAATTGCCCTGATACAGTATATGTGCACTAACCTCAGAAAAATACAATGGTTGCGGGAGTGGAAGTGAAAGAGTCTGCTTCAGTTTGTCCTTTCGCATTGTTGCTTAGGGTTGTGCCTGATTTTAACTGTACTCAGTGACTTAAGTGCTTAGAAATGGGTACCTATCTAATGACCATCACACTAGTGTGGCTAGAGATGAGGTGCTTTTGGCATGCCTGTTCTAGCAACCTGTCTGAAGGAGCTCTGCTTCCTGAGTCATCTGATGGGACTTGGTGGTGTCTCTAGAAGCAGTCAGCACTTCTGCCAAGTGGCAGTATTTGAGAGTGGGAGTTCACTAACGAAAGGCTCCTTCACCAGCCTTTCATGGCACTGTTTGATTCAAACACATTCTTGCCTCTCTGGGGATAAAAATTGGCCCTGTGAACTAGAGAAAGGCTGTATTTTCTATTAAAAATCCTGCAGTTGCAGTAACTTTCTAATTTTCAGACTGCCAGGGATGATCTTGAGACCTTGTCACAATATGCCTGTATGAAAGTACAGCACAACATACCAGTTGGAGGAGTGGAAGGTGGAAGAGGCTTTTGTTTGGTTTTTCTCTATACAACAGTTTTCCAGTAGGCAATGTAGGTTCATAAATAACACAATCTTAAACATCAGGGTTTGTGCATGAAATTGTACCTGGTGCTTACTTGGTAAGCAGTTGTTGTTTGTCATTATTAAAAATTAAGTCTGTCTCCCTTTGTGGGCTGCGTGCAGTGATGGAACATGTTATATGTCAGTGAAACAAGCCATGGTTAATCCTGCAAAGGAAAGCAGCTCTTTGGGAATTTCGAAAACTCAGCACCAGGAATACAATGAAAGATGGGGTAAACACTTCCCATCAGCACATGTTACGGAAGCCAGTGGCTGGCCAAAATCAGACAGATGCACTCTTCCGACAGAGCAACCACAGATAGGAGCTATAATTACAGAAAGTAGATATGTAATGATGAGTTTAATTATTAACCACTTTCCTGTATGCCTTTGAGTAACCATAGTATCAGAGCACAGAGCACTGGAAACCCTGGAGGTTTATTGAAGCTGCATCCTGTGCTCTAAAATCATGCAACTCTGCAGTGATCTACCAGGGGCTTCACTGCCCTATTTATTTTTTTAATTATTTGCTTCAGGAATTTTTCCTGGTCTCTTAAAGGTATAATTTTATGCAGGTAACCAAGGTGTGGTTTGCCAAGTGTAAACCTCAGTACTCTCCGTTCACAAACTAATTCCAGGCCTACAGTTATGTGTTGTCTTTTTAAATAAAATAAATTCAGAAATATCCTCTTAGATATCATCAATTCTAGGCTAATTGATGTGGTCTGGCTTTGTGATCAAAAATAGAAGGCAGCTGTAAAGCTAATGAGTGTACAGCTGCTTTGCTAAAGTGTTATCTGGAGCGCTCAGCTGAATGTGTCCACTACTTTTTATGCACCCTTCTTACTGTGTGGATAGAGTAAGCCCAAAATACATTGGATAGTGTTGCTGGGAAACCTGTTAACCTCAAATGAATAGGAACTTTAGCCTGGTTCCTGCAATATTTATATAGGCCTTTGACTGCTCTAAACTGTAATAGCACTACTGGCTGCTCAACCTGCTCATGACCAAACATTCCTTGAAAATGTTGCCATTACACATGAAGACAAAAGTTTTTAGAAGTTTTGCTTGCTACAAAAATAGCAGAGGAAATATCAGAGGGAGAAGGTACACAAAAGAGAGCTTGGTAAGGGGACTGGTAAGGGGAGGAGATGCTGCACCCACCAGTTTCTCCAGCTGGAGTGTTCTTCACTTCTGTTCAATGCATTGTTCTAATCAACATTGGGACCCTTCCATATTCTGTAGGATTATCTGTTCCTTTTGCCAGCTTCATTTTCCACGTAATTTGTAAATTGAAATTAAACATTTATCAACACAAGACATAAGCACCAGATATCTGTACATCATATTTTTAAAGAGAAAAGTGGATGTGTGTGGTGCATGGAGCTTATTCTGCCTTCCCAGAGATCATTTTATGTAAATACATCAAAACTCAAATTCATATTTTTTCTAAAAATATTTTTTGCGCACACACGTATTTGCATTTGAAATGTCAAGTGCGTCTTCCAGTGATTGTGGGTTATCTTGACTTTTATGAATTCTACCATATGTTTTATGGTTTCTGATCAGTAAAAGTATGATTTTTTATTATGTTTGGAAATCAGTAGTGCAGATTGCTGACAGCAAAGACTGAGTGCTCTTCATTGCAGAAGCATTTTCCCCCTAAACCCTTGTTTCTGCAGACACAAAGCACTAAGCTCTGGAGAAAAAAAACCCACTCAGTTCTGCAGAAACTTAAAACAGCTTGCTTAGTCACAATATATGAGAAGAGAACCTCAGGAGGTTCATCAACAATGTGTCACAGTCTTCATTTCTGTAGTCAGCTATGCCAAGAAATATGAATGACTGCTTGAATCTGTGAAGGATTTATGAAAATGTTATTTCTGGTGTGAGAAGCTACTGCAACCTAAACCAAATTAATGATCACTGGAAGGAAGAACACACAGAAGTTGATGCAAAAGAGTAGCCACGGATTTTGGTTTTTTTCTGAGTTCTCTTTGTTGCCAGAGTGGTGTTTTGTCAGAACTTAGTGATTTTGTGGATAGAGGGAAGCATACATAATTTTGCTTTGTAGATGACTAAACATGGGTGCTTGCAGAGTGTCAATTTACTCCACAGTTCAACCTGCAGTAAACAATATCAACCAGTGCTGTTGGCATCATTTGCTGCTAAGGTTGTGCCCTCAGTGGCTGCCACATGTGACCAGTGGAGACTGGAAACTGTCTGATGTATATTTTTTAAATCAGTGAAACTTTAGTATGAGAAATTCTTAAGCAGTAGCAAAACAAATACAACAGTGGCAAGGGATGATGTTATCCTGTGCAATTTTTCAGAGGGTAATTAAAAAAACCCAAACACATATTTAGGAAATCAGAGAGTTTCCAAGACATTGTAAATCTGAAGTCGAAAAGCTGGCTTAGAAAATTCTAGTTGTTCCTTTATAAATCTTCTAAAAATCAAGGAAAATGAGGATGTTTCATTTTCTTTCTGCTGGAGAAAAATAAGCTGCAAAATATTGATACTTGTGATAAAGGAAAGGTCACTTTCTGTGACTTGTAAAACTGTGGCTTGTTTTACAACAATTAATACAAAGGAGGTTTTCTGTGGTTAAGTAGAAAAAGAGTGTATTCATTTGTACCTTATATGCAGAAGCAAATGTTTTCATGGATATATATTACCCTTAAAAGTGAAAGGCTGCAGTAGTCTACAGTTATGTTGATCCTCACTGAGCCACATAAGAAGATGGGGAAGGAAGCCTGAGGTCATTGTGGAATTTATATCTAAGAGATTAATTTATTGAAAAATCTCTTGGGTTTACCATAAACGGGCGGAGTCATTTTAACACTAGAACATAGAGCCCCTGGCATTGGAAACTAAAGAAGGATGCTTTTTGTGCTGCCTGGTAATCTGACTTTCTCTCTAAGGTCAGTGGCCATCATGCCATGAGGTTGCAGGTGTTACAGAAAAAAAAAAAGAAAGCAAGCAATTTAATTCACCTCTAAGCAAGTGTTTATTCAACCAAGTGATGTGCAAGAGGAATGCTTATTAATATATTGAAAAAGAAAAAAATTATTGTAATCCCCAGCCATAACTGGGGGAAAAAATGAGTGTTAATTTAATTTAAGCATGTCAAAAATCAAATAATAAAATTTTAAAAAAAAACCAAACCAAACAAACAAAAAAAGGCAAAACAAACCACAACCCAACACCCCAAAATAACAGTTAATTATGAATAATTGTCCATCTGCTGATGTTAGGAAAGGTGCTGTTCACTAAAAGCCTGTAATTTTTCAGTTCCTGGATAATAAAAAAGGTGTGAAGAATGTTAAATGTTTCTGTATTTTGCAGTCAACAGAAAGCTTGTAGTCTCCTCCTTCCCTGCTGTTGCAATTGCACTCTTGGGTAAATAAGCTGTACAGCTCAGAATACAGGGTGGTGCCCGTCCATGTGAGCAGGAGATGGCGTTCAGCCTGCGGTGGGAGAAGGCAGCTGCTGTTGAGGAAAAGACAATGTGTCATGTGTCATATGTGTGTATCAGACAGTGAATGTTTGGTCTAGGGAAAGGAGCGAATTCCACACAGCGTTTGTGGGGCTAATTAATATTAAGAGGAAATCTTCTGGCCTTACTTTGTACCAGTTGCTTCTGTGAAGAGCAGGGACCTGCTCTAGCTTGATGAAAGTAGATGGGAATGCCGTGAGACATCTTTGGCATCTTTGCATGTATCAGCCTAAAATAAATGAGATAGTAGAACTTTGCCAAAAGTATATATTATCTTGACTGTAATTAACAGTGCTAATTTCTGTTCCACTTAATATTGCTTGTAACTGTCAGAGACAAATGATACAAAGCTGTATTCAAACACATTTACCAAGCCAGATAAAATCTTGGCCTTTTGAATTTGCAGAGCAGTGAACATATAGACAGTGAATGCTCAGGATTTCTGTATTGTGCTGGTTTTGTTTTATAGGATCAAAAGTTTTTTAATTTCAAAAGCAAGTTAATTTTTTTTTTTTTTGACTAAGGATGTCTCATTTTGGTTTGAAATGTCTTTTTGAACATAAATCAGCTCTTATGAAATGTGAGGATTGTGTCATGATGTTGCTGGATTTTTACATGCTGGATTCTGATGAAAACAGCAGGAATATTATATTCCTTTATTTGACGGAAAAGTCAGAAGATTTTTCTTACTTATCCAAGAATTTAGGAAGAACCCCTTTGAGGGTTACAACATGCCTGTGAGGTTGGGAATAAATCAGGTATATAACAGCGCTTTGTGATACTCCAAACTGCAGAAGCTGCTCTGGAGATTTTGCTGTCATGAGACTTAGTGATGGGCTTTTGGAAATGTTTCTTCAATATGTTACTTGTTTCAAGTTTATGGACTACAAAAAGAAAAAATGAGTAACAACAACGCTGTATTCTTTATGGGCACATCTCTTACATATCTGTAGGTTCACGCTTTGAAGGACAAACCAACACCAGTGCTTGTGGTCCAACTTGTGTATTGGGATTTCTACTCGTGCTGGGTACAAGGAAAAGTTATTCTGTTGCTGGATGCCACGGTCTGAGGGGGTGTGGGGCCGTGACACAGCACGGACGGGTCCAGAGTCGAGGTAGAGGTGCAAATGGAATACTTCATTGAGGTGTCCAAAGGTTTTATGGGTTCAGGTGGGGAAAGGGCTAGAACATGGGGTGGAGCATGAGACAGACAAACAGGGGAACAAATCGGGGTAGGGACACAGGCAAAGGGGGAGGAACATGGGAGGAACCGAGGAAGGAAAGGGCGAATGGAACTGTCTCCTCTCTGCAGCTTCTTCAGCCTATCAGAGGGGAAAGCAGGGAAACAGGGAAGCGGGCATGCCTGGGCATGCCCGGGAAATACAAATCCTGGGGAAACATACAATGTGTATATTTATAAACACATAAGAACTTTAAAGTCCGTATCATAAAGTCTTTTCAATCGCTGTACATCTTTCTGCACCTCTGAAATCATTCCCATCCTGAATCTTGCTCCTTCACAGCTGGTAACAGCAACTTGCAGTGAAATGAAATGAACTGTGAAAGTAACTTTGGCTGCCCAAAGGAAGTTATTTTGCAAATTTATGAGACCTATGTGTATATATTTATATTTACAGACACAGATGATTCTATAAGAAGTATGTAGAATTCTCTTATATCGGTGAAGTGTCTGCTACACACTGATGGTTGCCTTGCTGGCAGTATGGGAAGGTTCTTGCTCATGACATGTACAACTCTTGTCTGTCTCTCTGAGAGCCTAATCTGTGGCTTTTGTTTGTTTCCTATACTCAGTGGGTTCTACTAGGCACATATGGATGAGAGAGGAGTATTCTTGGTTGTTATTATTATTGCTTTATGATGAACCAAAATTTATCTTTTTACTTTAAGATAGTACTTCTTCAGGTGCACCTATTGCCTCCTTGATAAAATACACACAAAAGTACCTTTCAGGCAAATTCGCTGTCTATGGAGCTGATCACAAATGGAAGGGGTTTTATTGTACCACTTTTTTTTCCCCTTCCATTTACTATCAAAACTGACCTTTCACATACTAGATACTAGCAGCATTTTGAGCAAGAATGGCAGATTTTCATTTCTTTGGGGCTTCTGAAAGCCAGGGGCCAATTAGAAGCTTTCTCTATAGATAAATGGATGAGACAATGGATACAAAACAACCCGAGGCTTCTGACTAAGCATGCAGACATCACAGATCATTTGGGGTTTTTGTGTTTGTTTTTTTTCCAAAATCCTCAGTCATTCCCTTGTCTGAAAAAGGGGATTCTGAAGTAATTTTTTAAATTACTGTATTTAATCACAGGGTTGGAGAGAGGTCTGATGGAACTTTTAACAGATATTTCTGTAAGGAAATTATTAGTGATTTGTTTCTTAATACTGTAAATTACAACAGATTGAACAGCTATTTATCATCCTGCTCTGTCACTGATACTGCACTGATTAGGCACTGCACCAAAGTGTGGTAAAACTTCAGTTTCTATCTGAATTCCTTTATGTTCTGTAAGGCAAGATGTCAGCATTGTAGGGATAGTGCTTTGTGCGTGGCATAATTGGTACTGAAGTTTTTAGTATCCTGTTTCCAGCTTAAGGAGGCCTTTTTCTTATAGAATCTCTGGGTTTCCTCTCTTCTCCAGTCCCCTCAGATTCCTTCCTTCCTCAGAGATTATATACCAAGAATAAGAAATAAAAGGGAAAATTGGGTATTCATGAGGGAATGGAAAAAGTAGCATTCTTTTATGTTCATCAGAAAAGGGTCCTTTTTGAAGCCAAGTCACTGACCTTTTCTTCTTATCCATCATGAGACTCTTCAGGAAGATCTGTGTTCAGCTTCGTGGTGAACTTGCCTGGTGTGACAAAGTTTGCAGACATGTCCCATGAGCACACACGGGGCTCAAGTGAGCCCTGAGAATGTTGGTCTTAAGTTCTTTCTGATTAATCCACCTTTCACTAACGTGTCTAAGTCTCACACTGCAGACCGTGTGAGCTTTTTTAAGATTTTTTCCTTCCTACTGAGGCCTGCACAGAGTATTCCACAGTTGTGAGGTTTACAGAGAGCTAAACAAGATGCTTCTTGATCCAATTAGAACCATGACTAACCAATTATAACCATTATAACATGTAGAAATTAGGTTCAGTCTAGGGCAATGTTCATTGTGGAGGTCAGAGCGGAGGGCTGAGCATAAACCAAGCTCTTTGTCTACCTCTTCCCTAAAACCTTCCAGGACAAGCATAACCAAAGTCCCCTTCTGCTGCAGCTGTTAGAGTCAACTCAGAGATGCCAAGGGGAAGGGAGACTGGGGAGGAAAGAGGGGAAAGAAGGTGATATAGGAGCCCTACCATCTTAACCACTGTTGCCCTCATAGGATCCATTAGGTTTCCAAACAGCTACTCACAAGCATTTTATCTGAGATGGCAGTGGGGCTTTCTGAGCTTTATGTGGCTCAGAAGAGGCATATGTTCTGCAGTGTGTTGGTCTTTGAGGCTTAATGCATACATTATATTATTTGTCAGTTTGTGGTATCCTGTCGGGCTTCGTGGTTATACATTCCTCCAATGAGCTCTATTTTATTTAACAATCGTCATTTTAATTGCACATAGACCTTTGTGTCTGCAACTGCTACAGCAGGCATCTCTATGAAGAAGCCTTAAAATGTCATAATATTTGAAAGAGAAAAATGTGCATTTTTTCCTAGGACCTGTAATTTAGGCAGCAAAATAATTGGGTAGGAAGCATCTCTTATCTCTTGTTGAATCTGATATGAAAGACAGTTACAGCTTTTCAAACCTATGTAAAACTATGAATTATCCTAGAATACTTGTATTGATCTAATTTAGGCAGCTGTCAGACAGAAATATTTTAGACTCTTTATATTGTCGTGCAGAAGAGGGGCTGTGACTGTTTCCACAGACTTTTTTTATTGCATGAAATCTGGGGAACTTACATAGCACGGTAACTACTGTGGAGATTAATTGGGTTGAACTAATTAATTTCTTCCATAACAATTATTTCTAATACAGAGAAGGAGAAGTTTGGATGAACTTTGATCATTCTTACAGCATCCTTTTAGAGGCATATCAGAAACTCTAGGAGTTCTGTTACTTCAATTGTTGGTATACTGCTCACGTTAATGTAGGAATTATTCTTTGCCATTTCACGAGCATTGGGGGTATAGGTGTGCAAATTTCATTTTATCTTTTTTTTCCATTAGAGGACACATTCAAAAATATAGGAAGGGCCTTTACTAATCATATTACATCATGTTAACCAAGAAAATCTTCTATAAGACAAATTGGGCTATAATTCTGCATAGCGTTTGTCCTGTCTTTTATTAAGGTACAAATCCTTTCTGCCTAGTCTGATTCTCAGCCTGGGGCTTTGACATTCTGCCTAGTGTTCATTTTATTGCTCTGACACTCACTGATTGTATTTTGAATGAGTTTGTTATTATGGCTTGCCTGAGCTGAGCTGCTCCACCTGATGGTGAAAACAAGAACATGCCGTCCTTCCTGCAATGAGAATTTATTTGAAAAACTGTAATTAAATTAGGGGAAACATTTCATGCTGTAAGTGTATGTGTGCCTTAATCCAAGAGATCTACTGATGATGTTCTGCCCCCTTTAAACTCGAGTTTCGATCAGTTAAGGTTATGTAAACTAGTTGCTCTAGGATCTCGAATCCACAGTTTTCTTTCAAGTTTCTGATGAGATGCCCTGTAGGTGGTTACTTGTAGTGTAAACAAGTGCTTCTCAAGGTCCAGATGCTGCCAGAACCTGAGGTGCAGCTGTGCTTTGCAAGACATGCATCTCTGAAAGGAGGTGTTCCTGCTCACGCACAAAAAAGGAATTACTTGGTAGCTGTTTATTTGGTCATGTTCTTATTATGCAATGTAGAAATACTTCATGATGAGTATGTTGGGTAGAAGACCTTGCCCATATGGTAGAGCCTGTCTCAGATATATTTAATTGCACAGAAAAGGCGATAAAAACTAAATAACTCTGAAAGAAACAACCTGCTTACAATAAAAGATTTCAAAGGCTTTCTTGTGGTATTGAAAAAGAAATAATCACATAAATCACATGCAAGCAACAAAGAAACAGGAACCATAACGGAGCTTCATCTTCCCAAGTCTTTTAGTTTACCAAGCTTTTTGCAATGCAAGGGTCTGTGGATCCTACAATAAATTTGTCTCTGGCATATTTCATGTTGCTCTAAGATGTGAGAGTATTTTCCATGTGATAGCAAGATCTATCATCTCTGGATGGTCATGTCTTCAGCCAGGAAAGCAAGAGATATGATTTGCTATTTTGTGCTGATGTGGCAAGGGTGAAGGATGGTTCCTGTATAGAAGGATGCTTGTAGGTAACAGCACATGCAAGGAACTTTCCTTAAAATATTTGAGCAGTCTGAGGTCAAAATTTCCCATGCTATTGAGAAGGTAATGTGAGATCTAACCATCTAAGCACAGGCTGATTACATTCAGTCTGCACTCCTGCAAAGCTAAGGTCATGGGGTACCAACAAAAAACAGGCAAGTTGCTCTAATTCATGCTGTGAAACTCTGGGGAATCTCCTTGTTCTATTCAGTTTTCATAGCCTCTAGCAAAACTGAAAATCTGAAGCTGTTCCTGTAGTTATGTCTTTCACTTGTAATAAAAATATACGCTTAACATTGCACAAAATGGTGTGTACAAACCTTTGTTTTGTTTTTTCTTTCTTTCTCTCAGACACCCTGGCTCTGGAATACCAGACAGTGCTGGAATGGGTATCCATATCAGGTAAAAGTTACAGTGCGGCCTAAAAGCAAACATGACACTTCTGCAAAGCTCTGTTTTTAATATGTCAATATGTTAGTGTGAGTGGGCTACTTGGCATTTCAGATCATTGCTAGATATGTCCCATCTTGCTTGAGTTCAAGGTGGGAAAGACGAATATAGTTGTCACACCTGAATTCCACACATTGAATTCCAAAAGCTCCAGAGAAAAGTTGGCAATTTAAGGAGTTTCACCTGTCTAGGGGTTTTTTGGTTCTGTTTTGGTTTTTTTTTTCCTGAAGGTGGTGGAGCAGGAGGGAAAGTCATTTTCAGACTGGAAAGTATGAAGAAGAGTATTGTCTGAAAGACATGTGAATTCCCTGTGACAGTAAACAGCCCTTGACAGACTGAATAGGAGAGCTGTGTTTTGATGCTACTGTTCTTGAAGGTTGTGTACCTGTTGCAAATAGTTCAGTTAGAGATAGTTCAGTAAGAATGACTGGAAATCTTGATCTGAGAAAGGTTGAATGAATTTGGTCATGTAGCCTCAGAAGAAGTAATGACTTAAATTCCACCTGGAGGCTGGAGGGTGAACTGAACAATATTAGGGAAGCAGCAGCAGCAGCAGACATTGAATGGAGGAGGTCTTGAATCTTCATCCCTCAGAAATTTTAGATACGATTGTTTTTTAGATTGATATGGCTGCAGTTACTGGTGCTTTTCAGTCCTGTTCCCTACTATTTTTGTGTTATTATATGCAATAAGAGATTTACTTACAACAAAAGAATATGAATTTTACTGGTCAAAGAACATACATTTACCAGACTTACCAGAAGAACAAAGTCTGGTTCCAACTTTTAGAGTGTAGCAACTAAAATTACTATGCTAGTAGTGTTGAGGGTGCAACAGGAAGCAAATCACCTAATTAAAGTCATTGTGAAAATCATTTTGTCAGAGATAAAATTGTCTACTGGGTGCTAATCAGAATTAAGTACTGCGTTTTCAATTTGTTTTGTTTTGTTGGTTTTTCCTTAACTAGATAAGATTTCTAATCTCTTGTTTGCTACAAATCCTTTGTAAGTTACTCACCAATGCATTGCAAAAATCCAGCTGGACTTTACTGTATTACTGTAGATAGAGACAAATGGATCATTTGGGTCACAACACAGCCGTAAGCACAGGACAGTCCTGTTGAGGTTAAGTCTTGAAGAACCAAAACCTAACATTTGAACTAAATTAAACACACACTATTGATCCAGGAGAGAATCCATGACATCATTAGAATTACCCTACATTATCGTTATGTATGGGTTTAGAAATACTAATGCTATTGTTAATAAAGCAGCTGACAATCTTCTTTTTTACTAGGAATTTTCCTCAGTGAGTTCACTTGCAATAATGAGTATAATAGTTGCAGTTTATTGCTGGCTCTTATTCTCTTTCCCTTTTTTAATTACACCTAATTAAAAGTCTATTGGCAGTCTCGCTAAATCAGAAAAGGATTATATTGACCCAAGAAATGGCTTTAAAAGATTGATATTAAATGTACATATTTTCATAAAGGATAAGCATATTTCTATATTAAAGAAACCCCCACAGAGCATTCATTTGGCACCTAAGAACTGTTTTTCAGTGACTAAGAACTTGTCTGCAAAAGAGAATGTGAATAAAAGAGGCAACTGAAGCACCTCTTGCCAATGGAAACAGCTCAGGCCCTACTTGGGTGCGTAGCTGTTCCAGTGCAAACTGCTCTAGAGATGGTTTATCTAATTCCTCAGACGATGCCCTCAGGAGCTTCTCCTTTGCCAGTGTCCCTCTCTATCACTGAGGTGGAAGATATGACTATCAGGGAGGCACATTTGCATGGAAATTAGAGTAGCTCCTTGGACTGGCTCTCTTAGGCCGGGGGGCCAAACAGCTTATGCCTGCCACCAGTTACCTTCTTTGAAGTTACCCCAAGTTGGTTTTGGTTGTGCATAAGTTCCCATCTCTTGCTATTTATATTTCTTTTACTTTTAAACATCTGTGTAACCATGTTGTATATCAAACAGGATGCCTGGATAAATTTATTCTATTTTCTTCTTTTCAAATGTTAATATGTTCCCAAAAAATGGTAAAATTCTTTAAAAGTAGGCATTTATATTAGAAAGAGCTCTGTTCAAAGCTCACAACATTATCATCATGAACAGATGAGATTATACACTAGCATTACTTTTTTCTAATCTGCTCTAGCATGGTTTTTTTGCTGTGGTTTAAACATTACTGATGTAAAGCAAGATGTTTCAAGTAATCTTTCAAAAGACTTAGGAGTACTCAGAATTTGACTTGTTCTGGGTTCCAAATTGGCAACATCATAATTTTTGGTATTACAGTATTGTCAAGACTAAAACATTAGAGGAGAGAGGGTTGAGGAGCTTTATTTTTCCAGAACCATCAAAGTTTGAAAGAGGCAGCCATTATCGTTTTTCTTACATAGGATGCTTATGTATAATTCAATAATTCCCTGTGATTAAACATGTCTCCTATAGGCCACAGCTGCCTGTAATGTCAGTCAGACTCTATTAACCTTTTCTCGTCTCCATCTTTCAGCCACTGATGCCTGACCTTCATTATTACTACCTAGTTGAATTGTCATTCTACTGGTCCTTAATGTTTTCTCAATTCATTGACGTCAAAAGAAAGGTAAGAACAATCAGACTAAAAACATTGAAAGCTTTAAGTATGTATCATTCTTGAACATTATCTGTATTACTTGTGTATCGAACTGGAAATACAGTTTCTAGTCTCTAGTTCTTGCAGGTATTACTCACTGAGAAAGTGGTGTTGAAGTGTTTGTCTTACTCTGTTCCTTGTTACTATGATGTGGGTTTTTCCTGCACATGCGAAGAAGAACCTGGAACAATCAAATATTGAAGGGCAAATAGCATCAGCTAGAAAAACCTTCTGCTCTTATACAGTGACTTGAATGGAATTGAACATATAGTATCTAGTAGATGTACTGTTTCTTCTAAGAATGAAATGATTAAATATCAATGACAGAGCAAGATTGCCTCATAAATCCATAGTATCACTTGGTTAAGATCTATGAAGGGGTTCAACTTTTTCTACAAAGGGATGGTAAAAACAGGATATATGTAATACTAAAAAGTAATTTTACATTTCATTTTACCATTATGGTTATGAAATTTCAAGTAGCGGAACATTGCTATTAAAGGGCTATTAATGAAAAAAAAATAAAACTCTGGCCAAATAAAAACATTTTTTCCAGAATCATTAGTAGCCCATTCCGTATTCCAAGTTCTCTCTTCCAAGGAGAATCCTAGTCCATAGCAGAACAGGCAGCGCAACAGTAATTCTGTAATAACAGTCCATTGAGATATTCTTGCAGAGGGGTTTGATGTTTCAAAATTACATTTTTTAAAACATTTGGAAGGATTTTATAATATTGTTATGTTCTTCCTTCAGCTGGCATTTAATTAAATGATTGTAGGCTATGCTAGTGGAAAAATCCCTGTTTATTAGAATTTTAGCAGGAGCATAACTCTGAAAAGACTAAATGAGGATCCAGTATGTCTTTAATAAATTTATCTGCTATTTCGAACCACAATGTGCTCCTGAGAGTCTTGTGCCACATCTATGAATATAGAAACACCACCCTCTATCTGGATTTCCAAATTACTGTGGAAGTAAAAATCTCAAGAAAGCATCTAAAAAATTTAAATCCTTATAGGAGGGTAAATTGTAAATAAAACAACCAATATATGATGAATACATGTAAGTCCCTTGTTTGCATAGTCTGTAGATGCTGAACATTCTGTTAAATAATGGCTTTGAAATGAGTGAAACTTCACTGGTTCAAAAACCAGAGATACAGAAAAACAGTGCACAACAGAGCTGTATGATAATGCAGATGAATTTAAATCAAGAGTACTATTGACTAGTATACCTAAGCTGCAGGTGCCAAGTCTATTTCTTAGTTATATATAAATGACTTGTTATCAGGAAGACTTTACAACAACCTGCTGTGGAAATAGAATGGAAGATGAAGGTGGGGAAGTGGGTGGCTAACAGCTGAGTAACACCCCTGCCACAGATTTGCAGTGCTTGAACCTAGAGCACCAGATCCAAGCATGTCCCATGCGTCTGCTGTGTCTGAGAACATGCAGTGTCCAGCAGAGAGCAGGAAAACAGCATCTGCAGTGCAGTGACAGCAAGTCAAAAGCCTTTCATTAGAAGCAACCTGCAGGAGACAGTGGAGGTGCCGTATTTATAAGCAAATAATGCATTAAATCACTGACCAGTTTGGACTGAAGGGACAGTTCTTTTTGTAGTGTAAGCGAAATTGATAACTAGGAAGATTGGATTGTAGAAATGCCCTGATGTCGCACAGTAAAACTGCTCTGTGCCCAGGGGCAAGTGCAAGCTGTCAGGGAAACCCACTGAGCTTAAAAATGTTAGCACTAAAGGCTTGTAGTAGTTGACAGAAAGAGGTACAAGCTTGACAGAGACACCATCCCTTGCAACATCATAATAGTTCTCTTTTAAAGAGAAGATTTAGTTTAAAATAATGTGGAAACCGCCTAATGCACCCAATATGCAATGTGTGAAATGGTGCCCATATGAAATAAGGATCTATTTAACAAGAAGACGCAGGAAATTTGCCAGCTAATATCAGATACTATTGTAATATTTCACAGTGGCTTATACAGAGTAGATTAACAGTTCTCAGCTGGAGAAACCTGTTGATGTTTTCATGTTACAGTGAAAGGATTTCTTTTATCTAAGTCTTGGTTATCATTTTAGGTACTTTAAATTCAGCAGAAGTGTCTGCGTTGTATTCTGGGATGGTCAAAAGTGCCCTGGCAGCTTTGTGCACTGCAGGAATTCAGCCTTTCATGTAGCTGGGTTTCCCTGAAGGAGAGCTGCAGTGGGTCCTCACTGAAAGCACCAGCACTCAGCACTGGCCTAACTCCAGCATTGATCTTTTACTTGCTGTAGCTCAAGAAAAATGTACTTGCTGTTTTCCGTCTCCATTTTATTCTTCTCCAATAGTAAATTGATGACTTCAAAATGACTTCCAGTTGTTTTTCAGACTTTCAAATACCTCTTTATTTAGGTGTTTTAAATTCCACCAGATTATCTTTCATTGCCTAGAGAGGTGTGAGCAAACTAGGCCATTGCACATACCTACTATTGGCATTAAGGCAGCGAACTGAGTAGCTTAACTTTTACAGTTTTATAATGGCATATTGCTTGCTTCATAAATATCTGTTATTTTGTTATAATGATATTCTACCCTTAAAGGTGTTAATTTTCAAAGGCTGCAACCTAGTATGATCTCTGGCCAGCTTCCAATACTCCTGTTTTGTAAAAGACAGGAAAAAAATTAGATCAGGAAACTTGGTTAGTCTCACAAGAACCTGATGAGTTTTAAAAGCAGTGAGGCTTATTTACATGCTTTCTGGTTACCAGAAGTATTGTTTACATAAAAATATTTGACAGGTGCATTTAAAGGGATGTATAAAATTTCTATTGAGTGTTTTAACAGGTTTGTAGAAGATCTAGGAGATCTTTCTGTGTATTCACATCTATTAGTTTCAAACATTTGGCAATTTCTAGAGCTTCTTTTTTATTAAAAAAAAAATTCACTAATTCCCAAAATAAAATAATCTGTAACTGCTAATTTTCTTGAATATTCCATTTTGGTTCCATAAAATTTATGCTATATTTTGCTAAATTTATGCTATATTTTGCTAGATCTCTTTCTTCAAACTCAGTAAAAAATGAGACACATTTCTTTTGGCTCAGTGGAAGCAAATTAGATAGCGTACATTTTACAAACCTTTCCCTTTCCTTGTTGATCTATAATATAAGCCATAAAGACGATGTTTTGCCCTTCAGTGGCACTAATGCTCCATAGCCACTTGGCAGTTTAGTCAGTGAGTGTGACATGTTAAAACAAATGTGGGTGGCAGAAGCCTTGATTCCAGAGGGCTTGTCTACAGTTAAGAGCTGTGGGGTTTCTCTGCTGTCTGCCCTGTGTTCTTCCAACTGATGGTGTCAGGAATAGGTTCGTTCACCTATTCTTAGCCACATATTTTCATGACACAGGCACATGACAGCTTTCAGCAGTTACAACTGGAGGCTACAAATCTGCTGTAAATAAATACAACTTTCACAAACATGCATATGGTTTGAACTACATAAAAAAAGAAATAGCCCATTCCTGTACAGCTGCTCTTCTGCTCTGTATGGGTGAAAGTACTGGAGTAAGCTGGGATCACAAGTACCATTAGTATCTATGTGTTCATATGCAGTTTTGGTCACAAAAGATAATAAGCTCTTAGAGAGCATCCAAAGGAGGGCAAGAAAGATGGTGAAGGGCCTTGAGGAGAAGCTGTATGAGGAGCAGCTGAGGGCACTTGGTCTGTTCAACCTGAAGAAGAGGAGACTGAGGGGACATCTCATTGTATTCTACAACTTTCTTGTGAGGGGAAGAGGAGACATTGATCTCTTCTCTGTGGTGACCAGTGACAGGACCCGAGGGAATGGCCTGAAGTTGTGTTAAGGGAGGTTTAGGTTGGATGTTAGAAAAAGGTTCTTCATCCAGAGGATGGTTGGGCACTGGAACAGGCTCCCCAGGGAAGTGGTCACAGCACCAAGCCTGACAGAGTTCAAGAAGCATTTGGACAACACTCTTGGGCACATGGTGTGACTCTTGGGGGTGGTCCTCTGCAGGGCCAAGGGTTGGGCTCAATGATCCTTGTGGATCCACCCCTTCCAACTCAGCATATTGTGTAATTACTCTTATGTGTAACTAAAATCTAACAGGTAACATCTTCAAAGCATTGTATGAATTAATGACTTTATAATGACTTCAATTAATTAAAGAAATGTCACAAACAGGAAAGAAAGTACTACAGTAATGAAAGCAGTTTTATTTATAATATTGCTACTTTTTTCTAACAGTTTTCAGTAGGTCAATCCAGCATGTCTGTTTCAGAGCTGGCAGAGTCAGGTAACTGTCTCTTTTAAGAAACATTATTAGAGAAGGAGTTCCCTGGACAGCATTTCTGTAGGAAGTGCAGAAGACTGCTGCCCGAGAGCATTAAGATTGCTTAGGAATAATCCACATTGTCAGGAATGCCTTGAAAAATACCCAAGAGGGACTAGAAATCTTGTATTTGTAGAACATGGATGTGTCAGCTATGAAAACAGAGGAGATTTTCTACTTGACTTCTTGCCCTGTTTGGACTACCTATATGCTAACATAATTGCAGTTAGAAGGAAAATTAAGAACAGTGCCATAGTATTTACAGCTAAAGAAGGTAAAGAGCTAGTTTGCAGTATGGCCATAGGGCAATGCTAGTAGCTTACTTCTGATCCCATGGAATAAGGTAGGTGCTTTGCCATTCTTATTATTGTATGGTGAAATGGTCTCCATGTGTGGGTTTGTAGCTACTGAAATGACTAAGATGCCATTCCCTTGCTTTCCCTTAGGACACCCAGAAAGGGAATCAGCCTTTAATTCACTTTTTCTTCAGTCTGCTTGAAGAAAAGTTTCAAAGCAATACCTTGATATGACTGCTGAATGTATTTAATTGTGCTCCATAGTGCTGAGGGCCAAATAACGCGGCTGAGAAATGTTGGGAGTATACTAAACTAGGATACGGTTCCCTCTTTTAGTCTTCTTTTTATTTCTTTTCTCCCTTTCCCCTGCCTTCCATGCCCTCCTGGCCTCCCTCAGCTTTGTGTTTGAGGTACTGGGAGTGCCCATTGATGAGTATGAAATAGGGTCTTGTAGCACCTCATAGCATTAAACATAGAGCAATAGAGGCTGGGAGCAGGTCCTGTCCCTCTTCAGTCGGTGACACTGCTCAAGCTGCACGTTTGTCCGTGGAGTCCAGGTGAACATTGCAGTGAAAACAAGTGCTGGTACTAAGAGGCAGTGGCACTGCATGTCCTTAAAAACAGTGGTGTCTGCTACATGCCTGCTGCATTCCCAAAGAGAGAGGCATGGGGACATGGTGCAGTTACTCTTCCTGGTATTGAAGAGACAGAGCAATCGGGAGCTGTAGCTGCTGCTTTCCCAGAGTTGACTCTGTGTTAGTGGGAGCTCACAACACTTTCCGTAAGGCCCTGCCCAACACATATATCTTCAGTCCCTTTGCAAACCAGGTGTTGCCTCTTTAAAGGGTCTCAGTTTCAGTTTCTCTGCTGTAGGCCCTGTAGCTGAAGACTACCACAGCTCAGCAGGACTGGCGCATGAAAGCTATCAGAAAGACAAATCCACCTCCCTGGGCAGGCAGGCTGCCTACAGGAGCTGCTCCTTTTGACTGCCTGGATGTCTCTCCCTTCAGACAGCTCTGTATGAGAGCCACTAGATCCGCCAGGAGCTGTGGTACTAACATTGCACCTGGCGCATGGAAAAACTCCCCAGTTAAATGTTGTCTGTGATCTTTCCTTAAGGGTTTTGATATCACTTTTTCAAAGCCGTGCAGGTAGTTCAGCAAATACCAGCAAGACTTCTTTTTGACTGACTTAGTGCCTTGCAGAGAAGAGTTGCATCTCTGCAGGTCCTATTCTCTCATTAATCAGTCTGGAAGTCTAGTCCAGGCAGGTAGATCATTGCCTCTGCTTTGTCTGCCCCTTGGCATGTATCTGGGAATGTGATGTTACAGAAGCTTCACTGCTCCCTGATTTTTCAATAGTAATAGTTACTTTCTGGCCAAATAACTGAGAGTTACTGACCTGGAGACCAGTTAGCCTGTATCGTTTGGGAGGCAGTGGATTAGAACTGAGTAGGAGGAGCTGCACCAGCTCATTTGAAGGCTTTTCTGACCCTGTTACAGTGTGAAGACAAAGCACCTTCATTAAAAACAAATAAAAACCTGGATCTGGAATTCTTGGCTCAGTGAAAGCTCTCAGTTGTGCTTGGCAGGTGCCTGTTGTCCTAGTGCAGCGGAAATGTATTTCTTGTTTCTTTGTAGCTGCTTTATCCCTTGTGAATAGTGCATTATTTTGCACTTGGTTATGCATATTTTTATATGCATACGTTACTCAATGCATAAAATATATGGTGTAATTTGATTTGTATGTACATATGTCTTTTCAAAGTAACTTCAGTCACAAATGTTTATTAGGTTAAATTACTGTAAACTGAGAAGTGTAGATATTGCCTAGTTTTCAATAATATTTTGCATTTTGTTAATACAATGGTTATTTTATTCAGTCTAAATGAAATACATAGCACTTATGTAGTAGGATCTTTATATAACTTAACCATAATGCTGGGTGTAAGAAACATCCATCCATTTTTGTATATGAGTACTGAATATAACTGTTTGCTTCATTGTTTTTTGGTTTTTGTTTCTTTTCTTTACTTTTGCTGCTCTAGGATTTTGGCATCATGTGTACACATCACATTTTAGCAGTCACCCTGATTTCCTTCTCATATATAACCAATCTGACACGAGTGGGAACTTTGATCTTTTGTCTCCATGATGCGTCTGATATTGTTCTAGAGGTGAGATAATACGTATGTCATCCTGTCAGTAGGTAGAATCTTTTTGCTATGCAAAACAAGTATTTCCTAAGCCAGGAGTCCAGTTCAAGATGGTAATGGTGATTAATATAGTGTATTTGCTTAAATGTATTACCCTTGTAGCAATGCATGTTTCTGACTTAAGGCTGATTTATCCCTTGATAAGTTGCTTGTCCACAGAAGAGAGTGGTAATGCATTGTATGCCAGGGAGGGTTACACACAGATTTTAATTACAACATGGTAAAATCAAAAGCTCAAAATTGCAAAATCTGGAAAGTGGTAACAGTGGGATAGAAGCTCCTGGTTCTTGACCACTCTGACATGGGGTGAGGAGCAATAACCCTGTCTGCAAAAGAATCAAGGTGTCACAGTGTGTTTCTGCTGTGCTTTGCTGGACAGAGTGTGTTGGATAATTTGGTGGCTATTTGGGCATGGGCAGTGAGCTGACCTCCGATTTTCCAGGTTCTCGTGCCTCTGGATCCCAATGCCACAATTAAGCATTTGGATTTGGAGAAAAAGGGATGATTGAAATTCTTTTAAGTCAAAATGGTCTGTAACTTCCATAGCGGCAATTTAGAGATGATGTCATCTTTACCTGCATCAGTTATTAAACAGCTCTGGGTGATGCTGGAGTTGGGCTGTCTGTGAACTCTGCATCAGGATCAAACCAAAGTTAATGACTGTTTTGTCTGAAATTATTTTTTATTAAAGTATCTGCAAGGATCCTATCATGTGAGAATATAGTCTCACTGTGTGAGTCACCTATTGCAAAATCAAAATCCTGCCATTCTGATTCAGTAGTAAATCCCAGCTGTAAATCTGATTTTATTTTTTAATCTTCTTTTAATCTAGAAGGCACATGACTGCCTGAGATAGAAAGCAAAAGAGAATGTGGATTTCTCCTGATAGAAATAATTGCATCTTTACAAGTTTATTTTTCTATTTTAGCAATGTATATAGCTAGCTGTGGCTTCACCTAAACTTTCTTCATTCCTCTTTTCTCACCACCAGAAGGACTTACTTGAAGATGTTCATTCCAGATCAGACCAGTGTCTGTGAAATATAAAAACAGTGGAGAGCAGCCAGAATAGGCTAGCTAAAACCTTACCTTGAATACAGTGAGATACATATTTTCACTCAATTCCTTTGTTTATTCAAAGAGGAATTGCTGGTATTCTCATGTGATTTGCAAACATTCATCAAATACCCTTCCTCATGAGGCACATACTTCAGTGGTCTTTCTGGTCAATTCTTTCTGGTCCATTCTTTCAGTCTGTTATGACTGGAAGTTCTGCTAGGGCAGTGGGGCACAGCCCTGCTGCCATATGAGAGGAGATGGACTCTTACACACTGCTGATGGTACTGAGAGGAATATCAGTGCAGAGGAAAAAAAAATATCAAACTGCAAAAGAAGTTGGTTAAATATCCTTCCATGATAGGTCAGTTGTATACGTGACCTGTTCTACCTATTACATATTTGTAAAAATGAAAAGCTATTTCTGGAGGCCACTAGAAATTCCACCTACCATTTCATAATGAAACATGTCCAATGGAAAGCTGGAATGCAATATTTTTACTATTGTCATTGCAGAAAGTAATGTGAATTGGTGGGAATCGTGGAGGTGAGTTTTTTTCCCACAGGTGTTAAGGCATTTGTAAGTATGGAAGAATCATAATAGGATTTTCAGGAATTACAGCTGGTTTTTTTAGGTCTGAGTGAAAGTTATCTTGGATATTCAAAGCATTCTAGCCATGGCAGGTCATATCAAACATAATTTGCTTGCCTAGGAAGCCATTATGTTAGCATAAACTAAAATCTAGGCCTCTGAGAAGCAACTTTCAGAATCCCAGCTAGTTGTTTATGGGGTCTTCGGTATATTTGCACTGCAGTACAGCTTGTGGGTTGAAACCTCTGTGACCTAACATGTTGAAGCACTTAAAATCCCACCTATTTGGGGACCTTGAGACTTCTTAACTTCTATTAATGGACGTTGACATTTTAATGCTAGTCTATGCGTGTGATAAGTTGCCCATGTGTGTAGTCACAGTTCAACCTGATTCCTTTCTGTCAGGTCCCAACTATCTGCTAACATACTTTTATAAAAGAGCACGGAATGGAAACTTCAGACTAAGGCAAAAGCTGTGCTATAAAATTCCATCCAACAACAACATATTCTTTCCCCTTTTTTCTGTAGTCTTTTTTAATCTATAATTTATAGATTTGTTACTTGAGAACTGATGTTTTTGAGAACTACAAGTTGCTATAGCAATATCAGCTCCATGCACTATGAAAACAGTTTTTTACACTGCTACCATGGAAGTACATGCAGAATTCCTATGTGAACTTTGAATCATCCAAAAGTCAAGGAAGTTAGTAATGCTTCTGTTTTGCATGCTGGCACCGAAATGTTCTCTTTTCCTTAAACCAGTCTGTGAGTAAAAAACTGCTAGGAAACCAGCACCAGGGCTGATTCAGAAGGGTTATGTTTTCTTTGGAGCACTGGAGGCTTTCCTCATGCTTTTTGAGCTTCTTAACTTGGTTTCTGTTAGTGAGGAATATTCTTTATATTCAAGTTTTTAGTGGAAACATTGCAGAAATTGGGTAACATCCGAAAGTGCAGTTTGGTTTTGGTATCCAGATTGTTTGATTCTCTAGTTTGAATTCTGCATTCAGAATAGTATTCTCTATGCATAGTTGTGGTAATTTTGTTCCCTCTTAGTCCTCTGGAAAGTCTACACAAGTATCTTCTCAATATGGGAGCTGAATACGGGTCCCTTCAGAAAGGGCTTTGAAAGGGTTCCCAGTGACTTCAGTGGACACAAAATCAGACTCTTCATGTACTTCATTGTGCAGTGACTCTCTGGATACATTTGACAGAAAGTATGAAGGAAGACTGTCCCTGCCTTGAAACAGATGTTATTTAAAAATAATTAACTGCTTACGCACATGAATACAGTGGAAGCAGCAGAGATGTCTTAAAACAAACTTGCTTGTACGTACCATTTTCTTCAGGGAGAAGAGGCTAAAGAAACTTCAGGGTGAATCTGTGTTTTTAGTAAGGAGTAATAAGCCTGCATTAAGATAAATGAGAGAAGCATATAAAAATAGGCATAAGGCAACAAGTTGGAAAAGTTGGAAAGAGAGGGGAGGAGAGCCTTTGAAAAAGACTTAAAGAGGAGTGGTATAATCTTTGAGGTGGGAACTGTTCTGTATAGGCCAGAAAGGAAGAAGAGATGCTTTAGGAGAAAGTAGGGTATGGGGTGTAGTAGAGGAATTGAGACTGCTGGAAGGTCAGAGAGCATGGGGCAGATGGAAGATAGATGGACTTTGAAAATGCAAGTAGAGCATACTGGTAAGGTGAGAGACAGGTAGGTAAAGAGGCTGGGGACAAGGACAGCATAAACGCAGTGGGGTTCAATAAAAGGTTTAGAAGAGTTTTGTGAATCTGAAATTTAGGATCTCAAAAAGGAAATTGAATGGGGGATAAAGAAATTAGATACTTATTCTGTTTTTATGCAGTCTGGTTTGTTTTTTCTTCAAAGACATTTTCCAACTGCTTAGTAGAGAGGAGTTGCAAGATCACTATGAGGTGGCACAATGAAAATGTTAGTGATTTCATAAAAATTTGATTTCTTCTCTTACAACTTATACATGAGAAAACTCAGTTGTCCTCACAGAAGTAAAAAGACATTTTTTTCTTTTTCAGGCTGCCAAAATGGCAAATTACTGCAAGTGTCAAAAGCTGAGTGACCTTCTGTTCCTTACATTTGCCATTGTCTTCATTGTCAGTAGGCTTGGCATATATCCCTTATGGTGAGTAAGCACATCATTGTCCTCAAATGCTAAGCATCAAACAAGCTTGGCAATAACTATGATGTAATTGAACATGATTCATTGGCATTACTCTGTTTTCCAAAGCACCAAAGAGAGTTTCAGACATAACCAGGTGCTCAAATAGCCTATTTGCTAGAATGCCATTGTGTTTACTGTGTGCTGGACAAGAAACATACAGGGCTTCTGCTGGTTTTAAGGTAGAAGTGAGTTGGAGACAACATAGCTTCAGGTTAGCGGTTGGTCAGCTGTCTTGACAAGAAGTTAGAGGAAAATTAAAATATTAGTCACCAAAAACACTGACCAAAGGGATATTCTCAATAGCTTTCAGTGCACACTTTATGAACGTGTTCAGCTTAAAGAAAATTACAATGAGATAAGCAAAGTCTAGCCTGCTGAAATTGGTGTAAGGATTTTATTGCAATGCAGATTGCAATACTGCAGGCTACTCCTTTTCCACCCTTCATTTGAATTAGGGTTCCTGGGACAGCTGTGTAATACATATATCTGTAAGGTAGTTATACAGGTGTTACTGTAATCTCACCTCTTCCCAGACAAAGATAGCTGCTTGCATGTGCACATACTCTCTCTTCTAGGTACACACACAAGCATGCACACAAATGGAACACAGATGTTTGATTCTTTAGCTAGAGTTTTTAGCATTCAAAAGGCAGCTGGCTAATGAGGAAATACACTGATGTACTTCACTGTAGAAACTCATTCAAGTTTCTCTGTAAACCTGTGCACTATATATGAGGAGGGCTGAGAGAAGGCATTGCTCTTTTCTGGATCCTTCCTTTCTCTTGTAAGAACAGAACTAACACAAATCTCTGTATTCCTTTGTATCTTATGAAAGTAAGAGGTGTCTGTTATTGCATCAGAAAATAACAGTGACAATTTTGTTCTTGGGAAGCACCACAGACGCCAGAAATTTTCCTCTTTGCAGAGTGTGTTTAGAGATTACCACCAAGCTCCTTGCTCAAGCATGCAGAGGATTTATGGATGCTACTTATTCACTGTGAGAGTGGCTGAGGACTGGCACAAGTTGACCAGAGAGATGGTGGAGTCTCCATTCTTGGAAATACTCCAAAGCCATGGTCCTGGACAGCCTACTACAGGTGACCCTGGTTGGGGTCACCAGGGATGATTGGACAGGATGATGTCTAGAGGTCCCTTCCAAACTCAGCAATTCTGTGATTCTGTGAGCTGTCTTATGTGTTTAGCTGTGATTCCAGCATTTAAACCTCACTCTGTATTATTTGAAATGGCAAAGAAAGAACTATTGATTTGAAATTTTTTGTTATTCAAACACAAAATTTACCAAATCACTGCTATGTGCTTACTTTGATGAATAATCAACAAAGAGCAGATTAATCTTTTCCAGAATGATTTTGAAAGAGGTCATTAGAGTCTTCACACATTTAACTAGAAGGAGTTACCCAGTATTTTTTTCTTTTGAGACATCTGAAAATCATCAAGGTCCAGATTTTCCATCCTTTACATTCTTACTATAGTAGTAAAATTTTGAAAGGTCCACAATTTCAACCTAAAGTGTTTTAAATAACACTGTTTATAACTGGAACTGCAGCTCAAAAACTGGAGGTTTATGCTGTCTGGAGTGATTTCTGTGAAGTATTGCAGCCAAGTGTCACACTGTGCAGGAAACCATTGCTAGGACTATGCAAATGATAAATTAAACATTGACATGTCTAGTGGGAATCAGGCATCACAGAACTGAAGTCTGTCTCTAATACACACTTCAAGCTGTCTGACTGGCAGAGTCCCAGAAGAGATTACCAGCACAGCAATAAGTTATCTAGCAAGTGTCAAAACTTGAGCGCTGCTTTACAGCTGTGGTATTTTGTGCTGGTGTTCGGGATGTGCCCATCCATTCCTGTATAAGTTAGTGACAGCAGCACTTCCATGCCACCTTAAATTGAACCTTGTCTGAATCTCCTCTGTAGAAGTTGGCCCAGTGTGCTGAAAGCAGGGTAAAAAGAAGCAAGTAGGTCTGGGGAAGAGGAAAAGGGAAGAGGGCTTCTGTTATTGATGTTGGCTTCCTTGGTACTGAATGTTGGGCTAAGGAGGGCAGTAAGTTACAGCCGTGGGTGAGGTTTGCCAGTGGGGTGGAAAAGATCAGCATCGATTCTTGAAGGCAGTGAAGGCAGAGGGATTGTTTATTTAAGGAGAATGCAGCAGCTGACAGTGCCACAGTGTCACAGTGTCAGAGGGTGAAGTAGTTACACTGCTGATCCTCTGTCTTTCCTCTCCCTTGTCCTAGTTTAACTCCAGCTGCTACAAAGCCCGGTGCAGCTGCTCACTTACTTTCCCCAGTGGGGTGGGGAAGAGAATCAGGAGGGTAAAAGTGAGAGAACTCAAGAGCTGAGATAAAAACAGTTCAACAGGTAAAGCAAAAGTGGTGCACACAAGGAAAGCCAAACATGGCATTCATCCACCACTTCCCATGGGCAGACAGGTGTTCAGCCAGCAGGGCTCCATGTGTAATGGTGACTTCAAAATGCAAACGCCGTTGCTCTAAACGTGCCCTCCTTCCTCTCCCAGTTTTATATGCTGAGCACAACACCATATGGTGTGGGATATCCCTGTTGGGTGCAGCTGTACCAGCTGCGTCCCCTCCCAAGTCCTTGTGCACCCCCAGCCTCCTCACTAGTGGGGCAATGTGAGGAGCAGAAAAGGCCTTGACTCTGTGTAAGCCCTGCTCAGCAATAACGAAAACATCCTGGAATTATCAACCCTGTTTTCAGCACAAATCGAGAACATAGCGCTGTACTAGCTACCGTGAAGAAAACTAAGTCTATCCCAGCCCAATCCAGCACTTCCCTTAATCAATGACAAATACATTTATTTATTTATTTATTTGAAAATGCTCATGGTTCAATGTAGTCGATCTTTGATTTTTAAGACCGTTTTGTTTCCAAACTAAGGCCTTTATGTATGTATTCCTAGTGGTTACCCCTACATACACCCAGAGGCAGTTTCATAGTTCTCAACTGTACTGTAGGCGATGTATGTGGGAGTCAGAGTTAGCAAGGATGAAGCATGGGATTTATGAGCTTGTCTCTCCCAAATCCTTTTTCTCTATGAAACAGCAATTCTAAATCTTCACGCTCATTAGCTTGCATGCCAGCAAAGATGAGTCACTGGAGTGGCCAGGAGCAGGCCAGGAAGCATAGTTTTGCTCTCCTTTGCTGAAAATTCGAAATAGCAAAATTTGGTGCCTGATTAATATTACATAAATATGCAAATTTTTCTATCATGAAAGCTGAGAGGTATAAAATCAATGTGCATGTAATGTAAAAGGAAAACTGTAATTTATAAGAAAACTTCCCCCATGCAGGAAGGTGAACACCCAAGACATTCTTCAAGAGACGTCACTTCCGAGTCGCTGGCATGCTGTTGTGCTCCGGCTCTGCACAAGTGCCATTTAATTTTGCATAAAGGTGCTAATAAAGAATTCAGAATATATCAAGTGCTGTTGTTTGAAGGTTGTTTAACAGCAGGGCTAAGACAAAAGAAACTGGCAATTAGGTATATATTTAGCAGTCTTTCTGCAGGCATCTGGAGTTCATTTCAGCAATAATTCAAAAGCCCCAGGATACTTTCTCCCTCCTGCTGCTGAGTGAATGTAGGAGTAAAGCTGCTATTTTCACTGACAAGACATTTTACTTGTGAAACTCTCCCACTTGCACATAATCACTGTTCTAGCAAATTACAACATAAAACAAAACTCTCCGTGAGTCAGGGGGAACATGATGCCTTCTCAGGTGATAGAGGAATGTAGAGAGAATGAAAGCAATCTCAAACAAAAAAAATAATAGAAATTATGTGGACCCTTGGCTAGTCTAATCAGGCTGGGCAAAGCAGTTACCTCAAGCCTTTTTTTTATTTAAATAAGCATTGCAATTCTTCTTCCCTAGGCCTCCAATGCTTGGTTTTGCTGTAGCTAGATAGAGTCTTTTGTCCATTCACAAAGGAATGGATTGCTTCTTGCTTTATTTTGTTTAGCTTTCAATATCCAGGAAAGGAAACTCCATGGGGTCATTCTATTTATTAATCATTTTTTGAGTTGTGGAGAAGACTAACAGGCATCTTCCATCCCAGGAGATGTGAGTGAAGGTGATGCACTACATTTTCCAGTCTTCCTTTGCTCAGTGCTGACTCCAGAGTTCTTGTTGTGAGAACCATGAAACTCCTCGAGTTTGGGCTGTACAGGCGACTCAGGACAACTCACTTATTTTCCTTATTCTTCTAGAATACATGATTTTTTGACAGGGCAGTTTGAATAAATCTCCCAATGCTGTGAAGAGTTTGATATCTGAAACTGGTTTCATGGAGTGACTGTGAAACAGGGTATTTCCATAAGCCTCAGTGGAAGAAAGGTGGTCAGTGTGGAGGGAGATGTAAGCTTACTAAACTGTTCATTGTTTTAAAAGATAGCTTAGAGTAACTGCAGGTAAAAGTGTAACTTTGGGATTTGAAAGGAGAATGAGAAGGCTCTTAGGAAAGCTAGGCTGATGTTTACCAGATGAAGGCACCAAGCTGGGTAAATTTGGGTTCTTTCAAGTTGCTCTGACTTGTACTAGTATGCAGTTTTCCTGAGTTTTTCACTTCTTTTGATTACTTTTATAATGAGTTATATTGTATGAGAGGTAGAACCCAGTGGGTTCCAGGGAAGTGTTGCTGACAAGTACTGCTGTCACAGGGTGAGGAGGCAGCAAACAGCATGGGCATTCATGCGACTTGCACAGTCTCAGCATGCATGTATTACATACATGCATTGACAAATGTAAAATAGTGCCTTAACTGTACAAATTTAAACGAAAGCCTGATTTAAGCTGATTATAAAGAACAGAGGTCGTGTTCTGCATATGCTGTCCCCCACATTCTCACCTAGGCAAATTTGGTATAATCCAGGTAGTCTGTATGCCTTTCTGTAATTGATCTCTTCATACATTGTTAATGCCCAGACATTGTATCACATTAAAAACTATGAGGACAGACAGTCAACCACTTTGGTTAGTTGGTATGGTCTTGTTTGATGTCAGTAGGTGTGTCTTAACTGATCTTCTGTTTGTGAGTCTGTTTGGGAAGATTCTGTGGAAAAAAAATGGAAAAATTTCTTGCTGCTAAAATTCAAAGCTTTCAGGTGTATGTCTCCTCGTCAACTGTAATGTATGGGGATTTTTGTACCAACATATCTTATATAAGCATGGGTCTGCCAGTTCTCAGAAGAACAACTTTGTTCCTTGTTATTCTTTCATTTTTAAAACTCTTGAAAGTACACACGGTCTGGCTCATGGGTGATTTCTAATTGCCTTTTCATGGCAATGAGTATCTGCTTGAACCAGACAAGCATGGCATGATTCTTGATGAGTTAAAATTAACTTCTGTTCACCATGGTGAGCTGTAATGAACTCTAGTTACTTATTACCAGACTTTCTTTCATCTCTGCATGATTGGCCAAATAGCTCTTCCTGAGTTTCATCACTGGTTCAACACTAGTGAGAAATACAGCCATGCTGCTAATGAACACACTGGCTCTCCAAACAGTAATACCATACTGTCAGTTTATACCGTTCTGTTTACTGTTCTCTATCCTGGAATCAGCTTCTCTCTGAGCAAAATTGCAGCTTGAGTTACAAATTGGGTAGCGCAGAACCCTCATGAGCAGCAGTTGCTGCAAAGATCTGCTGAACCTTTGTTTTTCTTAGCTTTGTTGTTCTTTAGCTGATATTGACTGGTTTTGTGCAGCTCCTAACATGCAGGGAAGTTGAGTTGTCATCTTTCATACTGGTTTTCTTTCCTGACACATTTTCTCCTGTTTGGCCTTTGGAGCATGTCTATTGTGTGGGAAGACAGCATGTGGACCCCAGCAGAGTCATCCTGAGTCATTCCTCTGAAGATACTGGTAAAACAGAAAGCTCCAACCTACTCTTAAAAGCACCCTACTATGTCAAAGCAATATGTAGGCAGTAGTTAAAGCAAGAGTACTGATCAGTTACTTGGCATGGTAAGAATGTGGGTAGCCAGATGAATCCCAACTGTCCAGACCTTGTCTGGACTCTGAATGAACACAGTGTTTTGTGGTGGTTTTAGCTACTCTTGCTGAATTGAAAACCTTTCTAGCCTGCCTAGTATTGTGTACACAGCCAAACATCTCTGATTGCTCTACAGTAAAATAACTTTTTAACTAAGATAACAAATCTCTTCTGATGCTGTTCTGAGCTCATTTTGCTTAGAATATTGTCTGAATCAGAGCACAATCTTAAGTTGCTTGTGGGGAGCAGTTACTGAAGGAATAAATTATGATTTTGGTACTTGATTCCTGATATTATTCATGCTGTCATTGAGTGGATGCTGTAGGACTAATAAATATTATCTAATATGCTTATATTTCAGTCTGTCTGTAGTTTCAGCAAGCAACTTAAAATCAATCAGTTTATCGAAAACATTTAATAAAAAGGTTCTGGCAAACTAATGATAGTGTATTTGAAGAACTCATAGACTTCAATTTATGGATTAAAAAGAAGGTTTAATTAACTAAGTCTCCATAAATTTACTCACAACTCTTATCTTGGCTCTTTAGCAGAAAATATAGAAGATTGTCATCCCATCTGCTTTTGACAAAACATTATCTGATGTTGTCCTTTCTAATGCCTGGTTATTTTATGTCCTCAAATTGTTTACTGTGTTTGTGAACTCAGGCTTTTGAAGTTGTACAAGATGCAAAGCTGAAGTCTTTGGAGTGCCAGGTTAATACTGATCTAACTATTTACAGCGAAACTATAAGAAATGGAAAGGTTACAAGTGTCATTCACCATTGTAGGCTTGCAATGTAAATAACAAAAAGTGGCATTTGCTCAGTTTTCGTTTTCAAGATTTTCATGTGATCACAATAGGAAGAAATTATTTGAAAAAGGATTTCATCAGACTTCTAAACCTGATTCTTACCCTCATTTTTATTTTCTACAAGCTGTACTCTGTGGCTATAATAATGCTTTCTGTTGTCAAGGATAGAATATTCAGTCAGTGTTCTCCCTTTCCTCCTTTTATTGTGAAGTATGTCCTTTCTAAAACCTGTGCTCTAATTGAAAACAGGACCAATACCTGTGATGTGGCACTTTTTTTGCCACTTTTTTTTGCTTTGTAGTCAGCTGAAGTTCTCCAAGTCTCCTCTGAAGTTGCATCACTTGCAGGAAGGAGGGGAGAAAGAAAAAGGCTGGCCATTGGAATTTTCAATTTGACTGAATTTTTATCTAAAAGAGAGGGATTTGAGGAAACTTTGCCCCAAAGTACACCTCTAAGAGCTGCCCATTCTGTGGAGGGAAAAGCTGTGCTGGTACAGTAGTACCACAGTGAGTGACAGTTGAGGTGGATGGAGGTAGTTCAAGCATGGGCAAACATTCTGCCTCTTCTCAACCACTTTTCTTTTCTCTTAGAGGATGTATCTGTAGCACCAGGATGTATCTGTGCTGTTACTGGCACATATTTTGTAGTGCTACAGAGTCAGTATAAAAGCAGAACACTGTGAGCTTCTGATGTATGTGGGATGTAAAAATCATAGCACTACAAAAGCATGGGAGTAAGTTAACTTACCAGCTTGAAATAGCAAATGACTTTTGAACACCGTGTTCCACAGCCATGATGCAGCTAGGATCTCATTAGTGTTCAGCTAGGAGGAGGTCACTGTGACTAAACACTTTGGGAGAAACCCAGCACCCATGTAAGTAGTGTAACCATGCATATTCTATTGGTTTTATCAGTGTTGCACAATGGCAGAGCTTGACCCATAATATGTGACAGTAGAGATCATTATTAAGAAAATTGGATTAAACTGAAAACTATTTAAGGCTGATTTCACAGATGTGGAGAAAATTCTTATGGTGCTTTTTGTAGCAAAGTAAAGTTGATTGGATTTTTGGTGGTGCTGTTTTTCCTCTCCATCCACAACAGGACCATAATACTTGAATCACTGTTTGAAAGCTGAGTCCTTGGCAGACACTGTGCCACCACACTTCCTTAAGCTGTGTGATTTTTATGGATTTAAAAAATTTTATATTACTCTAGGGGCATGTGGGCATGTTCTCAAAACTAGGCCAATGAATCCCAAGTGTGATACCCCTACTATTAATGGTAAATAAGCCACCTAAAAGTCACTGGGTGCCTGGCAAAGAACTGAATGCAGATGTTCTGTGATGCTTTGTGGGCTTTTGAACTAGTTCTATTTTTTTCCTGTGTTTACAGAAAGTTTGGGTAATCTTCCCCCCCCCCCCCCCCCAAAATATCTGCCATGGCGTGTCGTTAAATGCAATTGCATTTATTTTTATTCAACAGAAAGAGGCCTGAGGAAGGATTTTTTATAGTCTGATACTCTGCTTGCAAAGATTGGAACCTATAGTTTACAACAAATGCTTTTCCTATTTGGAGAATAACATGAACTCCAGGCAAATGGATCTTGATATGCGTTCTCTGTTGCTCATATGAAAGTTTTATGTGTGCCTGGAGATTTTCAGATTTGGAAGTGTTATTGTTAGCATAACATAGTTTCTTTGTGCCTGTGTGCTATTATCACAGGCCTTTGCATATGCATTTTGCCATAACACATTACTGATACAACCTTTTGCTGAGTATAATTACATTCTGCTAGGAAATATAAATTCCCTCCATATCCTGATATCTGTTAAAAGACTCTCCTGAGGTTTGAGCTTGGATTGTGAAGGTGTCTCTGACCTTTTATTCTTAGTTTTTTTCTATGCACAAGAGTGTAAATACTACTATTCATACCAGTGGCTGCAGAAACAGCTAATGCATAGTAACCGCTGATGAGAACAAATTGAGTGAAAAGCACAGCTGAAACCAGTGACAGCTTGATCAGAATGGTCTCTTCTACTGTACATCAAACATGAATAATTTCCTGCCTGCTCCATCATTTTAGATAAGTAATTGGAAATCCTGTTGACCTGCAAAGGGCTTAAAATAACACAGTCTCCAGTGTCAGGCTGTGATTTCTGCAAAGATGTATTGTTCCTAATTAGTATTAGGACAGGAGTCACCCATCTCTACAGCAGCTGAGCTTGTATTGGCACCATGTCAGGAAATCCTCTAATGTGGGGCCAGTATGGGTGAGCAGAATGCCACGTGGTGCTCAGCTCACTGATAAAATTGAAGTGTGGGGGTTTAATGTCGCTCTGAATACTGAGTTACTCAAGAGTTTATATTCTTTCTGTCGCTGCATTTTGCAGAGATCTTTCATCAGCTGTCTAAAAGAGGGTAATGAGCATCACCAACCAAACAATCTGAGGAATCAGCCTGAGATGCTGTTAAAAGATCATCTCTGTCTCTCCCAGTCCTTCTTTCCCTGTTTCATTGCTTCTGTGTGGGTGACTGGTTCATTTGACTCTTCTCAGTTCACAGTGGGTCTCTGCTGCTCCTCTTGTATTTGCCATGTGCTGCTTAGTAGCTTAAGTCCTTCTCTGGAGGGCTGAAAACATAAGAGGCAGCAGGATCTGAAAAGGGAAACAAGCTTGTTCTCCCACTCAGCAAGAACCAAGAAGCATCTGTTCAGAGCAGAACAGTGATATAGACACAGCAGCTGGCCAAGCTGAAACTCAGAAGATGAAGTACAGCTCTTTATGTACTGAATTTGCTATAATTAAATACTTAGCTGTGCTGCAGCTTGAAGACTCCAGTACGTGAAGTGCTACAGACCAAAGTTTCTTCAATTTAATGACTATTTTGTGTATCATTCCGTACGCTTCTCAGGTAAAAAGTTGTGTAACTCATCTGAAGTCTCTCATGCAGAAATACCTGTGTGTCAGGTCTGTTGTGTAGCATTGTCATTAAAAGTAACTAGGAGAGCCTGGGATATGAAGTCCTATTAGATTTCAATCAAGGTCTGAATCCCAGAGATAAATCTTGACTTCTGATGAAATGTAGCTGATTTATCATACTGTGGCTGATCAACATGTGTGCATACCTGTGCTTTCACACTCCACTGCCTCTTCATTTATATGTAAATCGCAGTGATATTTTTTTCTTACTTGTCAGTTTTAGAGCATCCTTTAAGGCAGTAGTCCATGGTGTTTTATAAACAAGCTAATTCTCCCAGCATCTTTATGTGACCGACAGAATGTACCAGTACCTTGTGCTCATCATTAACAAAAAGTGAACGATGTAAGGAAATGTGAAAATTTCTTGGATCACATAAGTTAATGTAACTAAATCTAGAATTTAGAACTTCTGGCTCTTTGTTCTTTGGTCTTGGTCATTTTTTACTATGTACAGTAGAGAACAAATGACTATGTTTTTGGGGCAAAAGTAAGTGCAATTGTTTTTGGTTTTTTTAAGGAAAAATTTTAAAAAAGCAGAAACTTTGAAGCATTGCTGGCAGTGGTATTGTTGGGTTACTTGCACTAAATAGGATCTGAATGTCATTAATACCCACCGAGTTGTAATTACCTATCTTCTGTCATGAATGCCGTATTGAAAGATGTCCCAGTACAGGTGGTTATGGTGCAACATAGAATACTGTTGTTTAATATACACTAGGTAAAGGAGATAAAGACATTCATTCTGAATTATTTAGACCAGCTAGTATCATATTGTACTATCTTTGGTCATACTTTGAGACTTCAGACCACTGTACTGAGGTAACAACATGACTTCAGTGTGTTTCACATACAGTACGTTGGCCACTGGACAGTGCTGCAGAAGTTAAGGCAACTTGCAGTAGCACTAATTTCAGCTCCACAGTTTCTGCTCTCATTGGATGTGATAATAGTGCCCATCATTCTGCTATGCTTCATTCTAAAGAGTTTATCAATAATTTCTTTCTTATGTGGAAGAATGTCTATTCTTTCCACACGATCCCCTTCTTTATCTCTTTTTGTTCCTTTCAGGGTCCTTTCAGAAGCAAACACAGCACATTTTTGTCAGTTCTCAGACAAATACAAATAAGCATTTTACTCTTACACCCATCCCTCTCTTTCATTATCTCTCTTCCTTCATCTCCAGGTTCTTCTTTCATCCTTGGTGCAAGACAAGGGATCAACTTGCCAAGAATTATAACTGTTATGCAAGAACCTGGACTTGGGCCCACTAAGTTGAGGGGAGGGAGTGTAATCTTAATGAGTCAGTGTATGGGTCTGTTGCCGGTAGTCTCTCAAGTACTGCTTTGCTGGCTAGATAAAGGTTTAGACAGTAGAAGAAAAACCTATGTTACTGTCGATGTGTTGCTGCTGATTGTTTAGTAGCTGTTGAAAATGTGTTATTTTTATTCTGAGTGTACAATTAGAGTGGTAATACAGTAAGTACAGGATTACCTCAGATATTGTGGCAACGTTCCTGAAAAAATACCACAGATTTCTGCAAGAGTAGATTGGATCTTAAGGGGTGAATTTGTTTTTGCTTGCCTTCATCAGCCACACTACTTAAATCAAAATGCTAAACTGAGAGCTTCCCACAGCCAGGTGCACAACCCTGCTTGGGATGCATTTAATGAGGGAAGAATGCCTTCCATGAGATTGTGTTGTTTTGTCCAGCTATCAAAGCTTTCCAGGGCCTCAGAAAAATCGCTTCAGTCCAGAACCTATTGTCAAAAACAGAAGCTAACATTTAGTTTCAAATTGCAAAGATCTGAGAAATGCTGACCAAAAGTTTCAGAACGGTAGAGCACTTGCAGCTTAAAGTAATTTCCCACTAAGAGATCAAGTCCAGCTCTTTCAAGTTAGATACCCAAGAACCAAAGTTTACACCATTCATTATGAAAAGCTGGGATCTAACTACTGGACAGCTTTGAAAAAATCTGGCAAGCGTATTTGCAGATTTAAGGGCTTGAATGCTTTTCTGAGTATTTGAACCTAAGATTTATTTGCATATACATCATATAGTCACTTTCTCCTTTGTGTAATCCATTCTCATGCTGCTTTTTCCAGTCCCTGTTATTTGTGTGGTTGGTTAAAATGCTTCCATTGAATATTTTTAGCAGTGGAATTGATGAAAAATGGTCTAGGCTTTCTTCCCTCCCCCCTTTCCTCAGTCTCTACAAGTAGAATTTCTCTGTGTATTCCACCTAATAAACAAGGGTTTTTTCCCCATTTCAGACTTTTAATATGAAATAATTGATTTATACTGAGTGTATAAATCAGTTTATTGTATTTGCTTAACTACATTCTTTCTGTCATTTTCTGTTTTTTTCACTCAGCTTCTGCTCAGCCCTAGGTGCTTAGATATAGCCTTAGCTCTATCTGCACATCCAGCAGATCACTGACCCCTCTTAACACTGCTGAGCAATTAGGGAGGTCCTTTATGCAGCTTTAATGGAGAATTCCAATCCTGTCCTTAGTTTACCAGACATGAGAAGGTTAGAAAGAGGTCTGCTTTTTCAATGAAGGCTTATTTCCCATATCTAATACACACTAGATGACTCATTTGCACATGAAACTGCTTTGGATACCAGAAGCACTCTTTTTGGCCTCGCTTTCTTCCTGACTTCTGCGAGACTGGACCATCTGCATCTCTAATGCTGCTTTTTTGGCTTGACCTCTGTGGAAGTCCCCAGAGATGAATTTGGTCCAGTGAATGAAAATATAAACAGAAACCTGTAGAAACTGCATCTACAATTCTGGAGCTATAAATTTTAGACATAAAGACAATTGGGTGGAAACAATGGTAACTTTATGTACAGGAGTTGTTGATTTCAAGTTTGAATTTGATATAATGGTTAGAACTGTAATAAGTGGTGGTGAAGTAAAACAGTGCTGACTAGAGTTCTGTTTTGATATGCATGAGACTGTCTCCTTGAACAGGAAAGTGCGGTATCGCTGTGCCATGTAGGGCTACTATTGGCAGAACAAATTAGACAAAGCTGAGACTGAAAAGTTCTGTCTGACAGAAGCAATAATGTGATGGGATCTTTGCAAACTGGAACACAGTTTCTTTTTCTAATGTTCTCACCATAAACAGAAGACGTAAAAATACAGCTTTATAATAAGGTTATAAAACATCAACTTCTCAATAAACTGTGAAGCATATGTGCAGTTTAGTGTAAGAAGGCACAAATAAAAAAGGTAGACTTACTGTGAAATGCCCATTAGGCATTTAAGGCCAGTGTATTAGAAATCACTGGTTGATTTTTGATCGATACTGTTATGCACATAAATCATTACCACTAAATGTTGTGTTCTGGGTTTGCTATCTGTACATACTTCTTATTAATACTAATTTAACTGATTTTATGTTGTTGTAAAGGATTGTGGCAAATGTGATTGCTTATTAAAAGGCTGAGACCGGTATCTGTAACTTCTCCACTGAGAGAAGTGTGGGACTCCAGTGCCATCCCTTAGAATCATAGAATCACGGAATCAATCGTGTTGGAAAAGACCTCCGAGATCATCAAGTCCAACCCTTGATCCAAAGCTGCCGTGGTTACTAGACCATGGCACTAAGTGCCACATCGGGCCCGAGACACGGCTGGTGCCAGGAGCTGCGCGGGCGTTGTCTGGGTTAAACGCGCCATCTAGTGACTAGCGGGTGATAGTTAATTTAAAACAAAGAAAAAGGACATAAAGCCAAAGGAGATTTTAATGAATTTTTGCACCAGCGGGGAAAATAGATGGAGGTTAACAAATCCTTATATTGCCTTATTTTTCTCCCCCTAATTAACAACCATTACTAGATCACTGTTTGTTTCAAAAAATGCCACTGTTTCTATTGTCTGTTCTCCACTGTCTGCTCTCAGGCTATTTGCTGGGCTCCAAGTTGAAATCATCTGCTACGGCAGAGTATTTGGGCAGACAATTAGTGCTGTATTCACAATGCTTCAGAAGTCATGTTACAACATCTGTTACTGCCTGCATCTGAAATGCTGATTCTCAAACATTTGGTTCAAATGACTAGAATTGACTGAATTTCTTAAAATCATAAAATCATTTGGATTACAAGGGACCTTTAAATGTCATCTAGTCCAACCCCCAGGCAGTGAGCAAGGACATATTCGTCTGGATCAGGTTGTTAAGAGCCCTGTCCAACCCAACTTCGAATGTTTCCAGGGATGGTGAGTTTACAACCTCTCTGAGCAACCTGTTCCAGTTTTACTACCCTCAGTGTAAAAAACCTCATCTTTATATCTAAATCTACTTGTTTTAGCTTAAAACTGTTACCCATTGTTGTATCTCAACAGGCTCCACTAAAAAGTTTGTCCCCATCTTTCCTATAAACCCCCTTTAAGTATTGAATGGCTGCAATAAGGTCTCCCATCCCTTGCTGCCCTGTTGGCCACCTGTCCTTTATGTAACTGCTAAACTTCACTCTTGATTGTACACACGTGGTGTGCAAATTGGATTTTGTGCAGAAAGTGGCCCCAGAGCTTTCTAGTACCTTAGCAGTTACTGTAGGCACCCAGGATGTTCAAGACCCAGGGTTAAGCCCCTTGACTGGTTGGCTGCTTTGAACTTGGAATCCTGTTGGTGCTGAGGTTTCCACTAAATAAGATTTTAGCCAAACAGCCAAACTCACACACCCGCCCCCAATTCTTAGAAAACCCCGAAAGAAGGTGAATCCTGCCCCATGTGTCATTTTTCAAGTGCCACTGAAGTTTCACTTTAATTGAACAGTCTCAGACTGTTTTCGGTTCCACACAGCACTTCACTCACGTTGCTGATACCAACTGGACAAAGACATCCTTAGTTGTGTGCACTGAAACAAATCCTTTGAGATTGGCTTTGGGAGAGAGGGCTTCAGATGGGAGCACCTAAGGAGCATTGCCTGGCTCTTGGTACAGGTTTGTGCCATTTAACACAGGAGAGGTTGCAGCTCACTGTCACAACCTGGGAATGTGGTTTGAAGAACATGGTGCTGCATGTGGATTGCACGGTAGTTTAGCAGTTCTCGTACATGCTCTTACCTGTGCTAATATAGGCGTACCAAACCTGTACTGGAGGCAGCTGAGATGGAATAGCTTTATTTTTAAAAAATGGAATAAAGTAAGTTTTGTAATTAATCAGGGAAGGAGTTACTTGAGTCAACCAACACCTGCCAGCTTTATAGATGGAGTGGAGAAATGCACACTGAGGATCTATATTTTCTGTATGCAATGTTTGCAAAATGAAGTTAAATATCAAAAGCAATATTCTCATGTTGTTTCTCTCTGGAGAAACCTGTGATGTTCAGTCCAAGCCAGTATTACTGTGAGAACCAGCTTACACATGTGGATCCCATCTAATCAAGTACTTGTCATCTTGATTTAAAAAGGTCTTCTTTGAAATTTGTTGGCTTAAAGAAAGTGTTATTCTATTTCTGTCTCTCTCTCTTCTAGGATATTAAACACAACATCATTTGAACTGTATGAAGCTCTGGGCAATTTTCCTGCCTTGTGGGTCTTGAATGTGCTTCTTATGGTTCTTCAAATTCTGCACTGTCTTTGGTCTTACCTAATCATAAAGACAGCCTACAAAGCTCTTTCAAAGGGCAAGGTAAGACAGCATGGTTCTGTTTCATGATTTTAACTTTTTCAATGTCCATACAGGTCACTTTTTGGTTGCTGTTTTTTTTCTAATCCATAACACACTACTGAAAACACATCTTATTTTATGTAAACTCTTCTTTCCTTTCATGGAAACTTTTTTCCACTCCTAACAATTGTCAGATAAGTTAATGATACTCTTCATAGTGATTGCATTTATATGTGCTTCCACACTTCTTTTTTTCTAATCTGGTACACTGAACCAAACTACATTAGGGAAATTGGATTAAAAAAAAAAAAACAACTCTCTCTTACTCTGCTTGTTTGTCCTTTCCCTTGTGCTGTGCTGGAAGGCTGGGAAGTGGAACCCCTTGCAGGTAAGTTTCTTTCAAGTTACTTTGCAAAAGATTTATTTTGACAAGACTGGTGTTTGTGTTTTTTAATTTGTAGTTTCTGATTGGTATTTTTTTCCATTGTTGATATTTATATATTTGAATTAAGGCTGTCTTTAAAGGCCATATTTACTTCTTGGCTATGCATTGCCTAAAACCATTCAAACCCACATTCATCTGTAGTATCTGGGTGATGTTATACTGCAACCTTTTGTACACAAAATATACACACATGTCTATATATCAGCAGGATAAGCAGCTGCTCTGTCACCATTCAGGATGCATACTTGAGAGTGTAAGTCCTTCACCTTGTAGTTCTAACAGTTGCACAGGAGAAAATTTAGATTGTACAAGAGCAAAGTTAGACATTTGCAATAACACAGTGACCAGGTTAAAGGTGCATATGTATGACATATACACAGAGGATTCTTCTTCCTTCAGATCTTAATTCCTCACTGGCAACTCCATTCTTTCCATTTCTGCAGTAATATAAGAAGTATTTTCATGACACCTTACAGATATCTTACAGTAAATTTTCATCCTTAAGTATTATTTTGTTTTTGTAGTACTAGTATCCACCTTTGGAACAGCTCAGCTGATAAAGGAATTTATTATCATTAAATTTGTAATGTAATCCTGATCATATATTTTTTACTCACTGGTGCTGTTCTTAGGAGTTTTCTAAATATATATATATATATGTATATTCTAGACTACTTCTGCAGAAATTCCTCCAGTGTGTTCTTTTGGGGATAAACAAAGAGAACTAAATACTGCAAGATATGTTGCAATCATATCAGGTTTTGAGTGCAAAAACAGAGCATGTCACGTGTTTAAATGAAGTGGCTGCAGCACAGAATCTTCATTTGATTGTTTGGCTTTGGGGTAGGACTTTAGCAGAAGAATCAGCAGTGAATCTAATATTTTAAGAGAATTTAAGTCGATGTAGAATTTTTCAATCATCTAGTCTGCCCTTGAACTGATCACAGGTGCTCAGTACCCTGTGCTGAGACTATTCTCTTCTGTCTGATAACAGTATTTCTGTACCCCTAACAGATTTAATATAAAGCTCCCTTCATATGAAAGACACTGAAGTAATCTGTTAATTGAAGCTGTGTAAGCATGGAACCAAATTTCTGACCTCTGCTGAAGTTCGTGGGTGTCATAATTGTGGGCTTGCTAGACATTGACATTAAAAACTGTACTTTTTAAGAGGTATATGGGACCTGTGTTTCCTTTTTTCACTGGTCTCAAGCCGAATAGTGTCACTCAGGTGTTATGATATTGTAAGGCCAACACTGGGAGCCCCAATGGCTAATGGCTGTTTCTGAGATGAGAGCTGGAGAGCTGAATTGTCATGACGACTTTCTGGAGTAAGGGAGGATTACTGTAAGCAAAAAATTATATGCAGTGGCCCTGCTCTTTAATGGTTTTGAGGAAAAAGACTTGACATATGTTTTACCCTCTTTATGTCCATTCACTATAGTAAAGCCAATTGTAATTGCCTGCTGTGGCAAACAGCATAGCATGGAGAGATTTTGAACAAATGGGATGCTCAGCTATACAGACAGGAGTAGAAGCAGGCATGAAAACTGCATTCTTAAAGCTGCATGCAGGTTAAACTTCAGACATTTTTCTGTTGATGCTTTTTTTGTACTTCGTCTGGTGCACTCATCAGTTTTGGAGATTTTCAAGGAAGTCAGCTGGGTATTAGCAGACAGTCTCTTTCAGCTCAGGTCGTCTGTTTCAGAAATAGCTTTCCAGTGACACGATGGGGCACACAGTTGAATTGCGCTAGTAAGTTTGTCACTCCTGTGTTAGGGACTGAACTGGACTATCCACAGTTTGCAAGCCCCATTCTCACCATTTGTCTGAAGTCAGAGACTGGAGTTATGCAGTGTGGTGAGTTATGTTTCAGCCTGTACTCCTGTCTCCTACTGCTAGTGTGTAGGACTGTTCCCTGGAGCCATGTGGTGCCTAGGGAATGAGCTGGGAGGTGAGGGGAAGGAAGTTGGGTTGAATATTTCGTATTACTAGGTCAAAGAGAAGCACCCCAAATGAAGGACGGGAAATAAAGTTGTAGTTAGGAGAGCAGAGGGACTGAGGCTAGGTTGAATTTGGGAGCTTGGATATTGGTTACTTCAGTCTGTGCACAACCTTTTTCCTTGGGCACTTGGAGATACTACCTTCAGTGCACGAGTGCTAAGTTCTCACCCTCCCTTTGTACATGGCATATGTGCATGGCAAATGTGTACAGACATCTATGTTTGAAGTGAGTCCAGACAGGCAAAGGAAGAGAAGTGTGCCAGAGCTGAGATTACCTTCAAAGCTCAAATTGAAAAATATGTGAATTTCTGATTCTCTTGAACCAAAAAGCTGAGTTGTTTCCTTACAGTCACCTACTGCTTCTTCTTTTTTAACTTCTACAGGTAGCAAAGGATTCCCGAAGTGATGTTGAGTCAAGCTCAGATGAGGAAGAAACAGTACCTCGCTCAAAGGCCCTGCACAGCACTATGGCCAGTAATGGGACCAGCGGTGCCAATGGGACAAATGGGTATCTTACTGGTGGCACTTGCTCAGAGGAGCATTAATCCTTGAGTTCAATCATGAGACATGAACAGAATGAACTGTTTGCTACTGGAAGTAAATTATAAGTTGTGAATGCGGTTTCTTCATATATCTCAGCATCAGAAAAAAATATGAGTATCAAAGCATTCTGATAGCGCACTGCCATTATTTCCTGTTTGTGAATGAAGACAGCACACCATTCTGTATACGTAGGCATGCTGTATGTGTATGTAACTGACACAATGGGAGCAGTATTTTCACTTGTACTGTCTTGGAAATATTATTTATTTTGTATTCTTTTGGGAAGTTCTGGACAAAAGGGAATATCCATTCTTAAACTTTGTATCTTGGATTCTCAGTGGTGGAGAGCATCATGCTCAGATTTCTTCTGTCCATCCCTGATGCTTTTGCTGAATCTGCTATAAGTAATAGTTGCTTAATTTGTTACTTACAGTAAGATAGAGCATAGCTTTATAGATTTTAGATCAGCTTCAGATATTTTTGCTATCTTTGTGTTTTAAAGTACTGGTTTTGAAATTGCCTATCAAATCACAGTGACTGTTCCTCCAACATAAAATTTTAAAACACTGGATCAATATTTTAAATAGTAGGTAATGTGGTTAATTAGCAATTTGGGAAAAAATGTGGTAATTGTGGGATATTATTTTAGCATAATTTAAAATTCAATTTGGTGGTTAATTGCATTAGCAGTAGACTTGATTTGTTGTGCAAATACCCAAACGCATTGATGTCAACACTTAGGATAAACTCATTCTCACTTTTTTTTGACCTCTCAATTTTTTACCTCTATAGATTTCAGCTCTTTGCAGAGATTCCATGTAAAAACGTATTTGTTCAAGTGCACCATTATGAATCCAGACCTCACACCTGAAATTGTTCTTGCACATTCTCATGATTGAGAGCAGGGGTGTAATGGGAAAAACAGCATATGAAAAGTTCATTGCTTCCTCAGACACAGTTCAGTCTAGATATTTTTCTTAAAATTATTGCCACTCCCTTGGTAAGGTAAAGAAGAGAAGGCCGAATGCCATACATTACTAGACTTAGTTTATTTTAAATGTGTGAAAACTTGAGCAAAATTCACTTAACGTAATTCACAGCAACTTTTGATTGCTCAGCACTAAAAATAAAATTAAGAGTGTCTGTAAAATAATTTTGTACTCCTTTTTTATTCAGGATTTACAAACAATGTCCCAAAGAAGACAAAGTAACACCCAAAGTAAACATCTTCTTAAACATTATATACATACTAGATCAGTTTCTAGATCAAAGTTTGATGTACGATGCTAAGGATCATACAACTCTTGCAGGACACTTTTCTGTGATTTGTGACAGCAGTGCCAAAAGTAGGCAAGGTTCTTGGGTAGCAGACTCTATGCAACCTACTGTTCAACAGTGCTGTGTATGCACACAGAACCAATGTGCTTGTAGACCAAAGACTTACATATATATATATATATATTTTAAAAAAAAGTTTAAAAAAAAGAAGGAAGGAACAAACCAGGAAAAAAAAAATCCTGAGTGTGTCTTCTCTATTCAAAGGGTTTGGAGTGCTGTGTTCAGCTGGAACTCTGAGCCAGGTAGTCTTTCTGATTCCTTCCACCTATGCAAATAGCAAAATATACATGGCTTCTGATGCCATAAAACATGTTTAAAGACTCTATTTTATACACACTCCAGTGAAGAAAGTTGTGTTGTCACTTCTTTCTTTTGAAAACAGATTTGTCCTATTCCACTGGTTGCTCTTGAAAACTTCTGAAACCTTTATTATCCATAAAGATTCTTGTGTGTTACAAAAAATAATGTGCTAAAAAAAGTTGAAAATAAAGGTAAGAAAACTGGAAAATTATAAATCATGGAAGAAGATCTATCAGTTTTACTACCTACAGAGCATCTTTTGAAAAAGTCAGGTAACCTTGTCAGGTAAGCTACAGCTTAGATGTCCATGAGTATATCTGAGGGAGCAAGGGAGCCTTATTTAAATCTGTTTCTCCCCCAAAAGTTTTTCTGCCTCTAATTTTTCTCTTCTGTCTCCTGTGCATTTGATTTCATAACCAACAGGGCAGGTTATACATGTGAAAATATACCAATTTCAATAGAAAGAAGCCCACCCATGGTGTTTGAAGTCACAGCTGTGTAGTAATTACTGTCAAGATGATACCAAGATTTTAAAATAAAATCATCCTGGGATATATTAAATGGACATTATAATTTGTGAAATCTGACCTGCTAATATGGTAATTGAGAATATAATTTTAAACACACCCCTTCCATGATATTGATTACTATCTCCACTGCATAGATGGTTACAAAAATGGCATTCTGGCAAAATACTTTGTCTTACATGAGAATATTGCTCTGAATCGTCAACATGCACAACATAGACAACATACTGCTGTGTTGGTGACACCAGAGCAGAGAGCAGTTCCCAAAAACAATCCTCGTGCAAGACGCCTTCAGTCTCTGTTGGTCCTCCCCAGCAATGCTCTGTAGTGTTGATTCAGACTTACAGTCAAGGCTACAACCCTTGAGATGATTTACCATCACTGGCTACATATGCTTTTAGTGTACCATAGAATCATAGAATGTTAAGGGTTGGAAGGGATCTTAAAGATTATCTAGTCCCAACCCACTCTGCCATGGGCAGGGACACCTTACGCTCAACCAGGTTGCCCATGTCCTTGTCCAGCCTGATGTTATCCAACTGCCAGGGTTGGGGCATCCACAGCCTCCCTGGGCAACTTGTTCCAGTGTCTAACCACCCTCACAATAAAGAATTTCTTCCTAATATCTAGCCTGAATTTTTCCTCTTTCAATTTTTATCCACTACTCCTTGTCCTGTCACTACAGTTCCTGACAAAGAGTCCCTCTCCAGCCTCCCTGCAGGTCCCCTTCAGATACTGGAAGGTTGCTATGTCTCCACACAACCTTTTCTTCTCCAGGCTGAACAGCCCGAACTTTCCCAGCCTGTCTTCATAGGCGAGGTGCTCCAACTCTCTTATCAACTTTGTGGCCCTCCTCTGGACTTTCTCCAACAGTTCCATGTCCTTCTTATGTTGGGGGCACCAGACCTGTACACAGCACCCCAGGTAGGGCCTCACAAGAGCAGAGTAGAGGGGTAGAATTGTCTCCTTCGACCTGCTGGCCGTGGTCCTTTTGATGCAGCTCAGGGCACTGTTGGCTTTCTGGGCTGCCAGCACACATTGCCAGCTCGTGTTGAGTTTTTGTCAACCACCACCCCCAAGTCTTTCTCCACAGGGCTGCTCTCCATCATTTCTCCATCCAACCTGTAGGATTACCACAACTCAGATGTAGGACCTTGCACTTAGATTTATTGAACTTTAAGAAGTTTTCATCAGCCCATCTCAGTCATGTCAAGGTCCCTTTGGATCCTCACTGGTAAAGAGTGCATCTGGGATTAAAACTCTTCCTTTGAGGTTTAAATTCATTTGCATCTATGATATACTAAAGCATGTACACAGTTATCTTGGTTCAGGTAACTCCAAATGACTTACCTATCCCCTATAAACCTGGCTTTTTGGAGTTTAATACAGATATGTGTAATACAGATAAGTTTAATATATAATTTTAATACAGAGATGTCTGGAAAATAGGTGAGGTAAGAGACTCAAATGACACATTTGAGGAAATGGGATAAGAGTAAGGAATCACTGAGAACTTCACTAACCTTTGCTAAACAATCACTGATCTTTCAAGCTAGAGGATTTTTAACAAAAATTAGGAATTCGCACATTTTTTCCTCTCTCTAGTGGGAAGGACCAAGTGTTTTAGTGATCAGATACAGCAGTGCGCTTTGATTCATTGCTTTAACTAATGGTTGTCAAAACTTTGGCTTCATCTTGCACTCTGCAGAGAAAATGCTGTGCAATTATTTCCTTTTTCATTTGTATTTGTTTGCTTTTCTGATGAAGAGCTTTGCAAGATGTATTTGGAAGCCATCAAGTATGTAGAGGTTAATTGCACATATTCCAGCAAATTGACTGAAATTATTCGCGTGGTTCATGGTAAATGTGAGACCTTAAAAGGTTCTGTATGTTCACACCTTTTGTAGAATCGTCATTTTAGTAATTTTAGAAATGAGGGTTTGTACTCCATAACCTCTTTGTCTTCAAGTTCTATGCTCCCTTTTTATAGTACAGTACACGAAGCAGTGGTTGAGATGTTGAAGTAGTAAAATGAGGAAATTATATGTAGAGTTGATTAGTAAATAGTAAGAATTTATCTTCTCTCCCTAGACAGCCCAGAATATAGTAAAATAAGATTCAGGTCACACTTTTTTCTTACTGTTTCCCATATTGGCATATTTTGTACCAAAAGAAAAATATATGGTGGGTTGGTGGGTTTTTTTCTTATTAAAACCAACATTGCAGAAAATGGTAGAAATATCTGATCAAACAACAAGGGTGGACACTGGAGTCTTTTGGGTCTTGGATCAGTGTTAAATAGTGCTAGTTTTAAAATACCAAAGCGTCTCATGCTGTTTCCTTGCTACCCTTTTGTAGTTTTTTTCTATGTGTTATTTATTTAATGATTCCAGCAGAATTGGTACAGGTGTCACAGCTTCATATGCTCCTGTCTCAGCCTGTGACTATTCTGTGACCACATGATTGCCAATATCAAATGCTTTTTCTGAGACCCAAATACATGCACTAAAGTTTTGCTTACAGTGAAGTGATTCTCCTCTTAAATCTGTATCTGTTTCAGGTGAAAATCACTTTCTGGTTCTGAACAGGACATGACGGCGACAGCCGTTCCCCTGCAGCACGTGTCAGTGGTGATCAATGCTGGTTGATTTAGTCACTGTGTGTGTTTTATGCAGAGTGCTCTAGTAGGAAGCCTAATGCCTGTTTCATTCATCTTCCCATTATCGCAACCTTCTGTATCTCAGAGAAACTGGTTTTCTACAGTTGATGCTTTGGTATTTTTTTTAATCTCTTTGCTACAACTCATTTTTATATGTCTCCTATTGTCTACTTCCTGTGACATTTGGGGGAGAGGAGCTACTGAATAATTTTTACCCTTCCTGTAATGTAGACCCTGTTAGGCCTAACTTCAGTGTTCTGCAAACTACAGTTGCCTTTAAACCATGAAGCAAAACCAGTTTGTATTACTCGTTTTGACTGGTTTTGATTTGGAACAGGGACCTAATGGGAACTTCAGTAAGACAATGTTACTCTTTTTTTCTTTTCTTTTTGAAAAGCACTAGTGGAATTTTGAGAAGGTGATGTACGTGTATAGCCTTTAAATTGTAAAGATTTCTGATTGTAGTTGCAATGAAAACACAGTGTTTGAGTGTGTACAGAATTCTCAGTCTTTAAAATTGCTTTCAATTAAAAAACGGGAGGAAATACTATGAAATGATGTTTTGGAGCTATGTCAGTAATTGCATATGTCAGATGAATGGCAAAAATGATTGTCTTAAATGACTGAAAATTATCTGTGCAACAGTACACATTTTCTGGCTTCTCTTGAGCTTCAGCTTCTTGCAATTCTGGGGTTTAATTTTACCATACCGTACTGTGCATGTTGACTGTTGCAAGTCAGGGTGAGGCAGATGACACACTTCCACCTGTGTTTTCATGACAATCCTGTGCTTGAGCAACTCTTTCAGAAATACAGTGATGTGTAGGAATTCCACTGTCCTGAATACAGTGATACACTAGCTAAAAGTCCTTTCATGTATAGCTGTTGTGTAGAACTTTGGGAGTTATTTTGTGTTTAATTTGACTGGGTTTGGGTTTTGGATTTTTTTTAATATGGAAAATAATTATTCCTCATAAAATCTCTGGAACCAACCAGTATTGTGGGCTATTTTATTTGGAGACACTTTCATAATAAACATAAGTATTAGGAATGTAGTGTTGGTTTTCTTCTCTTTTCTGTGAGATGCAAACAATATTTTCCTTTGTTTTAGCTCAAAGATTGTTCCCCACACTGCAGACTCCAGCACTTTTCGGGCAGATCCAAGTGTGTCTTGCTGAGTTCATCACTGCATTATTTTATATTACTTCTGGTATGAAACTGTTTGTAACAGGAAGTGTTAGAAGGACAAGTTCTCTCTATACAAATTAAAATATTTCATCTTTTAAAAAAGACATTTTCCTAGGATTTCAATATTAAAGTTTTGCATGTTAATAATTGCTGAATGTCCAGCTTAACCTGCTGTGGAAAAGCTGTCTTTTTTCAGTCTAGGTGGACAGAGTTTCTTAGAAATAGATATCCATTCAGCTGTTTTGGGCTAAACTGTCAGTCAGCAAAGCACCCCCTAATAACCTCTTCTGGAAGTGATAGAAGAGGGCCACTCTGGTATAGTTGTTCTCCTAAGGACAAAGCCGCAGCTCTTGATTTTGCCAAGGAACCTGAATCTTCCAGACCTCTACCCTTACAGTAAACCAAATCTGTTTGCTTATTTATTGTAGGACTTTATGGTTTTTATTACTATTGAAATGAAGAGGGGTAAAGTGTTGTTGTTTTTTTTTTTCTTTCTTGTTTTGTTTTTCTTTTTTTTCCAGGGATCTATCTATGTTCAGCAATGCACTGAGCTGGAATTGCTTTCATACACTCACCAAAGTAAAGCCTACAAACACCATTGTCAAGCAGGATCTGGTGCAGCATTAAAAGATGACGAGGGAGTACTTAGAAATGGGATGCATGAAAACATTCTGATAACTTCAGCAGGAAATAGAGGCAACAGTTCTCATAATACAAATACCAATCATATAGGAATATTCACATATCAGTTGAAGTTTTACCTTTCAAAGAGAAGTAAACCTGGGGATTTGCATTGTGTTTAAAGATTTCCATTGTGTAAAAACTAATTACTGTAGTTGTTAATATGTCTCTGTGATAATACATATAGATTTTAATATAGCATTTAAGTTCATGTTTATTGAAGATATTTATGAAGAGATTTAATTACATGGAAAATTGTCCAGTAGTATGTCTAATGTCTTCTGCTTCCTATGCCATGTATATCCCTCAACTTACATAGCACAAGGGAGAGCAAATGTTTACAGAAAGTGGCTCAGCATAATGTGATAAAGAGCAAGATTTTTTTTATGTACTGCCTTTAAGTCTGTAAAGGTCCCTCTGCACAGGACACACAGTGGTTCTCAGAAGACAACAGGAGGTCTGTGCTGCTTTAGAGGAGTTAGAAGTCAATGACACGGTCTCATGTAGGTTCAGAAGGTGAGTGGAAGGGATCTGAATGTGTAACTATGCCAGATGAGCAAATTGCTGCATGACTCAGTACTTCATCATGCTGTGAAGGCCAGAGGTTGGGAGGTTGTGTGAAGGGATTCCGGCTCTACACTTAGTCCCAGCTCTGCTAGTGTGGGTGGAGGTTTCCCATTTCCCTGATTTATGCTGGGTTTTTTGGTCTTCTTTGTGCTGGACACTAGTCCTGCCCCTTGACAGATTTTACATTGCCTACTCTTGTCAGCTGATTACCTTCTTAAGTAATTTCACAGAGCAGGATGCCAATTTGTGCTCAGATATAGGGGAGTCCAGGATGGTTGTCATATAGGCTCTTTTCCACAGAGTTCCCATGCTGAGGAATTTAAAAATGTGAACACAATATTAAAAGGTATGAATGACACCAAATTAACATTGGTATGTGTAATGGGAATGAAGCTAGAATGCATGCTGAGCAAACTTGCCTATCCTGACTTCTTACTGGTGACTGCTCTCCCGACTGAACTGTAAGATCAAGAGGTTGCAGCTCTGCAAAAAGTTAATTCCAATAATCCAAAACCTATTTGTACAAAGCAAATTAATAAAACGATAACTATGTATTAACTGAGCACAATAATGGTGTACCTAAGGCACGTGTCATGGCAGGCCTAACTGTGCAGAGCTCTGCAAGTAGAAGATAACAGTGGCCACAGGATGCCCTTCCACCATCTAGCGGAGCCGGGAGCAAGGGTAAAAGCACACATGCCTACCAGCTTGTACCTTAGAAGGCAGCTTCATAGGATAAAACATGTTTGAGGAAAGTGTTTTATACCAATCTTCTCCAGCGCTGAGTCTGCCAAGCCCATGACGATCCTTGTAGAGGCATTGCAGTTGTGTGCAACACTGACATGTTCCTAAGGTTTTGACTTTCAAATGTAATTGTTTATGTGTGACACAGAGCTGTTAGCTTTTAGTGACTGGCAAGTGCAATACAAAATTAAGTATTAGAAGGTAGTTGAGTATTGTGAATTTGATCTGTAAGAGCAGCATGACCTACTTGCAGTGTTCGTGCTATAGTTCACTTATTATACGAAAAGGTAATGTACTTTAAAGTTACTGGCAGGCAAAATATATATTAACATTCCCAAATTAATGTTCTGTCATAGGCATCTGAAAAACACCATTGTGGGGTTTTTCATATTTTTTAAACACTTCCAACTGTAGGGTACTCTCCCTAGAAAATACTACACAGGTTATTTTTCACTGTTTCCCAGAAAAAGAACCAAGCAAGGTTCCTGTACAATTAACATATTTTTGCCATATTTATGCAACTTTTTGCTATCTCCCCACATAGAAAGACAATCTTGATATCCACAGCTGGAATTTGATCCTTCCTTGTTTAAAATAGCATCAGCTTTCTCACATTAATCTAACTAACAACTTTCTTTCCCATTTCTGAGCTTGTTTTAAAGACAGCCCCACCTTTTAACTCACAGTAATGGTAATTTCAATTACTGTTGCTCTCCTAAAGTATTTTTGAAAGAGCTGCCTCCTACCAGAAAGGCTTGCTATTTTACAGTTATATTTTTTTAGTCTATCATCTTAATTGAAACTTAATTCAGCCAAAGCATTTAGGTGTTACTGTATCTCATTTTTATATAGAGTTTCTCTCTGAGCAATCTCCAAGTGAGATCAGTGCCCACAGCTGTTACTTTATGGGACAAGCTAATCCATATTTCAGCTCCAGAAAAGGATTTGCATGTTAAAAGTCTAGATTGCTTAAAGGTCCAACATTTGGTCCTTCAGCAACATTGAGGAAGTGATGACCCAAGTTGTGGTACCCCCTGGAACAGGTGGATGTAAAAAGCAGCCAGGACTGCTGTCCAGACTAGCAGCAGCTGCCTCTTCACATGAAATTCTTTAAGTAACTGTTCCCTTTTAATACCAATTTCCTACCAAATCTATTTGTGAAAGAATTTTTGTCAAATAAATAGCAAGTGAACCATTGGAGATCCATATAGTTAAGCTATGATGGTCTGTGCTACTCTTGCAACTTGACCAAGCATCCAGCCCAAACACAGCTGTTTCACATGGGAGAATTCTCACGTAAGAACTCATCTATAAGATTTGACAGGTAACTATTATAGAATGCTAACTATATTATTTGGAAGAGAAAAAAAGGGTTGGTAACAATGAAGGGAAACTTCAGCAGGAGCAGCTGAGGACAGTAAACCATCCTCATGTAAATTGCATGCACACTGAGTGTGAATTTGGTATTTTGATTCATTGCAATGCCATTAGCAGAGCACTTAATAAAGGTGGTCCCTACTGTATTACAGTCCCAAGCAGAATTATGGACTAACCTTACAGAAGGCTGGAGCCTAAAATGACAGGTAATTGCTGCAGAGTTGCAGTTGACAGCACTGAGAATTGCATGTCAGAAGAGCTTTTCCCTCTTTCCTTTAGAAACATGATTTTATCAGGTGGCTTGCCTGCCTTTGCCCCAAGTATAGGAAAATACAGGCCAGTTAGTCATGCTGGTACAACTAATATTAAAAAACCAGAACTACCAATTTGCTGCATTGTCTTTCCATTAATGGGGTTGTGTCAGACATGGAGTTAGACAAGCAAATTTATTTCTTGTTAGCTTCATTTGGAAAGTTAACTATTAGTTGTTTGCCTGTTTTTAACCTATGAGGTAAGCATTTACATTAATGTATTGTGCTTTAACTTAGAGAGCTAGTACACCACCCACGAGGTCACCCCTCTATCTCTTCAACCTACTCCTCACTTAGCCAGAAAGTTAATGTGTGCAGCCTGCTGTTAAATGCCTGGATTCCTTTATGAGAATTGCCATCAGTATAAAGTAAGCGTAGCATGCTTCTAAATCAAACAATAATGATGCACAGCTGGTGTTTGTTCATCACACCTGTTTCTCTGCCCAGCCAGTTATTCCAGCTGTAGCTGTGATGCGGAAGAACCGAGCTCGTGATCAGTAGCCAGTGCAAAATAATCCATTGAGACAAGTCAAAGAGCATGCTTCCACGTAGAGTTATCCATCAGTCACAAAACAGGTGAGTCAGTAGCAATTTGCATTGTTCAACATGCTGTGACTGAAGAGGAAGAAAATCAAATTGACTAATTGCATCTTCTTTCAATTCATTATTTCAGTGCATAGCTACTTAAAAAAAAAATATATAATGTCATATAAAAAAATACCACACACTTCTGTGATTAAACACTATGTTTAGCACAATCTGTCAGTCTCCCTAACAACTTTTGGACCTGCTGCTCAATTAGTCCAAATTTGAAAAGGAGATTGTGTTGCAGCTATACCTGATCTTATAATGTACTTAAACTCAGCAGCCAAGTAAAGGAGAGAACCGCTAGAAGAAGGGGAGGCAGGGTGCAACCAGTGTCCTGTGGCTTTAGCAGCAGCCAAGCAGGGGCTAAACTGGCGTAACTCAGGAGTGGTTCTATGGCTCTCATCCATAGACTCTCATAGCTCTGAAGAGCTAGGATATTGCAGTGAAGAGAATGGCTCTTTTTAAGGACAAAATCAGATCTATAGGAAATCAGGCTTCATTGCCATTGCTTCTGCTGCAACAACCTGTTTATAGGATCAAGATTCTAAAGGGTTCTTTGTGTGTAATTGTCAGAGTGATTAGGGATAATAAGGATGAAAAGAATGGAGTCTCACTGTCTGGCAATCAGAGCCATTCCTCCCAACCCTTCAGGAATACAATGCTATTTTAGCAGCAACGACTGATGTAATTGGATTGCAACTATTGCTTTCAAAAAGGTAAGAGCATTACCATAATTATTTACTATTGTTTATTCATACAGTTAAAATATGTACAGTAATCTCCCTGTGGAACTGATTTCTGTGTGCATGTCTGTTAGATCATGTTCAGCAGGGCTTGTAAAAAGTTATAAATCACTCACAAATGAGTTCACAGCAATGTTAGAGTATTGTAATGACGCAACTAATTTAGACCATTTCAAGGCACTGAATAAATTCAGTTTATTGAACCATTAAATAAGACAGTTATATAACACAGCTGGAATATGACTGAAGCACAGCATAACTTCCATGTCTTTCTTAATTTTCACAAGTGGAGCACCAACACTAGCTGGTTGTGTGTCATAGTCCCTAAGCTGCATATTGCTTTTGAACTCAAGAGCTTTCCCATATGCTCTTTGGGGCATTTCAGACTATTTGTGCACTGACCAGTACACTGGGGTCTGTTGAGTCAGTATTATATTGTATTATCCTATTTGTCCTATTAGTGGATATCACTGTATTATATAGTTTCATAACAAATAGAAAATTCCAAATTACCTCAGATCCAGGTGTGTGAAATCCTATAAGCACCAAATACCTTTATTAAAGCCACAAAGGTTTTAAAATTTTAAGACACATCTTCCACTACCATAAAGGCTGTTTCATGGGAGTCACAAGCCAGTTTTACTTCCTCTTTTTTAATAAGCAAAGAAACTTTTGTGTACACTTTCCTAGCCTTTACCCACTTTTGGAATGGCTGGCTATGTTTTAGTGGAAGTAAGATCTGCATCTGATTTGCCTTGCCAAATATAAGCAGGTACATTATCCACACTCTAAAAGGAGTTATAAAGGTTTATATTACACACAATAAATATTTCAAACTTTTACTTCTTGCTTTAGGCATATGCACAGAACATTTACAGCCAGGCACATCATATTTTCTAGGAAATAATTTCTATGAATGTATATTCCAATACAGTAGTTGTCCCATATTTTATGCTCTGTGCATAGTAATCTTGACAATTCATTTTTTCACCAACTACTCATGCCTGGGCTGAACAAGAAAAAAATATGGCACAAAGTTTGAGCATTTGTCTTTGTTACTCAAGGCGTGTTTCAGCTTCTTTCTCCTGTGAAATTGATGATCAAATCAGATATGCTACAGAGTATTTGAGCAATAAGTGCACCCGTAATGAATAAACAGCTCCATTTGAAATCATGAAAACGAGATGGTTGTGTCCTGTCAGTCTTTGTGCCTTCATACAACAGCTATAAAATAGTTGGTTGAGCATCCTGAAGTTCAGAGCAGCTAAGAGCTGCTTGGCACAGATAGGTAAAGAAGGGCAGGAGTACGCTTCAAAATTAATAGTCATTCTGGATATGAGAGCAATGCCATTAGTGAGAAAGGACAGGCTTTCTGACATGGAAGGCAAGAGCTTCTGTACAAGGAAGGGTTGCCAACAGCACCCATCATGCCTGGGAGAGAAGATAGAAGTGGGAAGTGCAGAGGTGGCTCAATGCATTTTTTTTTAACTCCTGACTACATAAAGTGCCTACATTGACCTACATAAAGTGCCTACAGCATGCTTTTTGTGGTAGAAGCAAGTAATTGAAATAAATACCTGCTATTTAAATATCCCTTTATTTAAACAAAAGGAAGCAAATCTGCAATGAACAAGACCCTGTATCTGAAGGCAGGCTCCCAGCCTGTGCCTCTGTCTGTCCCATTGTCGGTTAGAGAATTCTCAGAGAGTGCACAGGGTTTATGGACAAAGCAGAAATTGAGGATTTGTTTAATTAGAGATGTCATTATAAAAGCACTTACTAATCTCTGCTGCCATTCTGTTCTAAAATTGCAGTGTAATCAGCTGGCACCTTTACCCTCCTTACTGCTAGTTTTGTGTATAACTGGCTATAGCAAAAGAAAAAAAAACAACAGGGAATACCAAGGAAAATGATGCATTATTTAGAAAATAGCAAATTATGCCTTATAGGGAAGAAGAAATGGAAGATCATCTCTCTGCTGGATCCAATAGGGATTACTTTTTTTTTCTTAAGTTGCACTCAGAAGATTAAGGGTGTGGTGTATCCATCAAGCTGTACCGTTAAGTCTAGACAAACCAAATGAATTAAAACACAGTTCACATCTGACCAGGAAATAGTAAGAGTATCTTATCAGCATCTCCACATTTAAACATGCCTAAATGGCCAGGTCTCACATACTAGTTTTCAATTCAAGTGGTCTTTTACTTCACTAGAATTTCTAGGACTGAATTTAGTAAGATTTTATTTGAACTATGTTAAATTATCAAATGAAGCTCTTTCTTGTTGCAGCTGTCCATTTAAATATTTTGTAATAAGGAAAACACTTTACAACCACAGAAACCTGAAAGACTCATCAATGTTTTTGGAAAAGAGAGAGAAACTCCAGAAGGTACTTTATTTTGCATATCTTCTTGGGGTAGCTAAATAGAGATCATCACATCTTTAAGCCACTTGCTACTGGATCAAAACTTACATGTCTGGAGGTATTCAGTTAAGGGAGCAGTTATTATATTGTTGTTTGAAGAACGATCAAAAATGTCTCTAGATGACAGCAGACTACAATACTGTTTTCATTATTTTTCTTTACTTAGAAAACAGAGTAAGACAGGGATAAATACACATTTTCACAATACAGGAAGGAAACAAAAGTGCTCTACAGCTAGAAAGAGAGGTCTGAGCTAGTTTTATGCAGACTGTTTATACGATAAAGCAGTGAAAGCTCTTCTGACGTTGGCAACAAACGCAGGAAAATTGTTAGTTTCTCTCACTTTGAGCTGGAACTCTGCTATACAGTCCAGAGCAGGAGTACAGGAAGTCACTAAAATGACAAAAATTTCCAAAAGATGAGACTTATTAAAAAAAAATATTAGTGTTTTCCCATGCTTCTGAAATACTAATGTAGTTTGTTATCTTTTTATGTTTTAGCTTCCACAAGTATTATTTTTGAGTAGCCTCATTTTCTGTCAGCAAGGACAAAGCCTCAAAATCACAAGTTTTTTTGTTTTCCTGACTTCCCACTCAGTGCTGTGCTCCTACGTGAATTGTTACAGCAATTCCAAGTAATCCATAGCCTGGTCAAAAACTGAAACACATTCCTAAATAGTTTTGTTGCTCTGCCAGCAAGCAGATTGTAAACTGATGTAACCCAGTATGTGACGTACTTTTAACTTCAAAAGTTTAAATTTGAATTAGTAAAACCAGAAATCTATTCAGTCCATACCTAAAAGCCCCAATAGCATCTATCTAGACGCTCTGCAGCACAGCACTTAAATTATTCATAACTGAAGTAAGATCCATATTGCAAAACAAGCTTTAAGATCTGAAATGCTGTATCCTTACGAAAATCCAGATTGCTGGATTTCAAGTTTTATTCTTTTACCTATGTCACCCTGTAAGGGTTTCTCTGCCCTCTAGGCTTCTCAAATGAAGTTGAAATATGCCTGTCAGCACAGACACTGACTCTAGCATAAACAAACTACAAAATGAAGCATCCTTATCTCTGTATATCCTCTCTCTCCCGCTTTGCTTGATAAGAAGTAAACAGCATCTCCAAAATGGAGAGTGAAGATAAGCAGTTATATTTTCATGTAAGTTAAGACAAACATAATTAAATAAACTATATTACCATTGCAATATTTTTCACTCAAAAATTGGAAGATAAAGGTTACAACTAAACTGCACTTTGCTCCTCTCCACTTTTTTCAAATAGAGGCATCAGATTCAGTCCTCTTGTGTACGTATTCAAAACTCACATACCTTCATAATCTCCTTGTTCATTTATGGAAAGGGTAAACGTGTATGGCTTGTCAGGATCTTTGTGGTCAATGTGTCTGAATATAAACTGTAATTGGTTATCTAAAACAAACACAAGCAGAATTAATTAACACCATTAACCTCTGCTGGAGAGTCACAATGAAAACTAAAAATCACAATATGAAGTTAGTTTCAATTAATATTCTTAGAACATTTATAAATTAGGGAACCCTGGTCTCTTTGAAAGACAAATGCATTTCAACATATTTTGCCATTTGAGAAACAATGGTAATGCCTGGGCTCAGACAATTCATCAGGTGTGTACGCTGGTTCTTCACTGCACAATCCAGCATTGACCACATTGGATCAGTGCACACGGGAACTACAGAAACTACAGCAACTTACTGTGAATTCTGCGTATCTCCAATCCAAGACACTCCTCAAACAACACTTTAGACTTGCACAGTCGCTCCATTTTCTCCTTGACAGCTTTGTCTTTAGAAGACGTTACTAGAATTTTAAAATCCACCATAAGTATCAAAGGCAAAACAAGCACATGAAAAATATTTAGAACAGTAGAAAAGCCCTAAAGAACAACTGTTGAAAACAACTCCTCCTTCAATTAAAAAAATTTCCTTATTATCCGTTGCTTACTTACTTTCCATTTGCTTCACCAACTCTTCTTTTAACTCTTGGATGCTGTCAGTCAAGTTCTTCTGTTGCTCTGCTTCTTGATTTAGCTTAATTTCTGCCAACTGCTCTTCCTTTTCTGATATACATTTGCTCTGCTGGAGAACCTCTGAAAGGAGGCAAGAAAATATGAACACATACAGTTGATTAAGTAGGCCCCTGCTATTTAATACTTAAGTAATTTGAGATGATTTATTTGAATAAAATGTTGTGAAATGCATTCTATCTCGGCTGCGAAGAGAAGTCAGCATAATTACACTGAGTATCAAATAAAGTTTAGAGTGAAAGTTACTCCTGAGAGAAGCTACAAAGTAGGGAGCTGTGATACTTCAATCAGATGCGATGTTTTCTGGTGCCAACACTAGACATCTTCACAGCCTGAAGACAGTGGATCCTCTCCACAAATAATTTGACAGAAAGCGAAGAATGGACACACTGACTGATATTAGAGTTGCAATAATATTTACCTGATATTCTGAAGTTTAACTACAAAATTCAGAGAAGTTAACCCTGAACTGATGAGCTGACAGTGTTCTCTTACTAATATGGAAAAGGCATAAGTAACCTCACAATATTTAACTTTACTAAACAATTTAATTAACTTTTTCTATTGAAGTCAGCAAGTTTTGGTACTTTGTTGTTTTAAATACTTAAGCACCAAAATCACTATGCAGAAAACTGACTTATCTTTTTGCACTATCAATGAAGTTTTTCAACAAATTTCTTTTGAATTGAAATTTACATCCTGTAACCAACCAAATATGTTTGGTTTTAACTCTATCTTCATTCTGATGTTACTATTTACCTTTTGAAATGTGAAGTTAAATATACTATTCAGGTGTATTTAGGTAATTTTAGAAATGTTAGACAATAAATAAAACACCGTACTGTACCATTGTTATACTCCTGAATTTTGTCAATCATCAGGTCTCCTTCTTTCAGCTTCTTGGACCATTTCGCTGTAATGGAAAGTTACTTTAGTTATCTGAAGAAGTTTGATGATAACTTGCAAAACGTAGAGGTAAAAGGAACATAGAGCCTTTTTACCTGAAAGCACGTCTATAGACCCCTTGCACGAATCTCTCAGTGTTAAAGTCTGATTGATCTGTTCAGTGCCATAAACGCTTTTAAACTCGATCCAAAACTCTTTCATATCTCTTTCAAAGAGAGTTATTTCATCTTCTGTCTTTGCATTAGCCATGGTGCTGTAACACACCTGTCAGTGAACAGACAGCGTCAGGACACGGGAGGTAGTGCCAGCGGGTGTAACTCACGGAATAAACCCTCGGAGCCGCTTTGGTCCCTTTGCCTTGTTGAAACCTCTTCCCGCAAGTTGGGGTTTTTTTTGTCACCACTGGCTCAGCGGGAGCCGCGTTCCCCTCTCTCCTCTCCCGGCGCTCAGATGCTGCGCTAGGGGAGGCCCCGCCAGGGTTCCGGCGGCACCGCGGCCGCTGCAGCCGGGGCGCCCCCGCCCCTTCGCCGTCCCCCCGCGAGCTGGCACCGAGCCGGGGGCGGGGCCGGCTCCCCACACCAGCAGCCCGGGCCAGGGGTCGGACCGGGCGCTCCCTCGCTCTGGCCCCACCGAGCCCCGCACCCGCCCGGACCCACCGCGTTCAAACCCCGCCGCCTTCCCACCGCCAACGGTCCGCGCGGCCCGCCCCGCAACAACCGCGCCGCTCATTGGCCCAGCCCCGCCGGGGCCCGCCCGCGCCGTTGCTGCGGTAACGCAGCGCGCGCGGGGCGGGGTCGCCGGGAGGGGCGGAGCCGGGAGCGGGGAGGGGCGGAGCGGAGCGGAGCGGGGAGCCGGGAGCCGGGAGCGGGGAGCCGGGAGCCGGGAGC